>NC_139249.1:57178021-57450021 GCF_977018435.1 Lepisma saccharinum
TGTCTAATTTGTTTGAGTTTGTCTTGTGTAGTATTTGTGGTGTGTAGTTTCTTTATGTTTATATTGTGTAGTAGTTGTGGTGTGTTTGTGTTTATATTGTGTTATAGTTGTGATGTGTTTGTGTGTGTCTTGTGTAGTGGTTGTGCTGCCTAATGTGTTTGTGTTCGACTTGTGTAGTAATTGTGCTGTCTAAAGTGTTTGTGTTTGTCTTGTGTAGTAGTTCCGCCATTCATATTGGGGGTTAGGCGTAGAGCTGACAACACTGCACTGTAAAAAAAAATGTCAAGAAACGTCAATATAAGGCCATAGATGTTCCCAAGGTAAAAAATTCCGGAGGTAAAATAGTCCCCCGTTCGGATCTCCGGGTGGGGAGTACTTTGGGAGGTCCCTGGACTATGGATTAGATCCACATTACGAATAAGGATATTAAATTAGGCTCCTATTGTTCTGAGCCTTTACCGGCATGGGGCATTTCAGTGTACAGTTAATGAGATAGTTAAGTATAAATTAGATGTAGTAGCTGTCCAGGAAGTTGGGTGGTCAGGAGACAGGAATTGTAAAACTAAAAATTATACATTTTTCTATGGCGCTGAATATCATAATTTTGGAACAACCTTTTTCTTAAATAATAGAATTATCTCGGCTCTTAAAACAGTAGAATTTATTAATGATAGGATATCATATGCAGTTTTACAGGGTAGGTGGTGTAAAATTATTTTAATAAACATACAGACACCAACGGAAGATAAATATGATAATAGTAAAGATGATTTTTATACAGGGTTAGAACATTTCTCAGTATGATATGAAAATTCTCTTAGGGGACTGTAATGCACAGATTGGCAAACAAGAGACATTTAAACCCACGATTGGTAAAGAAAGTCTTCATGAATTAAGTAATGATAATGGTATAAGATTGATTACTTTTGCAACCTCAAAGAATTTAATTGTGAAAAGTACCACTTTTAAACATAAAGATATAAATAAATATACCTGGTCTTCTTCAGATGGTAAAACTCATAATCAGATAGATCATATTCTCGTTGATAAGAGAAGACACACTAGTATAATTGACGTTCGTACATATAGAATTGCTGACTGTGCCAGTGACAATTACTGAATAGTAGTTGCTAAATTAAGAGAAAGAATCTCAGTAATAAATTATAAACAACAATATCTAAAAGTTCTAAAATTTGATACAGGAAAGTTTACTGATGAAAGAATTAAGAAAAATTACCAAATTAAACTGTCAAATAGAATTGATGTTTTCCAGGATTTAAATGATGATGAAAATGTAAACGAAATAGACGTAAATAAAAGTACATTCGTATTGCAATAGAATCAGGAGCTAAAGAAAGTATAGGAAACCATAAACCGAGAAAAAGTAAGCCATGGTTTGATAATGAATGTCATAATCTAATAGAAATAAGAAATCAGGCTAGACTTAGGTGGTTAAATAACTCTGATGATACAAATCTAAACAATTATAATAGAATAAAGCGAGAAGTTAACAGCACGTTTAGAAGTAAAAAAAGAGATTACTTGAAATGCAAAATTAACTAAATTGAAACAAACAGCAAAAATAAAAATATCAGAGATTTATATAAATGTGTAAATGAGTTTGGAAAGGTGTTGCAACCTAAAGTAAACTTGATAAAAGATAAAGACGGTGATTTTCTAGCTGACCCAAGCGATATTCTAAATAGATGGAAGAACTACTTTAATGACCTTTTAAATTTACATGTAGGAGACAAATCTGAAGTAAATGAAGTACACACAGCAGAACCTTTAGTTCCAGAACCTAACTTGACTGAAGTTAAAGATGCTATTAAAAGGCTAAAAATAACAAAGCACCTGGCATTAATTTAATACCAGATGAGTTTATTAAATATGGTGGAAATACATTAATATGTCAAATTCATAAAATAATTTGTTTAATATGGAATAAAGAAGAAATCCCTCAACAGTGGAAAGAATCCATAATTGTTCCTGTGTTTAAAAAAGGTGATAAAATTAACTGCAATAATTACCGTGGAATTTCTCTACTCTCAACAACATATAAAATTTTATTTAACATTCTTTTAACAAGACTAACACCATATGCTAATGAAATTATAGGTGATTATCAATGTGGAGTTAAACGTAACAGATCAATTACAGATCAAATTTTTCACATGAGACAGACACTTGAAAAAAATTGGGAATATAATGGCACCTGGCATTAATTTAATTCCAGATGAGTTAATTAAATATGGTGGAAATTCATTAATATGTCAAATTCATAAAATAATTTGTTTAATATGGAATAAAGAAGAAATCCGTCAACAGTGGAAAGAATCCATAATTGTTCCTGTGATTAAAAAAAGTGATAAAATTAACTGCAATAATTACCGTGGAATTTCTCTACTCTCAACAACATATAAAATTTTATCTAACATTCTTTTAACAAGAGTAAAACCATATGCTAATGAAATTATAGGTGATTATCAATGTGGAGTTAAACGTAACAGATCAATTACAGATCAAATTTTTCACATGAGACAGACACTTGAAAAAAATTGGGAATATAATGGCACCTGGCATTAATTTAATTCCAGATGAGTTAATTAAATATGGTGGAAATACATTAATATGTCAAATTCATAAAATAATTTGTTTAATATGGAATAAAGAAGAAATCCCTCAACAGTGGAAAGAATCCATAATTGTTCCTGTGTTTAAAAAAGGTGATAAAATTAACTGCAAAAATTACCGTGGAATTTCTGTACTCTCAACAACATAAAAGAATATTAGATAAAAATTTTATAACAAGACTAACACCATATGCTAATGAAATTATAGGTGATTATCAATGTGGAGTTAAACGTAACAGATCAATTACAGATCAAATTTTTCACATGAGACAGACACATGAAAAAAAGTGGGAATATAATCAAAATGTCCATCAGCTATTCTTTGATTTCAAAAAAACTTATGATTCGGTCAAAAGTGATAAATTATATAATATGTTAGTAGTGTTTGGAATACCTAAGATTCTTGTTAGTATGAGAAAAATATGCACCAGTGAAACAGAAAGTAAAATTCGTGTGGGTATTAATATGTCTGACAAATTTACAATTCATGATAGGTTGAAACAAGGAGATGCATTATCTCCATTGCTCTTTAATTTTCCCTTAGAATATGCTGTTTGGAATGTAAAAGAAACTAAAGAAGGACTAAAATTAAATGGTGTGACTCAGTTGTTAGCATATGCAGATGATGAAGACTTACTGGGGGTGATGTGAATACAATTAAGAATAATACTAAAATTTTTTTCAAAACTGCTAAAGAGATAGGTTTGGAAGTTAACAAAGAGAAAACTAAATATATGCTTACAGGCTGAAACCAAGTGTTATGTAATAATCAAAATCTAATTATTGATAACAACTTGTTTGAACCAATTTCCAAATTCAAATACTTAGGAGTAATATTAACAAAAGAAAATTATATTAAAGAGGAAATAAGAAGTACTCTTAATTCAGGAAATGCATGTTACTTCTCTCTTCACAAACTTTTGTCTTCTTGTTTAATATCTAAGAAACTAAAAGTTAAAATATAGAAAACCGTAATTTTGCCTGTAGTATTATATGGATGTGAAATTTGGTCCCTTAGATTGAAAGAGGAACATATATTGAGAGTATTTGAAAATAAGATCCTTAGGAAAATCTTTGAACCTAAAAGGAATGAGGAGACAGGTGAGTGGAGAAGGTTACATAATTTAGAACTACATAATTTGTATTCATGTCCAGAAATTAATAGAATAATTAAATCATGAAGACTTAGGTGGGCAGGCTATGTGGCACGAATGGGAGAGAAAAGAGGAGTTTACAGGTTTCTTGTTGGGAAACCTGAGGGTAAGAGACCTGTAGGAAGGCCAAGACGAAGATGGAGGGACAACGTTGAGATGGACTTAAGGGAAATCGGTAGGGATGGAAAAGAGTATATAGAACTTGCTCAAGATAGGGAAAGATGGAAGGCCTATGTTGCTGCAGCAATGAACCTTCGGGTTTAAGAAGGCTAGGGAATTATTTAGTTAATTAAATTATTATGCATTTAAGAGCCTGAAAAGCCTTTTAATTATTACATTTCTCGCATAATAAGAAACTTGATTTTTCGAGAAATTCGCGTTATAAGCTATTTTTCGTTTCAAACTCATTTTGTCTACAGACTAAGAAAGAGATGATTTTCATGAAAATTTGGAATTTCTTTTTGGAAGACTTTCCAGAGTCTTGAAAGCGTTTTAATTATGATATTTGGACGATAGGTTGAATACTTGATTCTTCGAGAAATACGCATTTAATGTAACTCATTTTCTCTACTGACCTAGCTAGAGAAGATTTTCATTAAAATTTTGAATTATTAAGCTTTTCAGAGCATGAAGACGATTTAATTCTGACATTTCCACCATAGGATCGAAACTAAACTTTTCGAGAAATTCGGGTTCACTCCTAATACTCACTTCAGACTCATTTTCTATACAGACCAAGACAGAGATGATTTGCTTTAAAATGTTCAATTAATATGTTTTTCAGAGCCGAAAAGCGTTTTAATTAATACATTTAATTATGACATTTGGACGATATGTTGAATACCTGATTTTTCTAGATATATGCTTTCAATGCTAGTACTCGTTTGAAACTCGATTTCCTACAGACCTAGCGAGAGGTGAATCTCATTAAAGTGATGAATTATTATGCTTTTCGGAGCTTGGAAAGTTTATCAACTTTGACATTTCAACTTTAGGATCAAATCTTTTTTTTTCGAAAAATTCACGTTCTATTCTAGTACTAATTTGAAACTCATTTTCTCTAGGACCTAGGCAGGGATGATTTTCATTAAAATGTTCAATTATTATGCTTCTCAGAGCCTGAAAAGCTTTTTAGTTATGACATTTGGACTATAGGATGAATACTTGATTTTTTTAGAGAAATACGCGATCAATGCTAGTACTCACTTGAAACTTAATTTCTCTACAGATCTAGCCAGAGATGATTTTCATTAAAATGTTGAATTATTAATCTTTTCCGAGAATGAAAAGCGTTTTAGTTCTGACATTTCGACTACTAGTGTCAAAACTTGAATTTTCGAGAAATTCACGTTCGTTGAATCTTATTTGTTCTACAGGCCTACCTAGAGATGATATTCCTTAAAATGTTGAATTATAATGCTTTTCAGAGACTGAAAAGGGTTTTAATTATTACACTTCGAATATAGGATCAAAACTTGATTTTTCTAGAAATTCGCGTTCAATTCTAATATTCATTTGAGACTCATTTTCTATACAGAACAAGCCAGAGATGATTGTCTTTAAAATGTTGAATTAATATGCTTTTCAGAGCCTAAAAATCGCTTTAATTATTACATTTCGCCTATAGGATCAAAACATGATTTTTCGAGAAATTCGCGATCAATGCTAACATTTGAGACTCTTTTTCTATACAGACCAAGTGTGACATTTTTCTACGCAGATTAGTAATAAAATCATTACGTTATATCATAGAAAAGTTAGGTAATAGAAGTGGAAGCTACATTTAAACCTCGCTGCGCTTTGAAATTGCATTTCCATCGGTGACCAGTTGATGGCGCGGCCGTCTTCTTTTGCTGCTCGCAGTAAATAGGGGGGGAAGATTAATTGTCCCACTGGAGTGTCCTTCACCACAGAAAGAACAGGGGTGGGTTATGAAACAGGTTTTCTGAAAACGAGGGGGGAATATATGTCTTTTTCTGATTTCATGCAGTTCGTGAATTTACGGAATGAGGACTTTGCCAGGCAGCTACGTACCCTACCAGGGCGCGAAATCATTGAAGATTGATTTTTTGGGGGGGGGGGGCAAGAAGATTGTGGTCTACACAGAGATACACAAACTATACATATATATTATGTATGTGCATGAAACTTTTCAAATTTTCTACCAAGCAACTGAGAAGAAAGAGCCTATATGATTAATATTTATAATGTTATTAAATATAAAAGTAAATTACTAAACATGTAAGAATACATTAGTATTTAATACATACAAGGGAATTTATTTGATATTTTTTATGTATCAGATATTTATAACTGCCTTCTCGATTGCGCTGTGAATACGTTTTCGCCTTGCAATCAAGGAGTCCCGGGTTCGATACCTGGTGGAGGCACATAGTGGTTCGGATCCCACTTTAAAGTATCGTTTGATTGACTTGTTATTGATTTCTAGTTTTGGTTTTTATGTATAGGTTTTCTATCTACCTGTGGGTGATCGCGGCGATAGGGTTGAAATAAAACATTATCTCTTATGCCTTTAGAATCGGTTTGGATGGAAGGGGGAAGGGTGCCTGTTATTCGCATTAACACAAGGTTAGTCGAGCAACTGTGCAGAATAAGGTTGACTAACAATGGCAGTGAGCCTAAAGTATCCAAAGTAAACATATATTGCTTAAATATGTCTGTGACAGTGACTCAACTACAGGGGGGACAGGGGCTAATGCGAGCAATTACCCCTTCGATTTCAAATTTTATGCAAATAAAAATTCATTTTGTAAAATTGTCTTGCTTTTTCGCTCGCATTATCTGCTATTCTTGTTTTCAATCCACATCGATAATCACCTATAATTTCGTTAGCATATGGTGTTAGTCTTGTTAAAATAATGTTAGATAATATTTTATATTTTGTTCAGAGTAGAGAAATTTCACGGTAACTATTTTAGTTCATTTTATCACCTTTTCTAAACACAGGAACAATTATGGATTCTTTCCACTGTTGAGGGATTTCTTCTTTATTCCATATTAAACAAATTAATTTATGAATCTGACATATTAATGAATTACCATCATATTTATTTAACTCAGCTGGTATTAAATCAATGCCAGGTGCTTTGTTATTCTTTAGCCTTTTAATAGCATCTTTAACTTCAGTCAAGTTAGGTTCTGGAACTAAAGGTTCTGTTGTGTGTACTTCATTTAATTCTGATTTATTTCCTACATGGACATTTAAAAGGTCATTAAAGTAGTTCTTCCATCTGTTTAGAATATCGCTTGGGTCAGCTAGAAAATCACCGTCTTTATCTTTTATCAAGTTTACTTTAGGTTGATTACTTTCTAAACTTATTTACACCTTTATATAAATCTCTGATATTTTTATTTTTGCTGTTTGTTTCAATTTAGTTAATTTTGCTCTTCAAGTAATCTCTTTTTTACTTCTAAACGTGCTGTTAACTTCACGCTTTATTCTATTATAATTGTTTAGATTTGTATCATCAGAGTTATTTAACCATCTAAGTCTAGCCTGATTTCTTATTTATATTAGATTATGACATTTATTATCAAACCATGACTTACTTTTTCTCGGTTTATGGTATCCTATACTTTCTTTAGCTGCTGATTCTATTGCATTACGAATGTGCTCCCAATTCTTATTTACGTCTGTTTCATTTATATTTTCATCATCATTTAAATCCTGCAACATCAAATCTACTTGACAGTTTAATTTGGTAATATTTCTTAATTCTTTCATCAGTATCAAATTTTAGAACTTTTTAGATATTGTTGCTTATGATTTATCACTGAGAGTCTTTCTCTTAATTTAGCAATTACTAAATAATGGTCACTGGCACAGTCAGCACCTCTATGTGTACGAACGTCAATTATAGTAGTGTGTCTTCTCTTATCAATGAGAATATGATCTATCTGATAAAGAGTTTTACCATCTGGAGAAGACCAGGTATATTTATGGATATCTTTATGTTTAAAAGTGGTATTTTTCACAATTAAATTCTTTGAGGTTGCAAAAGTAATCAATCTTATACAATTATCATTACTTAATTCATGAAGACTTTCTTTACCAATCGTGGGTTTAAATGTCTCTTGTTTGTCAATCTGTGCATTACAGTCACCTAACAGAATGTTCATATCATACTGAGAAAATTTATCAAAGACCTGTTCTAACTCTGTATAAAAATCATCTTTAGTATTATAATCTTTATCTTCCGTTGGTTGTATAGCACCACGCCATGTTGGTTGTAATATTCCTAATATACCATCTGTTATTAGTGAATATTACACGTACCTTTTGGTACGATTATAGAGTTTATTTGGAGCAAACAAACTCTCCAACTCAATAGACGACAGCGCTACGGCGTTTGGATTGTGTCGCCGTCTATCGTGTATAAAGAAAACTACACTTTCTCCTCCCCCTTCCTTTTTTTTCTTCGATGATCCCGATCGGGAATTCCTCAGTTCGCTTCCTGTCTTCGAGCAGTTGCATACCAGCCAATTAGCAGCGGCACAGGGTCGTCTTGCCTTGAACGCCAAGTCCTTCGTGTTGAGATCGAGAGATGGGAAACCTTCCTTAGGAGCCACGTTTACCAGACTCGTAGGGAGGCATTGGACTGCAGCCAGACGTATCAATACTGGACAAAGTGCGTGTATTTTTGATAAGGACCATCCGAAGGAATATAATCAAGGTATAGTGAACGTTACCATCTTAGATCCTGTCGCCGGCTTGCTTTTAGAACTATACATTTTCATTTTTTTGATTTATGCAAGCTGTTTACGAAGTCGCTTCTCTCACACATTCCCCCCCCCCCTTTTTGGTTCTTTCAACGTAACTCAATAAACTAAGTGTTTTTGGTGATTGGATAGCGAACTCTTATACACATATATTGGAACCAATAAAATCAAGTTAAAGTACACCCAGTACGAGCGTAGGCACTCCTGCTCCCCTTGTGATTGAACAAACTATTGCGTGGTAAAGGAGATTCCTTTACTTGGGAAATCGTTAGACAAGAATCGTCGAAAGCTAGAAAACCGCTGGTTTAATTACGTCCGTTAATGCACTATTCGCATGCCGCATTTTCACGTTTTGCCCTCCTTAATTAATATTCCCATAACCTTACACTGTAGCGTCAAAAGCCATGCACGAATGACTATATATTTATATCTACATGTTGTTAGGAAATCACTGTTGTAAAAAGAATACCCAGTTGATTGTTATTAGCACTGTTTAGTGCCGTATTTGTTATGTATGTTTCTGGGTATGCATGTTTATAATGGAGCTTACATGTTGGACTTGATTCAGAAAACAGTTCATTTTGAAAGGATTTAAGTGTTAGGTTAAAAATCTTAAATGTTCCCTTTTGTTGTTGAGAAATCAAGTTAATCTAAAATTGTTGGAATAAAAAAAGAAGAACGTTAAAACTGAATGTTCTTGTTTGGTTGATTGTTTCTGACCCGTAGGTTTAAATCCGTACACTTAACGGATATACTATGTTTTGAGTAAGAATGGGAACATTGTCCTTTTTTATGATAACTAATGTCTCCCGCCCCTTTCATGAATGTGTCAAAATTGAATGGTAAATCTTGTAAATGCCACATTTGACCCCCCCTTTTTATGACTCGTTAACTGACACTTAACACGAGATTGGTTTATTAGGTTGTGGTACGTATTAATTACGAATGAGTGTTTTCCTTGCATTATAGTAATTTCTTGTAACAAGAAGCATTCTATTTGCAGCGTAATTAAGTAAAGAAGAAACAGGAACGGAATCTTTTCATGATTTTTGACCGTTCCGCGGATTCCAGTATTCAGTGGAACCTGGCGTTGCCTTTCTGCTGACTTGTTCGATTACTGAGAACACATTTATCCAGCAGAAACGTGGCGTCAGATATTGTTTGTGACCCTTGCATGGGAATAGGTGCTAACGAGGGTAAATTTACCACGCGCTTCCATTAAGATCTATAACAACGTACGGGGTTAGTTGGTGCCTACCTACGCAAGCGTCACAAAGTTTTGGTACCAGAGCTGTTTAAGCTTTAGTGATCTACCTTTTTTTTTCAAATAACATTGTAGTGATAGAAATTTTTTTACCCCCCCCCCCAATTTTTTTCCCGTAATTTTTTAGTGTGGTTTTTTTTCTCCTTCGTGAAAATGACTACTGATGTACAACCTCCGTATGGGCAATCACCACTACCCCCCTTCCCCTTCCGTCTTGGATTTTCTTCAAGGTGTAATTCTTCCACACAATTCCTCACCCATACGCAAAACAATACGTTTTCAGACGGCATCCTTCCTTTTTAGGAAATTGTCGCCTATCACGGGCGAGGATCTTTTGCCAATATATAAATTTTTGTGCCTCCTCCATAAAATAATTGCTTTGGATTTAATGGATACTGAATCCCTTCTCTTAATTGCATTACCATTTACTTTAAACCCTCTCCGCGAAATTTGGATGGGAGGTCTTCGACAGAAGTTACCTTGGCATTCATTTCTATCGATGATCTGGCTCAGGCTTATACCTTCTTCAGTAATGCAAACATTTCGACTCTCTATCCTTCACCGGGTTCAGCAACCAGCGGAAACCCTTTATTCTTTTCTTCGAGAATTCTACGATGCTAGTCAGGTGTTAGCCGTTGAATGGCCTGAACAACATTTACTTGAAGTTTTGCTTGATGGTGTGAATTTCCCTGCACGGTCTTTAATTTTATGTTATCCCCGTCCTCAAGTTATTCGAGAATTTTTTGCCTTGGCCCAACAAATACTTCCACCTGAATTAAAGTGACATACGCACATGTATCCTGAGTTACATGTACCATCGCTTCCATCTCTCGTTTAGCAGATGTCTCAGATAGACCTTTTGAGTCTTCTCCTAATGCTTCCCCACATGGTGTATCGGTGAGCTCGCCGCCTTTAACTTCAAACATTATGCAATCTTCTCAGGAGGATCCACACCCTCCATCTTGTTTACTCTTGATACAGTCTGGTTTTTCGACATTACCTCCCATTGCGGTGTCAAAAGACGCTACCACTGGTCCTTCGTCGACGACGATTTCAGATACCTTGTTTCATGATCCCGTTCCTTCCCCTCAGCCATCCGTGCTGCGTTCTGTTTGCGAGGGTGTTACTCCTATTCAATTGCATGCAGAACACCCTTTCTCAACGGAAAATCGTTTGTTTCCTACGATTAAAGTTCTATTAGGAGTCCAACCAACTGTTGCTCTTCTCGATACCGCTTCGTCAGTGTCGCTTGTTTCTTCTTCATTGTTGGGGCAGATTAGAAGTGGTTATTCAATTGCTCGAAACGCAACGATGGAATTAAAGGATGTGACAAATCGGGTCTTTTCTTTAGACTCTCGATCCGAACTTTCACTCCGATTGGGTCATTTGTCATGGAAATGGTGTTTTTGGATAGTGGATTCGTTACCTTATCCGTTGATTTTGGGGATGGATTTTTTTTCTCATGCGAAGGCAACCATTTCTTTGGAATCTTGGATTATTTCCTTTCCTTATTTTCAGGAAGGTCTTTCAGTAGATAAAACCCCACAGCACGTGTCATTTTCTTTTTCGGAGAAATGCCCTCCGGTTTCTGGTCAAGATCGCCCACACCCTTTCCCATCGTCCTCTGATCCACCCTCTCATTTGCAAGACTTACTAAATAATTTTTCCGATGTTGTTACGGACAGGGTGGGTGAATGTACATTACCACCGGTGTCCATCCCTTTAGTGTCCGATATCCCCTTTCGGGCTAAGCCTTTCCAATTGAACCCTGTCCAAACTGATATTATGCGACAACAAATTGAGGAGTTACGGTCTCAGGGTATCGTGGAGGTTTGTAGGTCACCATACGCTAGCCCGGCCTTTTTGGTTCCGAAGAAAAATGGTGGCCATCGTTTGGTTTGTTCGTTTCAATCTTTAAATAGATAATTGCATATGATCAATTTCCACAGCCTCGTATTGACCTCTTATTTCAACATTTGCAAAATGCTGCGATGTTTTCCTGCCTTGATTTATGCCAGTCTTTCCACCAGATTAGGTTGGACGAAAAGAGCAAAGATTTAACTGCCTTTGTTATTTCATTTGGTCAATTCATATATACTCGTGTCCCCTTTGGCATCAATTTGGGTACGCAGATGTTGTCTCGCGTACTTGATGAGGTCCTGGGAAAGTTTAAATATAAATTTCGTCTTACGTATGCGGACGACTTGCTGGTGTTTTCGCCTGATGAGCAGTCCCATCTCTTGCATTTGACTGAAATACTACAGGCTCTTCGGGAGGCCCGTCTTACTGTTAATCCGGTTAAATCTACCTGGATGGCTAAGGAAATTAATTATTTGGTATATATTATCCGACATAAACAGATGGTCATGGACCCTGAGCGCATTTCCGCTATTCAAGATATACCGCCCCCCCTAAATCCCAGCTTGGGGTGGCGCAAGTCATGGGTCTCCTTTCTTATTATTCGCGTTTTCTCCCTCATTTTGCCGAAAGGACTAGCTTCCTTACTGATAAGCGCAAAAAGAATATACCATTTCTTTGGTCCAAAGAGGATCAAGGCCGTTTCGATGACCTAAAATCTGCCTTTTTGAAACATACATGTCTTTACATGTCTTTGACATCATGACATCATGATGTCTTTACCTGATTTTTCTCAGGAATTTGTCCTTCAGACGGACGTTTCGAGTTTAGCTTTGGGGGCTACCCTGAATCAGCGTGATTCGGAAGGTTTTTTACGAACAATTGCCTTTGCTTCGCGCAAACGTACTCTTCAAGAACGTAGGCAATCAATTTATGAAGCTGAATGTGCGGCTTATTGTCTTTGGGTTCAAGAAATTTGAGACATACTTAACCTCCAAGCATTTCACGCTTCAAACAGATAACCAGGCATTGTCGTTGTTACTGAAACATCCTGAATAATTTGGTAAATTCGGACGTTGGTTGTTGTATTTATCTCGCTTTTCATATAATGTTGAACATATTCCTTCTTCCAAAAATCCTGTTGCGGATTGTTTATCACGGATACACTCTCCGGAAGATTTTGTCATTGTACCCACCCCCCCGTTAGTAGTTTGGCATGTGCTGCTCCTAAGCTCAGCATTATCCCCTTTAACAAGTCCGATATTATTGCTCTTCAGGAGCAAGACCCTTTCTTACGTCCTATGATGGATCAACTCCGGGATAATGAAACTGTTCCTCATTTTGGCCTTTTCCAAGGTCCGTTTCTTCGCCATTCTCCGCGTTCCGCTACTTCTCAGGTCGTCCTACCGTCATTATTACATAACGTCATTTGTCATTACTATCACGATACTCCGGTGGGCGGTTCACACCTGGGAGCCAACAAAACAACAAAGAAAATTTCCGGTCTTTTCTGGTGGCCTAATTATCTTGCTGACATTAGGCAATGTGTGCGATCTTGTGAAATTTGCCAAAAGGCCAAATTGGCTATTCGTAAGCCTCAAGGTTTACTTTCCTCGGAGGTGATACGCCACCCTTGGCGGCGCCTTTACATTGATTTGGTGGGACCTTTGGTTCGTTCTGCTCTCGGAAATACTTATATTTTGGTGGTTGTGGACGCATTTTCCAAATGGGTCTCACTATATCCACTTCGCTCGGCGACTTCGTACGCAATTATTGATAAATTGAAATTCTTTTTTCTTTCCTTTGGAGCTCCATGCGAATTAGTGTCCGACAATGCTTCATATTTTCGTTCGCAGGTGTTTAATAACCTTTTATTCGAGTCCAATGTTCGCCATATATATACCAGTCCCTATTATCCAAACTCTTCTTTGGCAGAACGATTCATACGTAATCTCAAGTCATCCTTAATTTGTTTTCACTCAAAAGATAACTCCAAATGGGTTCTCCACTTAAATAGTATTGCCTTTGCCTTTAATACAGCTACGCACGATGCCATTCACGCTACGCCGGCGAGGCTAATATTTGGACGGGATATTGATGGTCCAATGAATTCTTTTTGGGACTTACAATCTGATGAGGAGCTGGCAGCTCCTCCGTCTCCTGTTCGTGCACACGCTTGGGGTGATGCTTATCAACACTTGCTGCGTTCTTGTCATTCACGCAAACGCAAATATGATCACTCTCGGGTTCAGGTTTCTAAAAACCCGGGGACATGGTTTCATACCGTGTTTTTCCCTTAAGTAATGCCTTTAACAAAACGTCATCTAAGCTCCAGGAACGATGGTCTGGTCCAGTACAGGTATTCAAAATGTTAACACCGGTGACGGCCTTGTTGATAGACCCTGATACTCAACAGATGCTCCGTAAAGCACATGTGACCCATCTCAAACCGTATACCATACGGAATTTAGATTCTCCTGTGTCACCTGTGGCTTTGGGACATACTCAGGTGGGACAGACGTTACAAAATCATATTCATTCCTAGACCTCCCTTATTTACAAACCTTTTTGGCCTTTTTTTTGCAAATTTGTTAATTGTCAATATAAGGAAGTGTCTTGGATTTAAGGGTAATTCTGTAATATTTTTCCTCTTTATAGGCATTATTATTAGGTCTATTATTTATGTCCAGTGTGGGTGTTGTATCAATTTAAATATTTATTGTGAGATACTATGTGAAATTACCTTTGTTTGTAGTTTGGATATTTTTTTTGATAAATGCAATAATTGTGATGCATGCGCTCTGTAATGATGCTACTTTCCTTTTGTTCCTTCCTTCTGTACTTCGTAGTCTTAACTTTCCTGGTTCTCTTTCTAACTTCCTCCTTTCTTATTCTTTTGTTGATCCCCTTCCTTTTCTTTTGTTTCATATTTTCACGAGACTACTACTATGCTACAATTACGCCATGGGGAGACTTGTTTTTTGGACCATCTTACGACTAGTGCTCTACTACGCCTCCGGACATTTGGAAGTGTTGAGCATCACTATATTTTTTTTTTAAGTCTTCGCCTTGTGGTGATTCTATGCTTCTGGCGCTGCCCGGTTTGACATTACCTTTGCTATGTGCCTATGCTATTTGTTCTATGTGCTGTGAATATGGTGATTTTTGGGTGTATGTGATCTCATTAAACAAATGTTGGATCCGGGATGGCCAGCATGGAGTTCAAGGTTGATTCATATACATGTTGTCATGAGTCTTTTGGCTCTGATATATATTTCTTTTATGGTATCTAAGCATGCATGCATTTATAACCGTTATGAACTTATACCTTGATTATGTCTTTTGCTTACCAATGATATTTAACATTGATATTATGGGTGTCATTCTCTTTGCTTGATTTTTTTTTTTTTGAATCTATAATATATATGCTCATTCCCTGACTGTCAATTTTGGGGGTTGTATTTTTTGTGGTGTGTCTCTAATTTTAATTCAAATATCTATGAATACACATGTATTCCTTGGGATAAAGCTGAGATAATTATGCTCTTTTATCACGTATAATTGTGGTTGTTTAATGTATATTGTTGTCACACCTTAAGTGCAGCTTTTCGATTGTTAGGCTTTGATGCTACTTGGCCGTTTAGGCCCCCGCCCATTTCTTTAATTCCCTTTGTTTTGTGGGGATCCGGGAGTTTGTAATATTCCTAATATACCATCTGTTATTAGTGAATATTACACGTACCTTTTGGTACGATTATAGAGTTTATTTGGAGCAAACAAACTCTCCAACTCAATAGACGACAGCGCTATGGCGTTCGGATCCACATTACGAATAAGGATATTAAATTAGGCACCTGGAATGTTCTGAGCCTTTACCGGCCTGGGGCATTTCAGTGTACAGTTAATGAGATAGTTAAGTATAAATTAAATGTAGTATCTGTCCAGGAAGTCAGGTGGTCAGGAGACAGGAATTGTAAAACTAAAAATTATACTTTTTTCTATGGTGTTTAAAATCATAATTTTGGAACAGGCTTTTTCTTAAATAAAATCTCGGCTCTTAAAACAGTAGAATTTATTAATGATAGGATATTATATGCAGTTTTACAGGGTAGGTGGTGTAAAATTATTTTAATAGACATACATGCACCATGTGACGCTTGCGTAGGTAGGCACCAACTAACCCGGTACGTTGTTATAGATCTTAATGGAAGCGCGTGGTAAATTTACCCTCGTTAGCACCTATTCCCATGCAAGGGTCACAAACAATATCTGACGCCACGTTTCTGCTGGATAAATGTGTTCTCAATAATCGAACAAGTCAGCAGAACGGCAACGCCAGGTTCCACTGAATACTGGAATCCGCGGAACGGTCAAAAATCATGAAAAGATTCCGTTCCTGTTTCTTCTTTACTTAATTACGCTGCAAATAGAATGCTTCTTGTTACAAGAAATTACTATAATGCAAGGAAAACACTCATTCGTAATTAATACGTACCACAACCTAATAAACCAATCTCGTGTTAAGTGTCAGTTAACGAGTCATAAAAAGGGGGGGTCAAATGTGGCATTTACAAGATTTACCATTCAATTTTCACACATTCATGAAAAGGGCGGGAGACATTAGTTATCATAAAAAAGGACAATGTTCCCATTCTTACTCAAAACATAGTATATCCGTTAAGTGTACGGATTTAAACCTACGGGTCAGAAACAATCAACCAAACAAGAACATTCAGTTTTAACGTTCTTCTTCTTTTTTATTCCAACAATTTTAGATTAACTTGATTTCTCAACAACAACAATGGAACGTTTGAGATTTTTAACCTAACACTTAAATCCTTTCAAAATGAACTGTTTTCTGAATCAAGTCCAACATGTAAGCTCCATTATAAACATGCATACCCAGACACGTACATATCAAATACAGCACTAAGCAGTGCTAATAACAATCAACTGGGTATTCTTTTTACAACAGTGAATTCCTAACAACAACATGTAGATATAAATATATAGTCATTCGTGCATGGCTTTTGACGCTACAGTGTAAGGTTATGGGGAATATTAATTAAGAAGGGCAAAACGTGAAAATGCGGCATGCGAATAGTGCATTAACGGACGTAATTAAACCAGCGGTTTTCTAGCTTTCGACGATTCTTGTCTAACGATTTCCCAAGTAAAGGAATCTCCTTTACCACGCAATAGTTTGTTCAATCACAAGGGGAAAAAAGGGTTGTATTTTTAATTATTCCTCTTTCTTGGCATTCGTTATTTTATTGAAGTGGAGCAGGAGTGCCTACGCTCGTACTGGGTGTACTTTAACTTGATTTTATTGGTTCCAATATATGTGTATAAGAGTTCGCTATCCAATCACTGCACCAAAAACACTTAGTTTATTGAGTTACGTTGAAAGAACCAAAAAGGGGGGGAATGTGTGAGAGAAGCGACTTCGTAAACAGCTTGCATAAATAAAAAAAAAATGAAAATGTATAGTTCTAAAAGCAAGCCGGCGACAGGATCTAAGATGGTAACGTTCACTATACCTTGATTATATTCCTTCGGATGGTCCTTGTCAAAAATACACGCACTTTGTCCAGTTTGGATACGTCTGGCTGCAGTCCAATGCCTCCCTACGAGTCTGGTAATCGTGGCTCCTAAGGAAGGTTTCCCATCTCTCGATATCAGTAGGTACACGTAGGACTTGGCGTTCAAGGCAAGACGACCCTGTGCCGCTGCTAATTGGCTGGTATGCAACTGCTCGAAGACAGGAAGCGAACTGAGGAATTCCCGATCGGGATCATCGAAGAAAAAAAGGGAGGGGGAGGAGAAAGTGTAGTTTTCATTATATACGATAGACGGCGACACAATCCGAACGCCATAGCGCTGTCGTCTATTGAGTTGGAGAGTTTGTTTGCTCCAAATAAACTCTATAATCGTACCAAAAGGTACGTGTAATATTCACTAATAACAGATGGTATATTAGGAATATTACAAACTCCCGGATCCCCACAAAACAAAGGGAATTAAAGAAATGGGCGGGGGCCTAAACGGCCAAGTAGCATCAAAGCCTAACAATCGAAAAGCTGCACTTAAGGTGTGACAACAATATACATTAAACAACCACAATTATACGTGATAAAAGAGCATAATTATCTCAGCTTTATCCCAAGGAATACATGTGTATTCATAGATATTTGAATTAAAATTAGAGACACACCACAAAAAATACAACCCCCAAAATTGACAGTCAGGGAATGAGCATATATATTATAGATTCAAAAAAAAAAAAATCAAGCAAAGAGAATGACACCCATAATATCAATGTTAAATATCATTGGTAAGCAAAAGACATAATCAAGGTATAAGTTCATAACGGTTATAAATGCATGCATGCTTAGATACCATAAAAAAAATATATATCAGAGCCAAAAGACTCATGACAACATGTATATGAATCAACCTTGAACTCCATGCTGGCCATCCCGGATCCAACATTTGTTTAATGAGATCACATACACCCAAAAATCACCATATTCACAGCACATAGAACAAATAGCATAGGCACATAGCAAAGGTAATGTCAAACCGGGCAGCGCCAGAAGCATAGAATCACCACAAGGCGAAGACTTAAAAAAAAAATATAGTGATGCTCAACACTTCCAAATGTCCGGAGGCGTAGTAGAGCACTAGTCGTAAGATGGTCCAAAAAACAAGTCTCCCCATGGCGTAATTGTAGCATAGTAGTAGTCTCGTGAAAATATGAAACAAAAGAAAAGGAAGGGGATCAACAAAAGAATAAGAAAGGAGGAAGTTAGAAAGAGAACCAGGAAAGTTAAGACTACGAAGTACAGAAGGAAGGAACAAAAGGAAAGTAGCATCATTACAGAGCGCATGCATCACAATTATTGCATTTATCAAAAAAAATATCCAAACTACAAACAAAGGTAATTTCACATAGTATCTCACAATAAATATTTAAATTGATACAACACCCACACTGGACATAAATAATAGACCTAATAATAATGCCTATAAAGAGGAAAAATATTACAGAATTACCCTTAAATCCAAGACACTTCCTTATATTGACAATTAACAAATTTGCAAAAAAAAGGCCAAAAAGGTTTGTAAATAAGGGAGGTCTAGGAATGAATATGATTTTGTAACGTCTGTCCCACCTGAGTATGTCCCAAAGCCACAGGTGACACAGGAGAATCTAAATTCCGTATGGTATACGGTTTGAGATGGGTCACATGTGCTTTACGGAGCATCTGTTGAGTATCAGGGTCTATCAACAAGGCCGTCACCGGTGTTAACATTTTGAATACCTGTACTGGACCAGACCATCGTTCCTGGAGCTTAGATGACGTTTTGTTAAAGGCATTACTTAAGGGAAAAACACGGTATGAAACCATGTCCCCGGGTTTTTAGAAACCTGAACCCGAGAGTGATCATATTTGCGTTTGCGTGAATGACAAGAACGCAGCAAGTGTTGATAAGCATCACCCCAAGCGTGTGCACGAACAGGAGACGGAGGAGCTGCCAGCTCCTCATCAGATTGTAAGTCCCAAAAAGAATTCATTGGACCATCAATATCCCGTCCAAATATTAACCCCTGTGAAGTTGGCCCGACCCATTCGCGTTGCCCACTTCAAAACTAGTCAGGACGTTAGTTCTTCGTTAGTTCTCGATAGTTCTCATAAAATTTTCGTTAGTTCCGAAAATACATAGAAACTATTAAGGAAATAAATGGGTCGGGCCAACTTCACACTTTTTCGACCCATATTCAAATTCGAACCGAAAACCATCCAGATCGATTGATTTTCGTTAGTTCCCGTTAGTTCTCATAAAATTTTCGTTAGTTCTCAAAATTTATCCAATTTATTCGCCGAACAAAAATCGAGGTAATTTGCAGTTTTCCAGTTTTCACACGGAAATTTTATCAAAAAATGGTCCGTCTTGGTAGAATGTAGAGAGTATGAGTCAATTTTCTTGAAACTTTAGTCATTTTATCAAATTTATCCAATTTATTCACTGAATAAATGCTTAGACGAAATGTGTTGTCCTGAACGGCCAAATTTCGTTGCCCACCTCAAACCTAGTCAGGACGTTAGTTCTTCGTTAGTTCTCGATAGTTCTCGTAAAATTTTCGTTAGTTCTCAAAATTTATCCAATTTATTCGCCGATTAGAAAATGGAAGCAATTTAAAATTTCCCAATTTTGACACGGAATTTTTCTCAAAAAATGGTCCATATTGGTAGAATGTAGAGACTATGGGTCAATTTTGTTAAAACTTTAGTCATATTATCAAATTTATCAAATTTATTCACTGAATAAATGCTTAGACGAAATGTGTTGTCCTGAACGGCCAAATTTCGTTGCCCACCTCAAACCTAGTCAGGACGTTAGTTCTTCGTTAGTTCTCGATAGTTCTCGTAAAATTTTCGTTAGTTCTCAAAATTTATACAATTTATTCGCCGATTAGAAAATGGAAGCAATTTGAAATTTCCCAATTTTGACACGGAATTTCTCAAAAAATGGTCCGTATTGGTAGAATGTAGAGAGTATGGGTCAATTTTGTTAAAACTTTAGTCATTTTATGAAATTTATCCAATTTATTCACTGAATAAATGCTTAGACGAATTGTGTTGTCCTGAACGGCCAAATTTCGTTGCCCACCTCAAACCTAGTCAGGACGTTAGTTCTTCGTTAGTTCTCGATAGTTCTCGTAAAATTTTCGTTAGTTCTCAAAATTTATCCAATTTATTCGCCGATTAGAAAATGGAAGCAATTTGAAATTTCCCAATTTTGACACTGAATTTTTCTCAAAAAATGGTCCATATTGGTAGAATGTAGAGACTATGGGTCAATTTTGTTAAAACTTTAGTCATTTTATCAAATTTATCAAATTTATTCACTGAATAAATGCTTAGACGAAATGTGCTGTCCTGAACGGCCAAATTTCGTTGCCCACCTCAAACCTAGTCAGGACGTTAGTTCTTCGTTAGTCCTCGATAGTTCTCGTAAAATTTTCGTTAGTTCTCAAAATTTATCCAATTTATTCATCGATTAGAAAATGGAAGCAATTTGAAATTTTCCTATTTTGACAATGAATTTTACTGAAAAAATGGTCCGTATTGGTAGAATGTAGAGAGTATGGGTCAATTTTGTTGAAACTTTAGTCATTTTATCAAATTTATTCAATTTATTCACTGAATAAATGCTTAGACGAAATGTGTTGTCCTGAACGGCCAAATTTCGTTGCCCACCTCAAACCTAGTCAGGACGTTAGTTCTTCGTTAGTTCTCGATAGTTCTCGTAAAATTTTCGTTAGTTCTCAAAATTTATACAATTTATTCGCCGATTAGAAAATGGAAGCAATTTGAAATTTCCCAATTTTGACACGGAATTTTTCTCAAAAAATGGTCCGTATTGATAGAATGTAGAGAGTATGGGTCAATTTTGTTCAAACTTTAGTCATTTTATCAACCTTATCCAATTTATTCACTGAATAAATGCTTTGACATAATGTGTTGTCCTGAACGGCCAAATTTCGTTGCCCACCTCAAATCTAGTCAGGACGTTAGTTCTTCGTTAGTTCTCGATAGTTCTCGTAAAATTTTCGTTAGTTCTCAAAATTATTCAATTTATTCGCCGATTAGAAAATGGAAGCAATTTAAATTTTTCCTATTTTGACAATGAATTTTTCTCAAAAAATGGTCCGTGTTGGTAGAATGTAGAGAGTATAGGTCAATTTTGTTGAAAACTTAGTCATTTTATCAAATTTATCCAATTTATTCACTGAATAAATGCTTAGACGTAATGTGTTGTCCTGAACGGCCAAATTTCGTTGCCCACCTCAAACCTAGTCTGGACGTTAGTTCTTCGTTAGTCCACGATAGTTCTCGTAAAATTTTTGTTAGTTCTCAAAATTTATCCAATTTATTCGCCGATTAATAAATGGAAGCAATTTGAAATTTCCCAATTTCGACACGGAATCTTTTTCAAAAAATGGTTCGTATTGGTAGAATGTAGAGAGTATGGGTCAATTTTGTTGAAACTTTAGTCATTTTATCAAATTCATCCAATTTATTCACTGAATAAATGCTTAGACAAAATGTGTTGTCCTGAACGGCCAAATTTCGTTGCCCACCTCAAACCTAGTCAGGACGTTAGTTCTTCGTTAGTTCTCGATAGTTCTCGTAAAATTTTCGTTAGTTCTCAAAATTTATCAAATTTATTCGCTGATTAGAAAGTGGAAGCAATTTGAAATTTCCCAATTTTGACACGGAATTTCTCTCAAAAAATGGTCCGTATTGATATAATGTAGAGAGTATGGTTCAATTTTGTTCAAACTTTAGTCATTTTATCAAACTTATCCAATTTATTCACTGAATAAATGCTTAGACAAAATGTGTTGGCCTGAACGGCCAAATTTCGTTGCCCACCTCAAACCTTGTCAGGACGTTAGTTCTTCGTTAGTTCTCGATAGTTCTCGTAAAATTTTCGTTAGTTCTCAAAATTTATCCAATTTATTCGCCGATTAGAAAATTGAAGCAATTTGAAATTTCCCAATTTTGACACGGAATTTATCTCAAAAAATGGTCCGTATTGGTAGAATGTAGAGAGTATGGGTCAATTTTGTTAAAACTTTAGTCATTTTATCAAATTTATCCAATTTATTCACTGAATAAATGCTTAGACGAATTGTGTTGTCCTGAACGGCCAAATTTCGTTGCCCACCTCAAACCTAGTCAGGACGTTAGTTCTTCGTTAGTTCTCGATAGTTCTCGTAAAATTTTCGTAAGTTCTCAAAATTTATCCAATTTATTCGCCGATTAGAAAATGGAAGCAATTTGAAATTTCCATACTTTGACACGGAATTTCTCTCAAGAAATGGTCCGTATTGATAGAATGTAGAGAGTATGGGTCAATTTTGTTCAAACTTTAGTCATTTTATCAACCTTATCCAATTTATTCACTGAATAAATGCTTAGACAAAATGTGTTGTCCTGAACGGCCAAATTTCGTTGCCCATCTCAAACCTAGTCAGGACGTAAGTTCCTCGGCAGTTCTCGATAGTTTTTATAAAATTGTCGTTAGTTCCGAAAATACATATAATCTATTAAGGAAATAAATGGGTCTGGCCAACTTCACACTTTTTCGACCCATATTCAAATTCGAACCGAAAACCATCCAGATCGATTGATTTTCGTTAGTTCCCGTTAGTTCTCATAAAATTTTCGTTAGTTCTCAAAATTTATCCAATTTATTCACCGATTAGAAAATGGAAGCAATTTGAAATTTCCCTATTTTGACACGGAATTTTTCTGAAGAAATGGTAAGTATTGATAGAATGTAGAGAGTATGGGTCAATTTTGTTCAAACTTTAGTCATTTTATCAACCTTATCCAATTTGTTCACTGAATAAATGCATAGACGAAATGTGTTGTCCAGAACGGCCAAATTTCGTTGCCCACCTCAAACCTAGTCAGGACGTTAGTTCCTCGGCAGTTCTCGATAGTTTTTATAAAATTTTCGTTAGTTCCGAAAATACATAGAATCTATTAAGGAAATAAATGGGTCGGGCCAACTTCACACTTTTTCGACCCATATTCAGATTCGAACCGAAAACCATCCAGATCGATTGATTTTCGTTAGTTCCCGTTAGTTCTCATAAAATTTTCGTTAGTTCTCAAAATTTATCCAATTTATTCGCCGAACAAAAAATGGAGGTAATTTGCAGTTTTCCAGTTTTCACACGGAAAGTTTATCATGAAATGTTCCGTATTGATGTAATGTAGAGATTATGGGTCAATTTTGTACAAACTTTAGTCATTTTATCAAATTTATCCAATTTATTCACTGAATAAATGCTTAGACGTAATGTGTTGTCCTGAACGGCCAAATTTCGTTGCCCACCTCAAACCTTGTCAGGACGTTAGTTCTTCGTTAGTTCTCGATAGTTCTCGTAAAATTTTCGTTAGTTCTCAAAATTTATCCAATTTATTCGCCGATTAGAAAATGGAAGCAATTTGAAATTTCCCAATTTTGACACGGAATTTATCTCAAAAAATGGTCCGTATTGGTAGAATGTAGAGAGTATGGGTCAATTTTGTTAAACTTTAGTCATTTTATCAAATTTATCCAATTTATTCACTGAATAAATGCTTAGACGAATTGTGTTGTCCTGAACGGCCAAATTTCGTTGCCCACCTCAAACCTAGTCAGGACGTTAGTTCTTCGTTAGTTCTCGATAGTTCTCGTAAAATTTTCGTAAGTTCTCAAAATTTATCCAATTTATTCGCCGATTAGAAAATGGAAGCAATTTGAAATTTCCATACTTTGACACGGAATTTCTCTCAAGAAATGGTCCTTATTGATAGAATGTAGAGAGTATGGGTCAATTTTGTTAAACTTTAGTCATTTTATCAACCTTATCCAATTTATTCACTGAATAAATGCTTAGACAAAATGTGTTGTCCTGAACGGCCAAATTTCGTTGCCCATCTCAAACCTAGTCAGGACGTAAGTTCCTCGGCAGTTCTCGATAGTTTTTATAAAATTGTCGTTAGTTCCGAAAATACATATAATCTATTAAGGAAATAAATGGGTCTGGCCAACTTCACACTTTTTCGACCCATATTCAAATTCGAACCGAAAACCATCCAGATCGATTGATTTTCGTTAGTTCCCGTTAGTTCTCATAAAATTTTCGTTAGTTCTCAAAATTTATCCAATTTATTCACCGATTAGAAAATGGAAGCAATTTGAAATTTCCCTATTTTGACACGGAATTTTTCTGAAGAAATGGTAAGTATTGATAGAATGTAGAGAGTATGGGTCAATTTTGTTCAAACTTTAGTCATTTTATCAACCTTATCCAATTTGTTCACTGAATAAATGCATAGACGAAATGTGTTGTCCAGAACGGCCAAATTTCGTTGCCCACCTCAAACCTAGTCAGGACGTTAGTTCCTCGGCAGTTCTCGATAGTTTTTATAAAATTTTCGTTAGTTCCGAAAATACATAGAATCTATTAAGGAAATAAATGGGTCGGGCCAACTTCACACTTTTTCGACCCATATTCAGATTCGAACCGAAAACCATCCAGATCGATTGATTTTCGTTAGTTCCCGTTAGTTCTCATAAAATTTTCGTTAGTTCTCAAAATTTATCCAATTTATTCGCCGAACAAAAAATGGAGGTAATTTGCAGTTTTCCAGTTTTCACACGGAAAGTTTATCATGAAATGTTCCGTATTGATGTAATGTAGAGATTATGGATCAATTTTGTACAAACTTTTGTCATTTTATCAAATTTATCCAATTTATTCACTGAATAAATGCTTAGACGTAATGTGTTGTCCTGAACGGCCAAATTTCGTTGCCCACCTCAAACCTTGTCAGGACGTTAGTTCTTCGTTAGTTCTCGATAGTTCTCGTAAAATTTTCGTTAGTTCTCAAAATTTATCCAATTTATTCGCCGATTAGAAAATGGAAGCAATTTGAAATTTCCCAATTTTGACACGGAATTTATCTCAAAAAATGGTCCGTATTGGTAGAATGTAGAGAGTATGGGTCAATTTTGTTAAACTTTAGTCATTTTATCAAATTTATCCAATTTATTCACTGAATAAATGCTTAGACGAATTGTGTTGTCCTGAACGGCCAAATTTCGTTGCCCACCTCAAACCTAGTCAGGACGTTAGTTCTTCGTTAGTTCTCGATAGTTCTCGTAAAATTTTCGTAAGTTCTCAAAATTTATCCAATTTATTCGCCGATTAGAAAATGGAAGCAATTTGAAATTTCCATACTTTGACACGGAATTTCTCTCAAGAAATGGTCCGTATTGATAGAATGTAGAGAGTATGGGTCAATTTTGTTAAACTTTAGTCATTTTATCAACCTTATCCAATTTATTCACTGAATAAATGCTTAGACAAAATGTGTTGTCCTGAACGGCCAAATTTCGTTGCCCATCTCAAACCTAGTCAGGACGTAAGTTCCTCGGCAGTTCTCGATAGTTTTTATAAAATTGTCGATAGTTCCGAAAATACATATAATCTATTAAGGAAATAAATGGGTCGGGCCAACTTCACACTTTTTCGACCCACATTCAAATTCGAACCGAAAACCATCCAGATCGATTGATTTTCGTTAGTTCCCGTTAGTTCTCATAAAATTTTCGTTAGTTCTCAAAATTTATCCAATTTATTCACCGATTAGAAAATGGAAGCAATTTGAAATTTCCCTATTTTGACACGGAATTTTTCTCAAGAAATGGTAAGTATTGATAGAATGTAGAGAGTATGGGTCAATTTTGTTGAAACTTTAGTCATTTTATCAACCTTATCCAATTTGTTCACTGAATAAATGCATAGACGAAATGTGTTGTCCAGAACGGCCAAATTTCGTTGCCCACCTCAAACCTAGTCAGGACGTTAGTTCCTCGGCAGTTCTCGATAGTTTTTATAAAATTTTCGTTAGTTCCGAAAATACATAGAATCTATTAAGGAAATAAATGGGTCGGGCCAACTTCACACTTTTTCGACCCATATTCAGATTCGAACCGAAAACCATCCAGATCGATTGATTTTCGTTAGTTCCCGTTAGTTCTCATAAAATTTTCGTTAGTTCTCAAAATTTATCCAATTTATTCGCCGAACAAAAAATGGAGGTAATTTGCAGTTTTCAGTTTTCACACGGAAAGTTTACCATGAAATGTTCCGTATTGATGTAATGTAGAGATTATGGGTCAATTTTGTTCAAACTTTAGTCATTTTATCAAATTTATCCAATTTATTCACTGAATAAATGCTTAGACGAAATGTGTTGTCCTGAACGGCCAAATTTCGTTGCCCATCTCAAACCTAGTCAGGACGTTAGTTCCTCGGCAGTTCTCGATAGTTTTTATAAAATTTTCGTTAGTTCCGAAAATACATAGAATCTATTAAGGAAATAAATGGGTCTGGCCAACTTCACACTTTTTCGACCCATATTCAAATTCGAACCGAAAACCATCCAGATCGATTGATTTTCGTTAGTTCCCGTTAGTTCTCATAAAATTTTCGTTAGTTCTCAAAATTTATCCAATTTATTCTCCGAACAAAAAAACGAGGTAATTTGCTGTTTTCCAGTTTTCACACGGAAATTTTATTAAAAAATGGTCCGTATTGGTAGAATGTTGAGAGTATGAGTCAATTTTGTTGAAACTTTAGTCATTTTATCAAATTTATCCAATTTATTCACTGAATAAATGATTAGACGAAATGTGTTGTCCTGAACGGCCAATTTTCGTTGCCCACCTCAAACCTAGTCAGGACGTTAGTTCTTCGTTAGTTCTCGATAGTTCTCGTAAAATTTTCGTTAGTTCTCAAAATTTATCCAATTTATTCGCCGATTAGGAAATGGAAGCAATTTGAAATTTCCCAATTTTGACACGGAATTTTTCTCAAAAAATGGTTCGTATTGGTAGAATGTAGAGAGTATGGGTCAATTTTGTTGAAACTTTAGTCATTTTATCAAATTCATCCAATTTACTCACTGAATAAATGCTTAGACAAAATGTGTTGTCCTGAACGGCCAAATTTCGTTGCCCACCTCAAACCTAGTCAGGACGTTAGTTCTTCGTTAGTTCTCGATAGTTCTCGTAAAATTTTCGTTAGTTCTCAGAATTTATCCAATTTATTCGCCGAATAGAAAATGGAAGCAATTTGAAATTTCCCAATTTTGACACGGAATTTTTCTCAAACAATAGTCCGTATTGATAGAATGTAGAGAGTATGGTTCAATTTTGATAAAACTTTAGTCATTTTATCAAACTTATCCAATTTATTCACTGAATAAATGCTTAGACGAAATGTGTTGTCCTGAACGGCCAAATTTCGTTGCCCACCTCAATCCTAGTCAGGACGTTAGTTCTTCGTTAGTTCTCGATAGTTCTCGTAAAATTTTCGTAAGTTCTCAAAATTTATCCAATTTATTCGCCGATTAGGAAATGGAAGCAATTTGAAATTTCCCAATTTTGACACGGAATTTTTCTCAAAAAATGGTCCGTATTGGTAGAATGTAGAGAGTATGGGTAAATTTTGTTGAAATTTTAGTCATTTTATCAAATTTATCCAATTTATTCACTGAATAAATGCTTAGACGAAATGTGTTGTCCTGAACGGCCAAATATCGTTGCCCACCTCAAACCTAGTCAGGACGTTAGCTCTTCGTTAGTTTTTGACAGTTCTCTTAAAATTTTCGTTAGTTCTCAAAATTTATCCAATTTATTTGCCGATGAGAAAATGGAAGCAAATTGAAATTTCCCAAGTTTGACACAGAATTTTTCTCAAAAAATGGTCCGTATTGATAGAATGTAGAAAGTATGGGTCAATTTTATTGAAACTTTAGTAATTTTATCAAATTTATAAAATTTATTCAATGAATAAATGCTTAGACGAAATGTGTTGGCCTGAACGGCCAAATTTCGTTGCCCACCTCAATCCTAGTCAGGACGTTAGTTCTTCGTTAGTTCTCGATAGTTCTCGTAAAATTTTCGTTAGTTCTCAAACTTTATCCTATTTATTTGCCGAACAAATAATGAAAGCAATTTGCAGTCTGCTCAATCAATGTAACACTTTCTGAGGACAGTAGAGTCTGTGCTGTAGTTGAGGCAACATTCTTATGAGTTCGCTTATTAAATGTATTTTTTAATAACCATAAATAGGAGGCGGTCCAACACCATAAAGTTTGTTGAACTCTACCATGAACATAAATGTCTGTGGAATTTATGTAGTGTATACACAGGAACAAACAGAAACATGGGACGTATGAGGCCATAGTGCAGGAGATGGAATTGTATGGATATGACGTTGGGATGAAAACTTGAAAATAAAAAAGTATACTCTCTACGTACAACCAACAACTAAAGAAAATAGAAAAATCAAAGAAGTCAGGTTTCTTCCTTTACATGTCCTTGTGCATTATTGTACTCATTTCTCATTAAAAAAGAACCTGTGCAACCCGTTGCAGGACCTTTTTATTCGCCAACGACGGTATCCATGGATTACGAATGGATTCAGTCTGTCAGACAGCACAAAATAGCTGAAGCCACTATCGAACTTTTCTAGACTCGGGTAGAAAGTGTGTAAGCAGCGGCTCCATTACTTTGTAACCCCATATTTTTGTACCATCAAAACCTCATTTGTCAAATTTTGTACTATTTTTGTACTAGTCAAAAATGTTAAAAATAATTTTTGTATAATTCAACTTACCGTCGAAAAACAAAAATCAATTTTGGGGTTACAGGGTAACGTCTCAACCTCATCATCGGTTTCGGTGAGTTATCCACATCATAATATTGTACTATTTATGTACCATTTTGTACCACTATTTAAGATTTTTGTACCCGTCAGGAACAGCCAGAAAAGAAGGCGGGAAAATTTGTACCTTGCAAACATATACTTTTGTACCGTCTCGAGTTGCTTCGTAGAATATTATGCTATTTTTGTACTAATTTTTAAAATTAAACATTCTACACACCTACTTTGCAATAAGTGGATATCCTTCTTAAAAATCCCCCCCAAATTTTCAAATTTGTATTTATTACTTAGAGGCAGCAATTCACGGAAGAAAATTGGACAAAATTTTGTCCAAAGTGTGAGGCTTTTATCTGCTTAATGTTGAAATAAAATCTTCAGAATAAGTACTTTCTAATAAGCCCCTCTTTGATAACTGTACCGTTACTGAAAACCGAAAATAATTTTCAAATTTTGTTTTTTTTTCACATTGATGTACTAATTATTATGAATACATGAACAATATATTATGATATTTGTGAGGTTTAGAGGTCTTCAAATCATCAATACAATTTAAAGAAATGTACTTTGTATCAAGTCCCTTTCCGGTTTTTGTACCGTCATGGAAAACCCGGGAAATATTTTAAAATTTCTCCTTCCTCGCAAAGACACACTCTTTAGAAGAAAATATGGACGAAATATTATCGAATGTGAGAGGTATATATCTGCTTAACGTTCAAATAAAATGTTTTAAATAAGTACTTTCTATTAAGCCCCTTTTTCATTTTTGCACAGTTACGGAAAACCCCTAAATAATTCTCAAATTTGTTTCTTCACTTCGATGTACTACTTCGTATGAATACATGGACAAAATGTTATTATATTTATGAGATTTAGAGCTCATTAATCCTTCAATAATATTTCATTGACTATAACTTTGTAACAAGTCCTTTTTTATTTCTGTACCGTCACGGAAAGGGCTGGAAATATTTTATAATTCTTACTTCTTTGCAAAGACACGCAGTTCACAAGAAACTATGGACGAAATATTATCGAATGTGTGAGATCAGTATCTAAGTATTCTCTAAAAGAAATATTCTATATCTGACTTTCTACTAAGCCTCTTTTTGATTTTTGTACCGTCACGGAAAAACCGAAAAATATTATATAATTCTTCCTTCTTCGCTAACACACGAAGTTCACAAGAAACTATGGACGAAATATTATCGAATGTGTAAGGTGAGTATCTAGGTATTGTTTAATTAAAATCTTCTATATTTGTACTTTCTACTAAGCCTGTTTTTGATTTTTGTACCGTCACGGAAAAACCGAAAAATATTTTATAATTCTTCCTTCTTCGCTAAGACACGAAGTTCACAAGAAACTATGGACGAAATATTATCGAATGTGTGAGGTTAGTCTCTAAGTATTCCTTAAATAAAATGTTCTATATTTGTACTTTCTATTAAGTCCCTTTTTTATTTTTGTACCGTCACGGAAAACCCCAAAATAATTTTGAAATTTTGTTTTTCTCACTTCGATGTACTAATTCTTATGAATACATGTATAAAATATTATTATATTGGTGAGGTGTAGAACTCTTTAATCCTTCAATTGTAATAGTCCATAAAATCATCGCATATGTTAAGTACAAAGAATTCCACATCCCAGCCATCACCCCTCCAGACAGGAAATAGCTAGAAACATCTGAGGAATGTCATGTCAGACATTGCCAGGCTTCCTTGATCGCAAGCATTGTAAACAGGCGTAGAACAATCGCAGTCAAGGAAGATATTACTGCATTTGTTTAGTAAAATAAATCAATCTGATTAAATATCTATAGTAATAGAGGTGTCAGTCGTTAGTTTTGAAGCTAGTAGTCAGTTACGAACATTGTGGAAAGAGAAAGAGAAGAACGACACCGGGCAAGACCGTATTGAGGCGAGTAGCAAGTCAGACTCTTTGTACCGTCGCGACCATAACCATTCTCCGCAAACTTCAGCTGTTGTACAGATACAGGTATACCTTTTCCTTTAGCCATGCTGATTAAGTCTGTAGGGATTTTAAATTCAAGTTTTGTGTTTTGCCATTAAGTGTGTAATTAGTACCTCTCGCAACTCACCTTAAAGCTAACCGTGAACAGCAAATATTCAGTATGAATGATGAAAGAGCTACATCACCCAAGTTAGATCCCACATACCGAAGGGTATGTTACGTGGTGGAGTGCTGGGATTTTCATCTATTTCACCCCGAAATATGATGAAAGTAATAGAGCTTTGTAGCTTTTACTGAATGTTACCTGGTGACAGATGTGGCGCGTTATCTTCTCTTGTAACGCCTTTGCGAGAATGATACGTGGATGGGTTATGAAAGGAGTTGTTACGTAAGAAGTTAGACATCGTGCGTTAGACGCATCGAAATTTTCATGCATTTGACATGAAATCTGTAGAGTTGTGCGCGAATTTATATTTTCTTAAGTATAATTGGAGAAAAATATTGCAGGAACAATGATAGATGCCGAGATTCACTTCCGAGGATGGATTAGATTAAATTTTCGACCAATTACGTAAATCGGAAGAAAAAAATAATTACAAATGCTAAGAGTAACTACGTAAATGTGTTTTATACTAAAATCGCCTTTTCTCATATGGTAAATGTATACATTTGGTATAATTATCCCCTCCACATTAACCAAATATAAACCTCACAAATTCGATAATATTTGGTTCGTATATTCTTGGGAAATGCGTGCCTTAGCAAGGAATGAAGAATTTTTAAAAATATTTCCTGGGTTTTCCGTGACGTTACAAAATTCAAAACGGGTCTTCATACAAATACTAGACAATAAAATATTATTGAAGGATTAAAGAGCTCTAAGCCTCAAAAATAATATAACATTTTGTCCCTTTATACATACGAAGTGGTACATCGAAGTTAAAGAACTAAAATTTGAGTTTTTTTTTTCGGATTTTCCGTGACGGTACTAAAATAAAAAAAGAAGCTTAACAGAAAGTACAAACATAGAAGATTTTATTTAAGGAATACTTAGATACCAACATCATACATTCGATAACATTTCGTCCACAGTTTCTTGTGAACTGCGTGTTTTAGCGAAGAAAATAAGAATTATAAATTATTTCTCGGAATTTCCGTGACGGTACAAAAATCAAAAAGGGGAATAGTAGAAAGTACAAATATAGAAGATTTTATTTAAAGAATACTTAGATACTCACCTCACTTATTCGATAACATCTTGTCCATAGTTTCTTGTGAACTTCGTGTCTTAGCAAAGAAGGAAGAATTATATAATATTTCCCAGGTTTTCCGTGACGGTACAAAAATAAAAAATGGGAATAGTAGAAAGTACAAATATAGAATATTTTATTTAAAGAATACTTAGATACTCACCTCACTTATTCGATAACATCTCGTCCATAGTTTCTTGTGAACTTCGTGTCTTAGCAAAGAAGGAAGAATTATATAATATTTCCCGGTTTTCCGTGATGGTACAAAAATCAAAAAGGGGAATAGTAGAAAGTACAAATATAGAAGATTTTATTTAAAGAATACTTAGATACTCACCTCACTCATTCGATAACATCTCGTCCATAGTTTCTTGTGAACTTCGTGTCTTAGCAAAGAAGCAAGAATTATATAATATTTCCCAAGTTTTCCGTGACGGTACAAAAATTAAAAAAGGTCCTAAGTACGTAGAAAGTACAGATTTAGAAGATTCTATAAGAGAATACTTAAATACTAGTCTCACACATTCGATAATGTTTCGTCCATAGTTTCTTGTGAACTTCGTGTCTTAGCGAAGAAGGAAGAATTATATATTTCCCGGTTTTCCGTGACGGTACAAAAATCAAAAAGAGGCTTAGTAGAAAGTACAGATATAGAAGATTCTATTTAGAGAATACTTAGATACTGGCCTCACACATTCAATAATATTTCGTCCATAGTTTTTTGAGAACTTCGTGTCCTAGCAAAAAAGGAAGAATTGTAAAATATTTCCCGGGTTTTCCGTGACGGTACAAAATTCAAAAATGGGCTTAATTTATAGTACTGATTCATAATCTTATATTTAGATAATACTTAGATACCAACCTCACACATTCGATAATATTTCGTCCATAGTTTCTTGTGAACTGCGTGTCTTAGCGAAGAAGTAAGAATATAAAACAATATTTCCCGGGTTTTATGTGAAGGTACAAAAATCAGAAACGGTCTTAATATATAGTACTGATTCAGAAGATTTTATTTAAACTTTAAGCAAATATAAACCTCACAAATTCGATAAAATTTTGTCCAATTTTCTTCCGTGAATTGCTGCCTCTAAGTAATAAATACAAATTTGAAAATTTGGGGGGGATTTTTAAGAAGGATATCCACTTATTGCAAAGTAGGTGTGTAGAATGTTTAATTTTAAAAATTAGTACAAAAATAGCATAATATTCTACGAAGCAACTCGAGACGGTACAAAAGTATATGTTTGCAAGGTACAAATTTTCCCGCCTTCTTTTCTGGCTGTTCCTGACGGGTACAAAAATCTTAAATAGTGGTACAAAATGGTACATAAATAGTACAATATTATGATGTGGATAACTCACCGAAACCGATGATGAGGTTGAGACGTTACCCTGTAACCCCAAAATTGATTTTTGTTTTTCGACGGTAAGTTGAATTATACAAAAATTATTTTTAACATTTTTGACTAGTACAAAAATAGTACAAAATTTGACAAATGAGGTTTTGATGGTACAAAAATATGGGGTTACAAAGTAATGGAGCCGCTGCTTACACACTTTCTACCCGAGTCTAGAAAAGTTCGATAGTGGCTTCAGCTATTTTGTGCTGTCTGACAGACTGAATCCATTCGTAATCCATGGATACCGTCGTTGGCGAATAAAAAGGTCCTGCAACGGGTTGCACAGGTTCTTTTTTAATGAGAAATGAGTACAATAATGCACAAGGACATGTAAAGGAAGAAACCTGACTTCTTTGATTTTTCTATTTTCTTTAGTTGTTGGTTGTACGTAGAGAGTATACTTTTTTATTTTCAAGTTTTCATCCCAACGTCATATCAATACAATTCCATCTCCTGCACTATGGCCTCATACGTCCCATGTTTCTGTTTGTTCCTGTGTATACACTACATAAATTCCACAGACATTTATGTTCATGGTAGAGTTCAACAAACTTTATGGTGTTGGACCGCCTCCTATTTATGGTTATTAAAAAATACATTTAATAAGCGAACTCATAAGAATGTTGCCTCAACTACAGCACAGACTCTACTGTCCTCAGAAAGTGTTACATTGATTGAGCAGACTGCAAATTGCTTTCATTATTTGTTCGGCAAATAAATAGGATAAAGTTTGAGAACTAACGAAAATTTTACGAGAACTATCGAGAACTAACGAAGAACTAACGTCCTGAATAGCTTTGAGGTGGGCAACGAAATTTGGCCGCTCAGGCCAACACATTTCTTTTAATCATTTATTCAGTGAATAAATGGGATACATTTTTTAAATTTCAACAAAATTGATTCATACCCTTTACATTCTACAAATACAAACAATTTCTTGAGAAAGATTCCGTGTCAAAATTGGGAAATTTCAATTTGCTTCCATTTTCTCATCGGCGAATAAATTGGATAAATTTTGAGAACTAACGAAAATTTTACGAGAACTATCGAAAACTAACAAAGAACTAACGTCCTGACTAGGTTTGAGGTGGGCAACGAAATTTGGCCGTTCAGGCCAACACATCTCTTCTAAGCATTTATTCAGTGAATAAATTGGATAAATTTGATAAAATTACTAAAGTTTCAACAAAATTCACCCATACTCTCTACATTCTACCAATACGGACCATTTTTTTGAGAAAAATTCCGTGTCAAAATTGGGAAATTTCAAATTGCTTCCATTTCCTAATCGGCGAATAAATTGGATAAATTTTGAGAACTAATGAAAATTTTACGAGAACTATCGAGAACTAACGAAGAACTAACGTCCTGACTAGGTTTGAGGTGGGCAACGAAAATTGGCCGTTCAGGACGACACAATTCGTCTAAGCATTTATTCAGTGAATAAATTGGATAAATTTCATAAAATGACTAAAGTTTGAACAAAATTGACCCATAATCTCGACATTATATCAATACGGACCATTTCTTGATAAAATTTCCGTGTGAAAACTGGAAAACTGCAAATTACCTCCATTTTTCGTTCGGCGAATAAATTGGATAAATCTTGAGAACTAACGAAAATTTTACGAGAACTATCGAGAACTAACGAAGAACTAACGTCCTGACTAGGTTTGAGGTGGGCAACGAAATTTGGCCGTTCAGGACAACACATTTCGTCTAAGCATTTATTCAGTGAATAAATGGATGGATTGAAATTGGATAAATTTGATAAAATGACTAAAGTTTCAACAAAATTGACTCATACTCTCTACATTCTACCAATACGGACCATTTTTTAATAAAATTTCCGTGTGAAAACTGGAAAACTGCAAATTACCTCGTTTTTTTGTTCGGAGAATAAATTGGATAAATTTTGAGAACTAACGAAAATTTTATGAGAACTAACGGGAACTAACGAAAATCAATCGATCTGGATGGTTTTCGGTTCGAATTTGAATATGGGTCAAAAAGTGTGAAGTTGGCCCGACCCATTTATTTCCTTAATAGATTCTATGTATTTTCGGAACTAACGAAAATTTTATAAAAACTATCGAGAACTGCCGAGGAACTAACGTCCTGACTAGGTTTGAGATGGGCAACGAAATTTGGCCGTTCAGGACAACACATTTCGTCTAAGCATTTATTCTGTGAATAAATTGGATAAATTTGATAAAATGACTAAAGTTTCAACAAAATTGACCTATACTCTCTATATTATACCAATACGGACCATTTTTTGAGAAAAATTCCGTGTCAAAATAGGGAAATTTCAAATTGCTTCCATTTTCTAATCGGTGAATAAATTGGATAAATTTGAGAACTAACGAAAATTTTACGAGAACTATCGAGGACTAACGAAGAACTAACGTCCTGACTAGGTTTGAGGTGGGCAACGAAATTTGGCCGTTCAGGACAACACATTACGTCTAAGCATTTATTCAGTGAATAAATTGGATAAATTTGATAAAATGACTAAAGTTTGAACAAAATTGACCCATAATCTCTACATTACATCAATACGGAACATTTCATGATAAACTTTCCGTGTGAAAACTGGAAAACTGCAAATTACCTCCATTTTTTGTTCGGCGAATAAATTGGATAAATTTTGAGAACTAACGAAAATTTTATGAGAACTAACGGGAACTAACGAAAATCAATCGATCTGGATGGTTTTCGGTTCGAATTTGAATATGGGTCGAAAAAGTGTGAAGTTGGCCCGACCCATTTATTTCCTTAATAGATTATATGTATTTTCGGAACTAACGACAATTTTATAAAAACTATCGAGAACTGCCGAGGAACTTACGTCCTCACTAGGTTTGAGATGGGCAACGAAATTTGGCCGTTCAGGACAACACATTTTGTCTAAGCATTTATTCATTGAATAAATTGGATAAGGTTGATAAAATGACTAAAGTTTGAACAAAATTGACCCATACTCTCTACATTCTATCAATACGGACCATTTCTTGAGAGAAATTCCGTGTCAAAGTATGGAAATTTCAAATTGCTTCCATTTTCTAATCGGCGAATAAATTGGATAAATTTTGAGAACTTACGAAAATTTTACGAGAACTATCGAGAACTAACGAAGAACTAACGTCCTGACTAGGATTGAGGTGGGCAACGAAATTTGGCCGTTCAGGACAACACATTTCGTCTAAGCATTTATTCAGTGAATAAATTGGATAAGATTGATAAAATGACTAAAGTTTTATCAAAATTGAACCAAACTCTCTACATTCTATCAATACGGACTATTGTATGAGAAAAATTCCGTGTCAAAATTGCGAAATTTCAAATTGCTTCCATTTTCTATTCGGCGAATAAATTGGATAAATTTTGAGAACTAACAAAAATTTTCCGAGAACTATCGAGAACTAACGAAGAACTAACGTCCTGACTAGGTTTGAGGTGGGCAACGAAATTTGGCCGTTCAGGACAACACATTACGTCTAAGCATTTATTCAGTGAATAAATTGGATAAATTTGATAAAATGACTAAGTTTTCAACAAAATTGACCTATACTCTCTACATTCTACCAACACGGACCATTTTTTGAGAAAAATTCATTGTCAAAATAGGAAAAATTTAAATTGCTTCCATTTTCTAATCGGCGAATAAATTGAATAATTTTGAGAACTAACGAAAATTTTACGAGAACTATCGAGAACTAACGAAGAACTAACGTCCTGACTAGATTTGAGGTGGGCAACGAAATTTGGCCGTTCAGGACAACACATTATGTCAAAGCATTTATTCAGTGAATAAATTGGATAAGGTTGATAAAATGACTAAAATTTGAACAAAATTGACCCATACTCTCTACATTCTATCAATACGGACCATTTTTTGAGAAAAATTCCGTGTCAAAATTGGGAAATTTTAAATTGCTTCCATTTTCTAATCGGCGAATAAATTGGATAAATTTTGAGAACTAACGAAAATTTTACGAGAACTATCGAGGACTAACGAAGAACTAACTTCCTGACTAGGTTTGAGGTGGGCAACGAAATTTGGCCGTTCAGGACAACACATTTCGTCTAAGCATTTATTCAGTGAATAAATTGGATAAATTTGATAAAATGACTAAAGTTTCAACAAAAATGACCCATACTCTCTACATTCTACCAATACGGACCATTTTTTGAGTAAAATTCATTGTCAAAATAGGAAAATTTCAAATTGCTTCCATTTTCTAATCGATGAATAAATTGGATAAATTTTGAGAACTAACGAAAATTTTACGAGAACTATCGAGGACTAACGAAGAACTAACGTCCTGACTAGGTTTGAGGTGGGCAACGAAATTTGGCCGTTCAGGACAACATATTTCGTCTAAGCATTTATTCAGTGAATAAATTGGATAAATTTGATAAAATGACTAAAGTTTTAAAAAAATTGACCCATACTCTCTACATTCTACCAATACGGACCATTTTTTGAGAAAAATTCCGTGTCAAAATTCGGAAATTTCAAATTGCTTCCATTTCCTAATCGGCGAATAAATTGGATAAATTTTGAGAACTAACGCAAATTTTACGAGAACTATCGAGAACTAACGAAGAACTAACGTCCTGACTAGGTTTGAGGTGGGCAACGAAAATTGGCCGTTCAGGACGACACAATTCGTCTAAGCATTTATTCAGTGAATAAATTGGATAAATTTCATAAAATGACTAACGTTTTAACAAAATTGACCCATACTATCTACATTCTACCAATACGGACCATTTTTTGAGAAAAATTCCGTGTCAAAATTGGGAAATTTCAAATTGCTTCCATTTTCTAATCGGCGAATAAATTGGATAAATTTTGAGAACTACCGAAAATTTTACGAGAACTATCGAGAACTAACGAAGAACTAACGTCCTGACTAGGTTTGAGGTGGGCAACGAAATTTGGCCGTTCAGGACAACACATTTCGTCTAAGCATTTATTCAGTGAATAAATTGGATAAATTTGATAAAATGACTAAAATTTCAACAAAATTTACCCATACTCTCTACATTCTACCAATACGGACCATTTTTTGAGAAAAATTCCGTGTCAAAATTGGGAAATTTCAAATTGCTTCTATTTCCTAATCGGCGAATAAATTGGATAAATTTTGAGAACTAACGAAAATTTTACGAGAACTATCGAGAACTAACGAAGAACTAACGTCCTGACTAGGTTTGAGGTGGGCAACGAAAATTGGCCGTTCAGGACGACACAATTCGTCTAAGCATTTATTCAGTGAATAAATTGGATAAATTTCATAAAATGACTAAAGTTTGAACAAAATTGACCCATAATCTCGACATTATATCAATACGGACCATTTCTTGATAAAATTTCCGTGTGAAAACTGGAAAACTGCAAATTACCTCCATTTTTCGTTCGGCGAATAAATTAGATAAATCTTGAGAACTAACGAAAATTTTACGAGAACTATCGAGAACTAACGAAGAACTAACGTCCTGACTAGGTTTGAGGTGGGCAACGAAATTTGGCCGTTCAGGACAACACATTTCGTCTAAGCATTTATTCAGTGAATAAAGTGGATAAATTTGATAAAATGACTAAAGTTTGAACAAAATTGACTCATACTCTCTACATTCTACCAATACGGACCATTTTTTAATAAAATTTCCGTGTGAAAACTGGAAAACTGCAAATTACCTCGTTTTTTTATTCGGAGAATAAATTGGATAAATTTTGAGAACTAACGAAAATTTTATGAGAACTAACGGGAACTAACGAAAATCAATCGATCTGGATGGTTTTCGATTCGAATTTGAATATGGGTCGAAAAAGTGTGAAGTTGGCCCGACCCATTTATTTCCTTAATAGATTCTATGTATTTTCGGAACTAAAGAAAATTTTATAAAAACTATCGAGAACTGCCGAGGAACTAACGTCCTGACTAGGTTTGAGATGGGCAACGAAATTTGGCCGTTCAGGACAACACATTTCGTCTAAGCATTTATTCAGTGAATAAATTGGATAAATTTGATAAAATGACTAAAGTTTCAACAAAATTGACCTATACTCTCTACATTATACCAATGCGGACCATTTTTTGAGAAAAATTCCGTGTCAAAATAGGGAAATTTCAAATTGCTTCCATTTTCAAATCGGTGAATAAATTGGATAAATTTGAGAACTAACGAAAATTTTACGAGAACTATCGAGGACTAACGAAGAACTAACGTCCTGACTAGGTTTGAGGTGGGCAACGAAATTTGGCCGTTCAGGACAACACATTACGTCTAAGCATTTATTCAGTGAATAAATTGGATAAATTTGATAAAATGACTAAAGTTTGAACAAAATTGACCCATAATCTCTACATTACATCAATACGGAACATTTCATGATAAACTTTCCGTGTGAAAACTGGAAAACTGCAAATTACCTCCATTTTTTGTTCGGCGAATAAATTGGATAAATTTTGAGAACTAACGAAAATTTTATGAGAACTAACGGGAACTAACGAAAATCAATCGATCTGGATGGTTTTCGGTTCGAATCTGAATATGGGTCGAAAAAGTGTGAAGTTGGCCCGACCCATTTATTTCCTTAATAGATTCTATGTATTTTCGGAACTAACGAAAATTTTATAAAAACTATCGAGAACTGCCGAGGAACTAACGTCCTGACTAGGTTTGAGGTGGGCAACGAAATTTGGCCGTTCTGGACAACACATTTCGTCTATGCATTTATTCAGTGAACAAATTGGATAAGGTTGATAAAATGACTAAAGTTTGAACAAAATTGACCCATACTCTCTACATTCTATCAATACTTACCATTTCTTGAGAAAAATTCCGTGTCAAAATAGGGAAATTTCAAATTGCTTCCATTTTCTAATCGGTGAATAAATTGGATAAATTTTGAGAACTAACGAAAATTTTATGAGAACTAACGGGAACTAACGAAAATCAATCGATCTGGATGGTTTTCGGTTCGAATTTGAATATGGGTCGAAAAAGTGTGAAGTTGGCCCGACCCATTTATTTCCTTAATAGATTATATGTAATTTCGGAACTAACGACAATTTTATAAAAACTATCGAGAACTGCCGAGGAACTTACGTCCTGACTAGGTTTGAGATGGTCAACGAAATTTGGCCGTTCAGGACAACACATTTTGTCTAAGCATTTATTCAGTGAATAAATTGGATAAGGTTGATAAAATGACTAAAGTTTGAACAAAATTGACCCATACTCTCTACATTCTATCAATACGGACCATTTTTTGAGAAAAATTCCGTGTCAAAATTGGGAAATTTCAAATTGCTTCCATTTTTTAATCGGCGAATAAATTGGATAAATTTTGAGAACTAACGAAAATTTTACGAGAACTATCGAGAACTAACGAAGAACTAACGTCCTGACTAGGTTTGAGGTGGGCAACGAAATTTGGCCGTTCAGGACAACACAATTCGTCTAAGCATTTATTCAGTGAATAAATTGGATAAATTTCATAAAATGACTAAAGTTTTAACAAAATTGACCCATACTCTCTACATTCTACCAATACGGACCTTTTTTTGAGAAAAATTCCGTGTCAAAATTGGGAAATTTCAAATTGCTTCCATTTTCTAATCGGCGAATAAATTGGATAAATTTTGAGAACTAACGAAAATTTTACGAGAACTATCGAGAACTAACGAAGAACTAACGTCCTGACTAGGTTTGAGGTGGGCAACGAAATTTGGCCGTTCAGGACAACACAATTCGTCTAAGCATTTATTCAGTGAATAAATTGGATAAATTTCATAAAATGACTAAAGTTTTAACAAAATTGACCCATACTCTCTACATTCTACCAATACGGACCTTTTTTTGAGAAAAATTCCGTGTCAAAATTGGGAAATTTCAAATTGCTTCCATTTTCTAATCGGCGAATAAATTGGATAAATTTTGAGAACTAACGAAAATTTTACGAGAACTATCGAGAACTGCCGAGGAACTAACGTCCTGACTAGGTTTGAGGTGGGCAACGAAATTTGGCCGTTCAGGACAACACATTTCGTCTAAGCATTTATTCAGTGAATAAATTGGATAAATTTGATAAAATGACTAAAGTTTCAAGAAAATTGACTCATACTCTCTACATTCTACCAAGACGGACCATTTTTTGATAAAATTTCCGTGTGAAAACTGGAAAACTGCAAATTACCTCGATTTTTTGTTCGGCGAATAAATTGGATAAATTTTGAGAACTAACGAAAATTTTATGAGAACTAACGGGAACTAACGAAAATCAATCGATCTGGATGGTTTTCGGTTCGAATTTGAATATGGGTCGAAAAAGTGTGAAGTTGGCCCGACCCATTTATTTCCTTAATAGTTTCTATGTATTTTCGGAACTAACGAAAATTTTATGAGAACTATCGAGAACTAACGAAGAACTAACGTCCTGACTAGTTTTGAAGTGGGCAACGTGAATGGGTCGGGCCAACTTCACAGGGGTCAAATATTAGCCTCGCCGGCGTAGCGTGAATGGCATCGTGCGTAGCTGTATTAAAGGCAAAGGCAATACTATTTAAGTGGAGAACCCATTTGGAGTTATCTTTTGAGTGAAAACAAATTAAGGATGACTTGAGATTACGTATGAATCGTTCTGCCAAAGAAGAGTTTGGATAATAGGGACTGGTATATATATGGCGAACATTGGACTCGAATAAAAGGTTATTAAACACCTGCGAACGAAAATATGAAGCATTGTCGGACACTAATTCGCATGGAGCTCCAAAGGAAAGAAAAAAGAATTTCAATTTATCAATAATTGCGTACGAAGTCGCCGAGCGAAGTGGATATAGTGAGACCCATTTGGAAAATGCGTCCACAACCACCAAAATATAAGTATTTCCGAGAGCAGAACGAACCAAAGGTCCCACCAAATCAATGTAAAGGCGCCGCCAAGGGTGGCGTATCACCTCCGAGGAAAGTAAACCTTGAGGCTTACGAATAGCCAATTTGGCCTTTTGGCAAATTTCACAAGATCGCACACATTGCCTAATGTCAGCAAGATAATTAGGCCACCAGAAAAGACCGGAAATTTTCTTTGTTGTTTTGTTGGCTCCCAGGTGTGAACCGCCCACCGGAGTATCGTGATAGTAATGACAAATGACGTTATGTAATAATGACGGTAGGACGACCTGAGAAGTAGCGGAACGCGGAGAATGGCGAAGAAACGGACCTTGGAAAAGGCCAAAATGAGGAACAGTTTCATTATCCCGGAGTTGATCCATCATAGGACGTAAGAAAGGGTCTTGCTCCTGAAGAGCAATAATATCGGACTTGTTAAAGGGGATAATGCTGAGCTTAGGAGCAGCACATGCCAAACTACTAACGGGGGGGGGGGTACAATGACAAAATCTTCCGGAGAGTGTATCCGTGATAAACAATCCGCAACAGGATTTTTGGAAGAAGGAATATGTTCAACATTATATGAAAAGCGAGATAAATACAACAACCAACGTCCGAATTTACCAAATTATTCAGGATGTTTCAGTAACAACGACAATGCCTGGTTATCTGTTTGAAGCGTGAAATGCTTGGAGGTTAAGTATGTCTCAAATTTCTTGAACCCAAAGACAATAAGCCGCACATTCAGCTTCATAAATTGATTGCCTACGTTCTTGAAGAGTACGTTTGCGCGAAGCAAAGGCAATTGTTCGTAAAAAACCTTCCGAATCACGCTGATTCAGGGTAGCCCCCAAAGCTAAACTCGAAACGTCCGTCTGAAGGACAAATTCCTGAGAAAAATCAGGTAAAGACATCATGATGTCATGATGTCAAAGACATGTAAAGACATGTATGTTTCAAAAAGGCAGATTTTAGGTCATCGAAACGGCCTTGATCCTCTTTGGACCAAAGAAATGGTATATTCTTTTTGCGCTTATCAGTAAGGAAGCTAGTCCTTTCGGCAAAATGAGGGAGAAAACGCGAATAATAAGAAAGGAGACCCATGACTTGCGCCACCCCAAGCTGGGATTTAGGGGGGGCGGTATATCTTGAATAGCGGAAATGCGCTCAGGGTCCATGACCATCTGTTTATGTCGGATAATATATACCAAATAATTAATTTCCTTAGCCATCCAGGTAGATTTAACCGGATTAACAGTAAGACGGGCCTCCCGAAGAGCCTGTAGTATTTCAGTCAAATGCAAGAGATGGGACTGCTCATCAGGCGAAAACACCAGCAAGTCGTCCGCATACGTAAGACGAAATTTATATTTAAACTTTCCCAGGACCTCATCAAGTACGCGAGACAACATCTGCGTACCCAAATTGATGCCAAAGGGGACACGAGTATATATGAATTGACCAAATGAAATAACAAAGGCAGTTAAATCTTTGCTCTTTTCGTCCAACCTAATCTGGTGGAAAGACTGGCATAAATCAAGGCAGGAAAACATCGCAGCATTTTGCAAATGTTGAAATAAGAGGTCAATACGAGGCTGTGGAAATTGATCATATGCAATTATCTATTTAAAGATTGAAACGAACAAACCAAACGATGGCCACCATTTTTCTTCGGAACCAAAAAGGCCGGGCTAGCGTATGGTGACCTACAAACCTCCACGATACCCTGAGACCGTAACTCCTCAATTTGTTGTCGCATAATATCAGTTTGGACAGGGTTCAATTGGAAAGGCTTAGCCCGAAAGGGGATATCGGACACTAAAGGGATGGACACCGGTGGTAATGTACATTCACCCACCCTGTCCGTAACAACATCGGAAAAATTATTTAGTAAGTCTTGCAAATGAGAGGGTGGATCAGAGGACGATGGGAAAGGGTGTGGGCGATCTTGACCAGAAACCGGAGGGCATTTCTCCGAAAAAGAAAATGACACGTGCTGTGGGGTTTTATCTACTGAAAGACCTTCCTGAAAATAAGGAAAGGAAATAATCCAAGATTCCAAAGAAATGGTTGCCTTCGCATGAGAAAAAAAATCCATCCCCAAAATCAACGGATAAGGTAACGAATCCACTATCCAAAAACACCATTTCCATGACAAATGACCCAATCGGAGTGAAAGTTCGGATCGAGAGTCTAAAGAAAAGACCCGATTTGTCACATCCTTTAATTCCATCGTTGCGTTTCGAGCAATTGAATAACCACTTCTAATCTGCCCCAACAATGAAGAAGAAACAAGCGACACTGACGAAGCGGTATCGAGAAGAGCAACAGTTGGTTGGACTCCTAATAGAACTTTAATCGTAGGAAACAAACGATTTTCCGTTGAGAAAGGGTGTTCTGCATGCAATTGAATAGGAGTAACACCCTCGCAAACAGAACGCAGCACGGATGGCTGAGGGGAAGGAACGGGATCATGAAACAAGGTATCTGAAATCGTCGTCGACGAAGGACCAGTGGTAGCGTCTTTTGACACCGCAATGGGAGGTAATGTCGAAAAACCAGACTGTATCAAGAGTAAACAAGATGGAGGGTGTGGATCCTCCTGAGAAGATTGCATAATGTTTGAAGTTAAAGGCGGCGAGCTCACCGATACACCATTAGGAGAAGACTTAGGAGAAGACTCAAAAGGTCTATCTGAGACATCTGCTAAACGAGAGATGGAAGCGATGGTACATGTAACTCAGGATACATGTGCGTATGTCACTTTAATTCAGGTGGAAGTATTTGTTGGGCCAAGGCAAAAAATTCTCGAATAACTTGAGGACGGGGATAACATAAAATTAAAGACCGTGCAGGGAAATTCACACCATCAAGCAAAACTTCAAGTAAATGTTGTTCAGGCCATTCAACGGCTAACACCTGACTAGCATCGTAGAATTCTCGAAGAAAAGAATAAAGGGTTTCCGCTGGTTGCTGAACCCGGTGAAGGATAGAGAGTCGAAATGTTTGCATTACTGAAGAAGGTATAAGCCTGAGCCAGATCATCGATAGAAATGAATGCCAAGGTAACTTCTGTCGAAGACCTCCCATCCAAATTTCGCGGAGAGGGTTTAAAGTAAATGGTAATGCAATTAAGAGAAGGGATTCAGTATCCATTAAATCCAAAGCAATTATTTTATGGAGGAGGCACAAAAATTTATATATTGGCAAAAGATCCTCGCCCGTGATAGGCGACAATTTCCTAAAAAGGAAGGATGCCGTCTGAAAACGTATTGTTTTGCGTATGGGTGAGGAATTGTGTGGAAGAATTACACCTTGAAGAAAATCCAAGACGGAAGGGGAAGGGGGGTAGTGGTGGGATACGGAGGTTGTACATCAGTAGTCATTTTCACGAAGGAGAAAAAAAACCACACTAAAAAATTACGGGAAAAAAATTGGGGGGGGGGGTAAAAAAATTTCTATCACTACAATGTTATTTGAAAAAAAAAAGGTAGATCACTAAAGCTTAAACAGCTCTGGTACCAAAACTTTGTGACGCTTGCGTAGGTAGGCACCAACTAACCCGGTACGTTGTTATAGATCTTAATGGAAGCGCGTGGTAAATTTACCCTCGTTAGCACCTATTCCCATGCAAGGGTCACAAACAATATCTGACGCCACGTTTCTGCTGGATAAATGTGTTCTCAGTAATCGAACAAGTCAGCAGAAAGGCAACGCCAGGTTCCACTGAATACTGGAATCCGCGGAACGGTCAAAAATCATGAAAAGATTCCGTTCCTGTTTCTTCTTTACTTAATTACGCTGCAAATAGAATGCTTCTTGTTACAAGAAATTACTATAATGCAAGGAAAACACTCATTCGTAATTAATACGTACCACAACCTAATAAACCAATCTCGTGTTAAGTGTCAGTTAACGAGTCATAAAAAGGGGGGGTCAAATGTGGCATTTACAAGATTTACCATTCAATTTTGACACATTCATGAAAGGGGCGGGAGACATTAGTTATCATAAAAAAGGACAATGTTCCCATTCTTACTCAAAACATAGTATATCCGTTAAGTGTACGGATTTAAACCTACGGGTCAGAAACAATCAACCAAACAAGAACATTCAGTTTTAACGTTCTTCTTTTTTTATTCCAACAATTTTAGATTAACTTGATTTCTCAACAACAACAAGGGAACATTTAAGATTTTTAACCTAACACTTAAATCCTTTCAAAATGAACTGTTTTCTGAATCAAGTCCAACATGTAAGCTCCATTATAAACATGCATACCCAGAAACATACATAACAAATACGGCACTAAACAGTGCTAATAACAATCAACTGGGTATTCTTTTTACAACAGTGATTTCCTAACAACATGTAGATATAAATATATAGTCATTCGTGCATGGCTTTTGACGCTACAGTGTAAGGTTATGGGAATATTAATTAAGGAGGGCAAAACGTGAAAATGCGGCATGCGAATAGTGCATTAACGGACGTAATTAAACCAGCGGTTTTCTAGCTTTCGACGATTCTTGTCTAACGATTTCCCAAGTAAAGGATTCTCCTTTACCACGCAATAGTTTGTTCAATCACAAGGGGAGCAGGAGTGCCTAAGCTCGTACTGGGTGTACTTTAACTTGATTTTATTGGTTCCAATATATGTGTATAAGAGTTCGCTATCCAATCACTGCACCAAAAACACTTAGTTTATTGAGTTACGTTGAAAGAACCAAAAAGGGGGGGGAATGTGTGAGAGAAGCGACTTCGTAAACAGCTTGCATAAATCAAAAAAATGAAAATGTATAGTTCTAAAAGCAAGCCGGCGACAGGATCTAAGATGGTAACGTTCACTATACCTTGATTATATTCCTTCGGATGGTCCTTATCAAAAATACACGCACTTTGTCCAGTATTGATACGTCTGGCTGCAGTCCAATGCCTCCCTACGAGTCTGGTAAACGTGGCTCCTAAGGAAGGTTTCCCATCTCTCGATCTCAACACGAAGGACTTGGCGTTCAAGGCAAGACGACCCTGTGCCGCTGCTAATTGGCTGGTATGCAACTGCTCGAAGACAGGAAGCGAACTGAGGAATTCCCGATCGGGATCATCGAAGAAAAAAAAGGAAGGGGGAGGAGAAAGTGTAGTTTTCTTTATACACGATAGACGGCGACACAATCCAAACGCCGTAGCGCTGTCGTCTATTGAGTTGGAGAGTTTGTTTGCTCCAAATAAACTCTATAATCGTACCAAAAGGTACGTGTAATATTCACTAATAACAGATGGTATATTAGGAATATTACAACCAACATGGCGTGGTGCTATACAACCAACGGAAGATAAAGATTATAATACTAAAGATGATTTTTATACAGAGTTAGAACAGGTCTTTGATAAATTTTCTCAGTATGATATGAACATTCTGTTAGGTGACTGTAATGCACAGATTGACAAACAAGAGACATTTAAACCCACGATTGGTAAAGAAAGTCTTCATGAATTAAGTAATGATAATTGTATAAGATTGATTACTTTTGCAACCTCAAAGAATTTAATTGTGAAAAATACCACTTTTAAACATAAAGATATCCATAAATATACCTGGTCTTCTCCAGATGGTAAAACTCTTTATCAGATAGATCATATTCTCATTGATAAGAGAAGACACACTACTATAATTGACGTTCGTACACATAGAGGTGCTGACTGTGCCAGTGACCATTATTTAGTAATTGCTAAATTAAGAGAAAGACTCTCAGTGATAAATCATAAGCAACAATATCTAAAAAGTTCTAAAATTTGATACTGATGAAAGAATTAAGAAATATTACCAAATTAAACTGTCAAGTAGATTTGATGTTGCAGGATTTAAATGATGATGAAAATATAAATGAAACAGACGTAAATAAGAATTGGGAGCACATTCGTAATGCAATAGAATCAGCAGCTAAAGAAAGTATAGGATACCATAAACCGAGAAAAAGTAAGTCATGGTTTGATAATAAATGTCATAATCTAATATAAATAAGAAATCAGGCTAGACTTAGATGGTTAAATAACTCTGATGATACAAATCTAAACAATTATAATAGAATAAAGCGTGAAGTTAACAGCACGTTTAGAAGTAAAAAAGAGATTACTTGAAAAGCAAAATTAACTAAATTGAAACAAACAGCAAAAATAAAAATATCAGAGATTTATATAAAGGTGTAAATAAGTTTAGAAAGTAATCAACCTAAAGTAAACTTGATAAAAGATAAAGACGGTGATTTTCTAGCTGACCCAAGCGATATTCTAAATAGATGGAAGAACTACTTTAATGACCTTTTAAATGTCCATGTAGGAAATAAATCAGAATTAAATGAAGTACACACAACAGAACCTTTAGTTCCAGAACCTAACTTGACTGAAGTTAAAGATGCTATTAAAAGGCTAAAGAATAACAAAGCACCTGGCATTGATTTAATACCAGCTGAGTTAAATAAATATGATGGTAATTCATTAATATGTCAGATTCATAAATTAATTTGTTTAATATGGAATAAAGAAGAAATCCCTCAACAGTGGAAAGAATCCATAATTGTTCCTGTGTTTAGAAAAGGTGATAAAATGAACTAAAATAGTTACCGTGAAATTTCTCTACTCTGAACAAAATATAAAATATTATCTAACATTATTTTAACAAGACTAACACCATATGCTAACGAAATTATAGGTGATTATCGATGTGGATTTAAACGTAACAGATCAACTACAGATCAAATTTTTCACATGAGACAGACACTTGAAAAAAAGTGGGAATATAATCAAAATGTCCATCAGCTATTCATTGATTTCAAAGAAGCAAATGATTCGGTCAAAAGAGATAAATTATATAAAATATTAGTAGAGTTTGGAATACCTAAGAAGCTTGTTAGTATGATAAAAATATACACCAGTGAAACAGAAAGTAAAATTCGTGTGGGTATTAATATGTCTGACAAATTTACAATTCACGATCGGTTAAAACAAGGAGATGCATTATCTCCATTGCTCTTTAATTTTGCCTTAGAATATGCTGTTAGGAAGGTAAAAGAAACTAAAGAAGGACTAAAATTAAATGGTGTGACTCAGTTGTTAGCATATGCAGACGATTTAGACTTACTGGAGGATGATGTGAATACAATTAAGAATAATGCTAAAATATTTTTCAAAACTGCTAAAGAGATAGGTTTGGAAGTTAACAAAGTATATGCTTACAGACCGAAACCAAGTGTTAGGTAATAATCAAAATTTAATTATTGATAACAACTTGTTTGAACCAGTTTCCAAATTCAAATACTTAGGAGTAATATTAACAAATGAAAATTATATTAAAGAGGAAATAAAAAGTAGGCTCAATTTAGGAAATGCATGTTACTTCTCTCTTCATAAACTTTTGTCTTCTCGTTTAATATCTAAGAAACTAAAAGTTAAAATATACAAAAACTCATTATCTCTACAGACATTACCAGAGATGATTTTGATGAAAATTTTGAATTATTATGCTTTACAGAGCCTTAAGAGCTTTTTAATTATGAAATTTGGACTTTAGGTTGAGTACTTTATTTTTCGAGAAATACGCGTTCAATGATGATACTCGTTTGAAACTCATTTTCTCAACTGACCTAGCTCGAGATAATTTTCTTTAAAATGTTGAATTAATATGCTTTTCAGAGCCTGAAAATCATTTTAATTAAAACATTTCGCTCATAGGATAAAAACTTGATTTTTCGAGAAATTCCCGATAACTTCTAATTTAAATTTGAAAGTTATCTTCTACAAGCCAAGCCTGAGATGATTTACAAGCAAATGTTGAATTATTATGCTTTTCAGAGATTGAAAAGCGTTTTAATTAATACATTTCGCTTTTAGGATCAAAACTTGATGTTTCGAGAAAATTACGTTCAATGCTAATACTCACTTAAATTTAATTTTCTACACAGATATAGCGAGAGATGATTCTCATTAAAGTGATGAATTATTATGCTTGAAATATTCGCGTTCAAAGCTAATACTCACTTCAGACTCTTTTTCTATACAAACCAAGCCAGACATGATTTACTTTAAAATGTTTAATTATGTATGTCATTGATTCATTTGATCACATAATAAAAATGCTCCTTCATTGCTAGAAACTTTAATCGACTTGAAAATGCTTCATCTTTTCTTTTTCGGGAGTATAATATTGTATATTAAGCTGCGATAGTTGCCGCGGTGGCTCAATCGGTAACGCGTCTGACTACCATGCTCAAGGTCCCGGGTTCGATCCCCGGCCGGTTCAAATCCGGGAACTTATCTAACGATGGAAGCGGCCCCGGTGCTTACCCAGCGTCGAATAACATGGGTACCTGGGGGAAACTCTGGGGGGTAAAGGAGGTCAGTGGCATGATGCTGATCACAACCCCCATTCAGGACCGGGATCAAGAAAGTGTGTGACGTTACACCCACACTCCCTATACGCCTTCATGGCGTGGTTCTGTGCACAAGGGAGCACTTTACCTTATTTTTTTACCTTTATATTAGGCTGCGATAAGTCATGGGTGCATGCCACACTCACTTACAATTTAATAAAGTGTCAATTAACAGTTGTGCTGTCTAATGTGTTTGTGTTCGCCTGGTGTAGTAATTGTGCTGTCTAAAGTGTTTGTGTTTGTCTTGTGTAGTAGTTCCTCCAATCATTTTGGGATGAGGAGACAGGTGAGTGGAGAACGTTACATAATTTAGAACTACATAATTTGTATTCATGTCCAGATATTAGAATAATTAAATCATGAAGACTTAGGTGGGCAGGCCATGTAGCACGAATGGGAGAGAAAAGAGGAGTTTACAGGATTCATGTTGGGAAACCTGATGGTAAGAGACCTGTAGGAAGGCAAAGAGGAAGATGGAGGGACAACGTTGAGATGGACTTAAGGGAAATCGGTAGGGATGGAAAAGAGTATATAGAACTTGCTCAAGAGAGAGAAAGATGAAAGGCCTCTGTTGCTGCAGCCATGAACCTTCGGGTTTAAGAAGGCTAGGGATTTAGTTAGTTAGTTAGTTGAATTATTATGCATTTTAGAGCCTGAAAAGCGTTTTAATTATTACAATTCTAGTTTAGGATAAAAACTTGATTTTTCGAGAAATTCGCGTTATATGCTAATTTTCGTTTGAAACTCATTTTCTCTACAGACCAAGCCAGATATGATTTTCATGAAAATTTGTAATTATTATGCTTTTCAGAGCCTTAAAAGCGTTTGAATTATGACATTTGGACGATAGGTTGAATACTTGATTTTTCGAGAAAAACGCGTTTAACGCTAGTACTCGTTTGAAACTCATTTTCTCAACTGACGTAGCTAAAGATGATTTTCTTTAAAATGTTGAATTAATATGTTTTTCAGAGCCTGAAAAGAGTTTTAATTAAAACATTTCGCTCATAGGATCAAAACTTGATTTTTCGAGAAATTCTCGATAAATTCTAATTTAAATTTTAAACACATTTCTTCTACAGGCCAAGCCAGAGATGATTTTCAAAGAAATGTTGAATTATTATGCATTTCAGAGCCTGAAAAAAGTTTAATTATTACATTTCCCCTATAGGATCAAAACTTGATGTTTCGAGAAATTTACGTTCAATGCTAATACTCACTTAAATCTAATTTTCTATACAGACCTAGCGAGAGATGATTCTCATTAAAGTGATGAATTATTATGCTTTCCATAGCCTAAAAATTGTTTTAATTATTACATTTCGGCAATAGAATCAACACTTGATTTTTCGAGAAATTCCCGTTAAATGATAATTTTCGTTTAAACCCATTAATGCCCAGAATTTTTTTTTCAGATATCTGTTTTATACTTGAATATATGGCTATTGAGGGTCATATATTATGCTTAACTTCAGTTTCGATATGATATCTTTACTTGTTAAAGAGTGGAGGGGGGCCACAAATGTGGGCACTGGGCACTAATGTATCTCCTGATATTTATTATGATAGAGAAATTATAATAAGTCACTTTTCTACAAGAGCTTTAAAGTAATTTATAATGCAAAGGTTCTGAATTTATGAAAGTACAGTTCGTCTGTTCAACATTTTATGCACTGAAGTATACTAGAACTTACATAATATCTCCTTGTAAATATAATGGTAAATTTTTTTTTCTTAGTAAATTACTCCCAAAATATTTCGTCTGCATGAGCTTCAAATAAATTTATACTGCAAATTTCTGGATTTAGAAAAGTATTTCTTCGATTTTTCAAAAGTTGATTTGTGACTGTGAAACCTTTCAAAACATTTGATGTGACATCCCACGTTGCACTTTCTGCACTTTTTCCAAGTATTCTTCTTGCACTCTTCACATCGTATTTGTGTTTTGTTGGTGTCTAACATGTGAGGAGCACCATCTAGTCGAATATTATCGTCAACTCGTATCTTCCCAGTTGTGGATACTCGTGACTGCCTTGGACGCTCTTGTGTGTACCTAGACAAATAATTCTGAACTACAAAGCGGGTGAATGCGAGAAGATCTAAACCCTGCTGGTGTCCAATGGGTGTTTTTAATCTGTACAGCTGCCAAGCGTTATTCATTGTAGCATTTAAAAAATAAGCAATGAGCTGCCAGTACCATTTTCGGTTTGGAATTGTGATGCGGTAAGTAGATATGTTCTGATCTATTTGGTCTATTCCACCCATGTAAGTGTTGTACAAGCTGGCTGATCTATAAAAATGTTTCTTTTCTGCTCGACACCATCTTTTACTTTTCCCCAATGGATGCACACCACAGCTCGTCGATGCTACAGTTACAACGTTGTTGTCATTCTATTGCACCAAAGTTATTGCAGATTTTGTGCCCGTGACGAACCACGGATTTCCTTCTTGAACACTTTGGAATTAATGAGATGCGCCTTTTCAACTCGATTTACTCGATTGTACCAACTACATCATGCCGTTTATGTAGTAAGGAGTCAAACAATCTGAGGGACGTAAAGAAATTGTCCATGTACAGGCAATATGTAGTATCAAGTGGCATTTTGTTGACCAGTTTTGTAAGAACAGAACCACGTACTCCAAGTTCAGGAATAGCATTACCTGTCGAGGCCCCCTGGTATGTTTCCACCTCGAAGCTGATTACCAGATAAATGTGTGATATCAAAATCTTCATCAGAAGCGCTAACCTCATCGCTGGCCAATGCATTTTCAGGTGGTTGTATATACACATCCACATGAAGTACGTTATCCTCTTCAAGAAGAGCTGCGATTTCTTCAACATTTAGCCTGGAAAGAAAAATAAATGAAATAAATGCTTGTATTTATCTGATACCATTAGATATAAACAAAATTTCATTCAAATTGAAAAGAAGGAACGGCAAGGAGGCATTAAATGACAGTATTTCCAAGCCTACCTTTTATGCCCTTCCATTTAGAAAAAATCCGATGGCTATATAACAAAACATATACAAAGAAAATCCGTTTCCGCAATGAAGAAAACTCATAAACTTCAATTGTTTTGGTATATAATTTATAAATGCGATGTAGTAAATATTCTATGTTCCTTTTGCAACCAACGGTTTTTGTGTAAACTACAATTCTTGTGAAATATAGGTCTACGGCTCAATGTTAAAAAAAAAAAAAAAAATAGCTACGAAAACTGCTGAAGAAGTTCACACACACTCTTGTGCCCAGTGCCAACAAAAGTGGGCAGTAAAAATTAAACCCTTACTGTTACTATGCTATGAAGTTCAAAGAACCTTTTACTTTATAATAATAAACATAGATCATAGTAGTTTAAAATGACCCTAACAAATAATAGGTAGACCTGATTAAAAACAATGAGAAAATAACTTACCTTCTGGAAATCGCCATGCTCGAAGACTTATCAACTACAACGTACTTCAACAATAGCTCGCGCCAAAACGAATGCAACGTTCAATTTGATAACGCTACTGCAGATCACTGTTGCCAACTCGTAACTGACAATAAAAACCATTTCACGATCAATTTTTATTTACATAGTTTGTGGGCATGATCAATAACTGCCAATAGGCGCCAACAAATGTGGGCACTGGGTTCATTTTCTCTACAGACCAAGCCAGAGATGATTATCATTAAAATGTTGAATTATTATGCTTGTCAGAGCTCGAAAAGCGTTTTAATTATGACATTTGGACTAACGGATCAATAATTGATTTCTCGATAAATACGCGTTCAATGCTAGTACTCGTTTGAAACTCATTTTCCCTACAGACCTTCCCAGAGATGATTTTTATGAAAATTTGGAATTATTATGCTCTTCAGAGCCTTAAAAGCGTTTTAATTATGACATTTGGACTTTAGGTTGAATACTTGATTTTCGAGAAATACGCGTTCAATGATAGTACTCGTTTGAAACTCATTTTCTCTGCAGACCTAGCCAGAGATGGTTTTCTTTAAAAAGTTGAATTATTAAGATTTTGATTTTCAGAGCCTGAAAAGCGTATTGATTTTTACATTACGACTATAGAATCAAAACTTGATTTTTCGAGATATTCGCGTTCAAAGCTAATACTCACTTGAGACTCATTTTCTATACAAACCAAGCCAGACATGATTTTCTTTAAAATGTTGAATTATGTATGTCACTGATACATTTGATCACATAACAAAAATGCTCCTTCATTGCTAGAAACTTTAATCGACTTGAAAATGCTTCATCTTTTCTTTTTCGGGAGTATAATATTGTATATTAAGCTGCGATAGTTGCCGCGGTGGCTCAGTCAACGTTACAACGCGTCTGACTACCATGCTCAAGGTCCCGGGTTCGATCCCCGGCCGGTTCAAATCCGGGAACTTATCTAACGGTTGAAGCGGCCCCGACGTCCACCCAGCGTCGAATAACATGGGTAACTGGAGGAAACCCTGGGGGTTAAAGGCAGTCAGGGGCGTGATGCTGATCACATGCCCTCCACTCAGGACCGGGATCAAGAAAGTGTGGGGCATTACCCCCACACTCCCTATACGCCTTCATGGCGTGGTGCTATGCACAGGGGAGCTCTTTACCTTTTTTACCTTTATATTAAGCTGCGATAAGTCATGGGTGCATGCCACACTCACTTACAATTTAATAAAGTGTCATTTATCAGTTGTGCTGTCTAATTTGTTTGAGTTTGTCTTGTGTAGTATTTGTGGTGTGTAGTTTCTTTATGTTTATATTGTGTAGTAGTTGTGGTGTGTTTGTGTTTATATTGTGTTATAGTTGTGATGTGTTTGTGTGTGTCTTGTGTAGTGGTTGTGCTGCCTAATGTGTTTGTGTTCGACTTGTGTAGTAATTGTGCTGTCTAAAGTGTTTGTGTTTGTCTTGTGTAGTAGTTCCGCCATTCATATTGGGGGTTAGGCGTAGAGCTGACAACACTGCACTGTAAAAAAAAATGTCAAGAAACGTCAATATAAGGCCATAGATGTTCCCAAGGTAAAAAATTCCGGAGGTAAAATAGTCCCCCGTTCGGATCTCCGGGTGGGGAGTACTTTGGGAGGTCCCTGGACTAAGGATTAGATCCACATTACGAATAAGGATATTAAATTAGGCTCCTATTGTTCTGAGCCTTTACCGGCATGGGGCATTTCAGTGTACAGTTAATGAGATAGTTAAGTATAAATTAGATGTAGTAGCTGTCCAGGAAGTTGGGTGGTCAGGAGACAGGAATTGTAAAACTAAAAATTATACATTTTTCTATGGCGCTGAATATCATAATTTTGGAACAACCTTTTTCTTAAATAATAGAATTATCTCGGCTCTTAAAACAGTAGAATTTATTAATGATAGGATATCATATGCAGTTTTACAGGGTAGGTGGTGTAAAATTATTTTAATAAACATACAGACACCAACGGAAGATAAATATGATAATAGTAAAGATGATTTTTATACAGGGTTAGAACATTTCTCAGTATGATATGAAAATTCTCTTAGGGGACTGTAATGCACAGATTGGCAAAGAAGAGACATTTAAACCCACGATTGGTAAAGAAAGTCTTCATGAATTAAGTAATGATAATGGTATAAGATTGATTACCTTTGCAACCTCAAAGAATTTAATTGTGAAAAGTACCACTTTTAAACATAAAGATATAAATAAATATACCTGGTCTTCTTCAGATGGTAAAACTCATAATCAGATAGATCATATTCTCATTGATAAGAGAAGACACACTAGTATAATTGACGTTCGTACATATAGAATTGCTGACTGTGCCAGTGACAATTACTGAATAGTAGTTGCTAAATTAAGAGAAAGAATCTCAGTGATAAATTATAAACAACAATATCTAAAAGTTCTAAAATTTGATACAGGAAAGTTTACTGATGAAAGAATTAAGAAAAATTACCAAATTAAACTGTCAAATAGAATTGATGTTTTCCAGGATTTAAATGATGATGAAAATGTAAATGAAATAGACGTAAATAAAAGTACATTCGTAATGCAATAGAATCAGGAGCTAAAGAAAGTATAGGAAACCATAAACCGAGAAAAAGTAAGCCATGGTTTGATAATGAATGTCATAATCTAATAGAAATAAGAAATCAGGCTAGACTTAGGTGGTTAAATAACTCTGATGATACAAATCTAAACAATTATAATAGAATAAAGCGAGAAGTTAACAGCACGTTTAGAAGTAAAAAAAGAGATTACTTGAAATGCAAAATTAACTAAATTGAAACAAACAGCAAAAATAAAAATATCAGAGATTTATATAAATGTGTAAATGAGTTTGGAAAGGTGTTGCAACCTAAAGTAAACTTGATAAAAGATAAAGACGGTGATTTTCTAGCTGACCCAAGCGATATTCTAAATAGATGGAAGAACTACTTTAATGACCTTTTAAATTTACATGTAGGAGACAAATCTGAAGTAAATGAAGTACACACAGCAGAACCTTTAGTTCCAGAACCTAACTTGACTGAAGTTAAAGATGCTATTAAAAGGCTAAAAATAACAAAGCACCTGGCATTAATTTAATACCAGATGAGTTTATTAAATATGGTGGAAATACATTAATATGTCAAATTCATAAAATAATTTGTTTAATATGGAATAAAGAAGAAATCCCTCAACAGTGGAAAGAATCCATAATTGTTCCTGTGTTTAAAAAAGGTGATAAAATTAACTGCAATAATTACCGTGGAATTTCTCTACTCTCAACAACATATAAAATTTTATTTAACATTCTTTTAACAAGACTAACACCATATGCTAATGAAATTATAGGTGATTATCAATGTGGAGTTAAACGTAACAGATCAATTACAGATCAAATTTTTCACATGAGACAGACACTTGAAAAAAATTGGGAATATAATGGCACCTGGCATTAATTTAATTCCAGATGAGTTAATTAAATATGGTGGAAATTCATTAATATGTCAAATTCATAAAATAATTTGTTTAATATGGAATAAAGAAGAAATCCGTCAACAGTGGAAAGAATCCATAATTGTTCCTGTGATTAAAAAAAGTGATAAAATTAACTGCAATAATTACCGTGGAATTTCTCTACTCTCAACAACATATAAAATTTTATCTAACATTCTTTTAACAAGAGTAAAACCATATGCTAATGAAATTATAGGTGATTATCAATGTGGAGTTAAACGTAACAGATCAATTACAGATCAAATTTTTCACATGAGACAGACACTTGAAAAAAATTGGGAATATAATGGCACCTGGCATTAATTTAATTCCAGATGAGTTAATTAAATATGGTGGAAATACATTAATATGTCAAATTCATAAAATAATTTGTTTAATATGGAATAAAGAAGAAATCCCTCAACAGTGGAAAGAATCCATAATTGTTCCTGTGTTTAAAAAAGGTGATAAAATTAACTGCAAAAATTACCGTGGAATTTCTGTACTCTCAACAACATAAAAGAATATTAGATAAAAATTTTATAACAAGACTAACACCATATGCTAATGAAATTATAGGTGATTATCAATGTGGAGTTAAACGTAACAGATCTATTACAGATCAAATTTTTCACATGAGACAGACACATGAAAAAAAGTGGGAATATAATCAAAATGTCCATCAGCTATTCTTTGATTTCAAAAAAACTTATGATTCGGTCAAAAGTGATAAATTATATAATATGTTAGTAGTGTTTGGAATACCTAAGATTCTTGTTAGTATGAGAAAAATATGCACCAGTGAAACAGAAAGTAAAATTCGTGTGGGTATTAATATGTCTGACAAATTTACAATTCATGATAGGTTGAAACAAGGAGATGCATTATCTCCATTGCTCTTTAATTTTCCCTTAGAATATGCTGTTTGGAATGTAAAAGAAACTAAAGAAGGACTAAAATTAAATGGTGTGACTCAGTTGTTAGCATATGCAGATGATGAAGACTTACTGGGGGTGATGTGAATACAATTAAGAATAATACTAAAATTTTTTTCAAAACTGCTAAAGAGATAGGTTTGGAAGTTAACAAAGAGAAAACTAAATATATGCTTACAGGCTGAAACCAAGTGTTATGTAATAATCAAAATCTAATTATTGATAACAACTTGTTTGAACCAATTTCCAAATTCAAATACTTAGGAGTAATATTAACAAAAGAAAATTATATTAAAGAGGAAATAAGAAGTACTCTTAATTCAGGAAATGCATGTTACTTCTCTCTTCACAAACTTTTGTCTTCTTGTTTAATATCTAAGAAACTAAAAGTTAAAATATAGAAAACCGTAATTTTGCCTGTAGTATTATATGGATGTGAAATTTGGTCCCTTAGATTGAAAGAGGAACATATATTGAGAGTATTTGAAAATAAGATCCTTAGGAAAATCTTTGAACCTAAAAGGAATGAGGAGACAGGTGAGTGGAGAAGGTTACATAATTTAGAACTACATAATTTGTATTCATGTCCAGAAATTAATAGAATAATTAAATCATGAAGACTTAGGTGGGCAGGCTATGTGGCACGAATGGGAGAGAAAAGAGGAGTTTACAGGATTCTTGTTGGGAAACCTGATGGTAAGAGACCTGTAGGAAGGCCAAGACGAAGATGGAGGGACAACGTTGAGATGGACTTAAGGGAAATCGGTAGGGATGGAAAAGAGTATATAGAACTTGCTCAAGATAGGGAAAGATGGAAGGCCTATGTTGCTGCAGCAATGAACCTTCGGGTTTAAGAAGGCTAGGGAATTATTTAGTTAATTAAATTATTATGCATTTAAGAGCCTGAAAAGCCTTTTAATTATTACATTTCTCGCATAATAAGAAACTTGATTTTTCGAGAAATTCGCGTTATAAGCTATTTTTCGTTTCAAACTCATTTTGTCTACAGACTAAGAAAGAGATGATTTTCATGAAAATTTGGAATTTCTTTTTGGAAGACTTTCCAGAGTCTTGAAAGCGTTTTAATTATGATATTTGGACGATAGGTTGAATACTTGATTCTTCGAGAAATACGCATTTAATGTAACTCATTTTCTCTACTGACCTAGCTAGAGAAGATTTTCATTAAAATTTTGAATTATTAAGCTTTTCAGAGCATGAAGACGATTTAATTCTGACATTTCCACCATAGGATCGAAACTAAACTTTTCGAGAAATTCGGGTTCACTCCTAATACTCACTTCAGACTCATTTTCTATACAGACCAAGACAGAGATGATTTGCTTTAAAATGTTCAATTAATATGTTTTTCAGAGCCGAAAAGCGTTTTAATTAATACATTTAATTATGACATTTGGACGATATGTTGAATACCTGATTTTTCTAGATATATGCTTTCAATGCTAGTACTCGTTTGAAACTCGATTTCCTACAGACCTAGCGAGAGGTGAATCTCATTAAAGTGATGAATTATTATGCTTTTCGGAGCTTGGAAAGTTTATCAATTTTGACATTTCAACTTTAGGATCAAATCTTTTTTTTTCGAAAAATTCACGTTCTATTCTAGTACTAATTTGAAACTCATTTTCTCTAGGACCTAGGCAGGGATGATTTTCATTAAAATGTTCAATTATTATGCTTCTCAGAGCCTGAAAAGCTTTTTAGTTATGACATTTGGACTATAGGATGAATACTTGATTTTTTTTAGAGAAATACGCGATCAATGCTAGTACTCACTTGAAACTTAATTTCTCTACAGATCTAGCCAGAGATGATTTTCATTAAAATGTTGAATTATTAATCTTTTCCGAGAATGAAAAGCGTTTTAGTTCTGACATTTCGACTACTAGTGTCAAAACTTGAATTTTCGAGAAATTCACGTTCGTTGAATCTTATTTGTTCTACAGGCCTACCTAGAGATGATATTCCTTAAAATGTTGAATTATAATGCTTTTCAGAGACTGAAAAGGGTTTTAATTATTACACTTCGAATATAGGATCAAAACTTGATTTTTCTAGAAATTCGCGTTCAATTCTAATATTCAATTGTGACTCATTTTCTATACAGAACAAGCCAGAGATGATTGTCTTTAAAATGTTGAATTAATATGCTTTTCAGAGCCTAAAAATCGCTTTAATTATTACATTTCGCCTATAGGATCAAAACATGATTTTTCGAGAAATTCGCGATCAATGCTAACATTTGAGACTCTTTTTCTATACAGACCAAGTGTGACATTTTTCTACGCAGATTAGTAATAAAATCATTACGTTATATCATAGAAAAGTTAGGTAATAGAAGTGGAAGCTACATTTAAACCTCGCTGCGCTTTGAAATTGCATTTCCATCGGTGACCAGTTGATGGCGCGGCCGTCTTCTTTTGCTGCTCGCAGTAAATAGGGGGGGAAGATTAATTGTCCCACTGGAGTGTCCTTCACCACAGAAAGAACAGGGGTGGGTTATGAAACAGGTTTTCTGAAAACGAGGGGGGAATATATGTCTTTTTCTGATTTCATGCAGTTCGTGAATTTACTAAATGAGGACTTTGCCAGGCAGCTACGTACCCTACCAGGGCGCGAAATCATTGAAGATTGATTTTTTGGGGGGGGGGCAAGAAGATTGTGGTCTACACAGAGATACACAAACTATACATATATATTATGTATGTGCATGAAACTTTTCAAATTTTCTACCAAGCAACTGAGAAGAAAGAGCCTATATGATTAATATTTATAATGTTATTAAATATAAAAGTAAATTACTAAACATGTAAGAATACATTAGTATTTAATACATACAAGGGAATTTATTTGATATTTTTTATGTATCAGATATTTATAACTGCCTTCTCGATTGCGCCGTGAATACGTTTTCGCCTTGCAATCAAGGAGTCCCGGGTTCGATACCTGGTGGAGGCACATAGTGGTTCGGATCCCACTTTAAACTATCGTTTGATTGACTTGTTATTGATTTCTAGTTTTGGTTTTTATGTATAGGTTTTCTATCTACCTGTGGGTGATCGCGGCGATAGGGTTGAAATAAAACATTATCTCTTATGCCTTTAGAATCGGTTTGGATGGAAGGGGGAAGGGTGCCTGTTATTCGCATTAACACAAGGTTAGTCGAGCAACTGTGCAGAATAAGGTTGACTAACAATGGCAGTGAGCCTAAAGTATCCAAAGTAAACATATATTGCTTAAATATGTCTGTGACAGTGACTCAACTACAGGGGGGACAGGGGCTAATGCGAGCAATTACCCCTTCGATTTCAAATTTTATGCAAATAAAAATTCATTTTGTAAAATTTTCTTGCTTTTTCGCTCGCATTATCTGCTATTCTTGTTTTCATCACGTTCAGAGGGGCGGCGGGAGCCAGCCATTGGGCACGAATGATCTAAAAAAGTTGTAAAAAGAGAATGCCATGGCGTCCAGGGAAATTAATTGCGCACTAATAAATCAATATTGTTTTCAATTGCACAAATTGGATCTAAAAATTTTTGAGGTATCTATCTGCATTTTTCCGGACCTTCTCATCGGACTAAAATGTGTGATATAAAGTAATCCCCTCACATTAGCCTTTTAATACTAATAGTAACTAATGTATTCAACAATGTGCTCATTTCTGTTTTGGGGGTTGAACTGAACCTCTAGATCTCCAGTGTTAACCCAGCATCACAATTTCAATTGAAATCTAGTAGAAGGAAATATGGCGGAACTCCAGCCTTGAAAGACGGGTAATAGGGCGGTGAAGGGACTTCATTCACTGAAAATTCGTCACTCAATGAAAGTCGATCGGAAAGACTGAATTCCGAAAAGGATTTCAATTTTAATAATAGTGGACATTATTAATAATAATTTCAACAATAGCATTTCTTTTCGATATATTTCATGAAACAAAACCTTTTTATATTAATAATAGATCATCAGTGCTGGAGTTGTGGGTGTGGAGAAGGAGTGCAGAGGGGTGCTTTTTTACCAGTTATGTAAATTTCCATTAACCATCCCCTCCTGTTAGGATAATTTGCATAAACATCCCCCACTGCTTCTTCGTCTCCATGCTGATCTACACAAAGACCCTCCTCGACCAAGAGGCCTCCCCGATGGCGCTATGGTAGCGTCGTCGCCTTGTAATCAAGGGGTCCCGGGTTCGATACCCGGTGAAGGCACAAGTGGTTCGGATCCCACTTTAAACTGTAGGTCCAGTCCCGATTAGCCTTACTGTGCATAAAGTGGACTTAAAACACCAAATCAATCCAATCCTCCTCGACCAAGCATACCAGCTATGCATACCACTTCGAGCACTGTAGATTATAAAATAAAAACACACTGGAAAGAAGGAAATGTCCACAGAATTTCAATTTGGATGAAAAATGAACTTCACAAAATGCCCCCAAATAATGGTAACATTTAACCCATACGCTGTGAACCCTTAGGGCAAAGGGATAATTCGACTCCACATCAAACTGAGTTTTGGGACCACTTTGAAGTAACATGGAACAGGTGTAAACTATTTTAGTTTTTTTTCAACTCTTATTTGAATATAAAAAGGCTTAGAGCCATCTTGAAAATATTTGATGTCAAGTTACATTCAAATACCAGTCGTAAAATTAAAATTAGTGATAAAAGTTCATGATTTATCAAATTTAATTCTTTATATTGTGCAGCAACAAAGCAACGACTAGTTGAGTAACTGGATCTTTCTATACTGGATTCATGCAAGAAATAATAAGTTACGTCAGCGTTTCGTTAAAAAACGCAACAAAAGTTTTTTAGTGCCTAAAAACCTATTTTGCTTGTTAGAACCTATTTTAGGTTCCACTGTTACCTGTGCAATACAAAGTGGTCTGATCTTTGTGGTCTTGCTCACTTTGGCGTCACTTCCATGCTTTGCGGCATTCACGCCTTGCAAACTTACATTTCAGCATTGAAGTTTGCACCACTCACTATATTTTTGTTGTAAGATTTTCAGAATATAAGATGATCCTCACAGACAAAATTGCGGAGTTTCACTGTCGTTAACATGAAAACAGATTGGTGTCTAACTATACGGCGATGAGTGGATTTTAATAGCAAATTTCCAATGTAGAGTTCTGCCATCGCCGTAGGGTTAGGCAACACACATAACGTTATGCAAGATAGTGCATATTTCAGGATATATGTGTCCCATTTTCATTGCCGGTGACTATACCTATTCAGCAGTATTCAGAAATTTTGAACTATTTTAAGTTTTTTATAACCTACTTCAGGATTTTTCGAGTCTAACTTAAGATTTTTAGGACCTATTTCAGGATATTTAGAACCTATTTTAGGGTTTTTCGAACCTATTTTAGGATTTTTCGAGCCTAACTTAAGATTTTTATGACCTATATCAGGATTTTTAGAATCTAAAAATCCGAGGTCTAGTTATGAGATATGGGATTTTTCCTATAGATGTCCACCCGCGAGCAAGGAAGTTAATTCTGCATTTCGGAGGGGACACATATGTTAAGTTAGCCGGGCCCCTCTGGCCGAACCAGAACGCCCCTGCTTATTATCGAAGATGTCGTATCATATGTTACTGGAAACCGGATTTCTGTCTTGTAAATTAAATTATTTCATAAGCGACACTTCCTGTTGAATTTCAAAGCAATATAAAATTTCAGAAGCAGAGAGAGAGAAAGAATATTGCGGGGATGGTTCTACACCTCGCCACACCCTGCAATGCCGGGCGGCCACTACGCCACTGTCTCTAATTATCATAATCAATTGAGCTTTCGTGGCTGCCTTCAGTAGCTGTTATGTCAATCTTCGCAGGTTTCAGATTCAAATCTTCTGTGGAAAAATAGCGATGCATTGGCTTCGAGGAGGAGGGCGGGGGGTAACCTTGAGTTAGGACTTAATCACTGTCGTAATGTTCGCAAGTTTACGACCGCAACCATTACCCCGATGCCCAAACTGCTCGCGGATCTGATTCAGGTTTGGCCAGGAAAGGAATGATATCTTGAATGAAACTCCAACGAACAATAAAGTTCGAGCAACATCAAATAACAATATTTCGATAATGACCTTTTCAGACTACCAAAGAATACAAAGATAAAGTTTAACATAAATAGGCTAATCGGGACTGTATCTACGTTAAATTTACAGGTCATAGACGATTAATATGTACCAACAGCTTTGGGCTTCCCTGCAGAACTGATTAAGGAAGACTTTTATAAATCGTGCATCATAATGTTTTCCTCTAGTTTCCAGTATGCAAGATTTTTACGCACAAAGGAATCTAACGAGAATCCAAGAACACCATTGTGTTGTGTTAGGCAAGAAAAATAGAATTAATTAAATAATAATGGTTACATATTATCTACACTTTGATGAATTGTGTAAACATTTACATTTTTTTAGACCTACTTGCTAAAACATTAAAATGGGTCCCTTACTCCACCATGGATTCTATTTGCTTCAAATGAAAGACTCTTGCATCACTTCAGACAATCTTTGCCTACGTTAACCATTTTGCAAAATATTGTGTTGACACCTGACAAACAAATAGGAATCCCTTGATTGATCAGCGACTTCTTGGATTACACTGTCATCATTAATATTTCATGTTTTATCAAGTTTTATCGAACATTTTGAAAAATACCTTCCTTAATGACTATGGTACGAAACCGAAAGATATAAGGGGCCTCCTTCGCTTTACCCCATTTCCGCGGCACGAAGTCTCTGAACAGCTTATCGTCACCAATTTTTGAGCAAAAGATTACAAACCCCAAATATCAGGGATTTTTATTCTAATACTAATTTTTCCCAGTCACACAATGGCTTAAGATATATGAATAAAATAGGAGAATCCACTACATAGCAGAAGAGTTGACATAATTATTTGTCAAAAAATTAGGTTGTGCCTGAGGTAGGTTTAACAGACAACTTCTGCTACAGGCACAATTTATTATTATAAATATAATAAAATAAATAGAATGTAATTTGAGAGATTTTCAATCGTATTTATTTCACTGCAGCTTTTTTCTACTTGTCATTTTCTTGAACCTACATTCATAAGGTGCCGCCTGATAACATTGACAACTTTTACAGTGTGTGCAGGACATCAAGGCAAGCAACTTTTCTCAGTCACTATTTGCGCCTCTAATTCATCTTTCGATGTTACAAGCAATCAAAATAGGCATCTTCTGTCCTTAATGGATGCAATCCCATTGTAAGCTTCGTAGTACCAAATGTCATTTATTTTTACTGCCGTTTAAAATTCTGAGAGCAATATATAACATGCTATTGAAACGATATCATGCAAACAGTCAGGGTCAAAACTTAACTTTTCCTTTATAAAATGGATATCATAACACACACCTATGTTGCTTACCATATTTGATGCGTTTGCATAGAGAAATGATTCATAAGATTTGAAATTGATATTTACACTCCATAAGATGCTTAGTGTAACCCTATCGAACTACAAATTTTATCGCTTTCTAACCGAAATAATAATTGTGAAATACTATCACATTTTCATCGTGTTTGATAATAATTTGAGCCAGTAAGCTGTCCTACATCTTTCACTAGCCGACCTACATGGTAGGATGGTTACATAACACACTGCGAAGCCAGGGGTTCCAGGTTCGAGCCTGAGCATGAGTCTTCTTTGTGAGCAGAGGGGAGGGTCAAGTACCAGGACAAACGTGCCAATAATAATAATAATAGTAATATAGTGGTGGTAATGGTAGTAATAATAGTAACATTACAAGACGTTATTATCGTCGTAAATCATGCAAAAGGGGATAGAAGTCGGTGCTAAAGCATTTGTGTTTGAACAAATTATTTGAAATATTTTTTCAACACGTTCAATTTCATATTAGCTAATAATGGAAAACAAGCACACAAACCGTATTTTTCAAGGACAGAATAATGACGAACATTATTATTTTGTACATATGACGAGTATAACTTTCATGCATACAACATATATTTTAAACATATGTAACATAGAGCGACATAAAATAAGAAAACACATATGCAACATGTTAACGCTAAATTGTGTACGTATTCAAAGTTTCTTAAATTATATATTGAAATGTGAACGCTCCATTTCCTCAAAAGAATTGTTCATGCACTTAAGCTGCAACAGTCTGAAGTATATATCTGGCCTTAACTCTCTCTCGGGTAATTTAGAATGCATTACAGAAAATAATCATATTGGGATCGAAGCGAGCAGGAAAATCTTTAGTATCAAATATTTGCAATCTGAAAACAATATTTATTTAATAGGGCGCAACAAATTTCACTTGGGAACATGGCATTCTCTTTAACATTTTTTTATTTAGATCGTTTTGGCTCCCATGGCTGACTCCCGCCGCCCCCTAGCTATAGCTCTGAAAATGGGATTATAAGAATAGGAAATATTGACTTTGCGAGCGAAGGGAGCGAAAATTTTACGAAATGTACTTTTATTTGTAAAAGAAAGTTGAAATCGAGGGAGCAATTGCCCCTCTTTGTCCCCTGCAAGTGCCCTTAGGCGTCTGGAGGAAAATAGCAAGAAACACTTGAAAACTAATTCCAACTTGAGTATCCATTTTGTTCTACTATTCTTAGATTCTGCTAGTCATGTTTCTTTACTTCAATGTTTGCCCCCTACCAGATTGGACTTCCGTTCAAGATTGGGGGGGACAATGCCCCTACCCCCTGTGGTTGCAGCAGTGTTTGTGAGTGTCTCTTCATCAATTTCACGTCACTCCCTCTCTTTATCACATGAATCGCTATTACCAAAAGGTAGACTTGGAAAACAAAAAAATTATGCTGTTCAAACTTCTTAGCAACACATCCAAGAAAAACATCCAAATACATTAGGCACTTTTAATACAAGACTACTCAAAATATCACAACTGTTCTACATACTGAAAATTGATAAATCATTTCCTGAAGTTTGAATCTGGAAGACATTTTATTCCCCAAATCCTGATCCGACATTATACGGAATCCGACACACCTTCATAAATCACAAAATCAATAAATGTCTTTGTTATGTTGCTAGAGTAATACAGGATCAAATTGTAAAGATTAGTGAGAATTCCAGGTAGATATGTATTCTGTATTTTTTACAGGGGGGTAGTTGCCCCTCTGCTCCCTATAGCTACAGGCCTGCTGTGACGTCACCTACGTAGGTGAAACTTCTTCCGAGGGTCGCCATTTCGGCAACTAGAACATGTTGATTTGAAGAAGGCTCACACAAAGCATTTGTGGGGGGGGGGGGGGGGGCAGATTCGAAAGTGTTGAATGCTCAATTGATTGAATTAGGTTATTTACGTCGTTTTCTGACACTTTGGCTAATCACGGCGATGATGATGAGTGATGATATGATGAAATTCATATGTGAACATTCACAATGAACATCCATGCCCAGGCCGGGCATCGAAATACACGTAGAACGAAACAATTTAATAATGATTGACTACTATAAATGTGGAGCTGAAAAAAAGGAAGGGGTGGGCTGACATCTGATTGGTGTCGTTCTGTCCGAGTCACCAAGTAGCTATCCAGGTTCTTTACTCTGGTGGTGAGAAATTGGAATTTCAATAATATTACATCCTTTGTAATGTGATAACTAGGGCTAGGATTTTGATGCAAATGCATATTTTTTTTGGTAAGGCAGAAACATTGCATAAGTAGATAGGAACGTATTTTACACGTAAGTGAATAAATGGTAACGCCATTGTTTGGGCACTTTTTTGCAATTCTTTGAACCTTTTTGAAGTAAATGTAATTTTTTAGACTTTTAAAACCGTTTGTCATTCTTCGGCCATTTTTTAAGTAATTTTATGAATTTTCTACATTTTGGTGAAAGAAGGGACATTTTACATGCAAATGTAACCCTTTGAAGGAGAGAGGTTCCCGACTCTCGTCTCATTGTCTTCAGCTCAGTTCTGAATGACTCTGTTTGAAGAAACAAAGAAATTCTGTGCAGGATTGTTGACACAAGGTGTTGTATAACAATTCAGCTCAAACAATGTGATTTCCCCTATATCAGTAAATATATTGTCGCCAGACGGATTATTGTAAAAAAACAAATGGTACAAAGTGCTCTGTATCGGATATTTTGTCAGGGAGCAATTTGCACTCTATGGAATTGAAAGTGACTTAACAGGAAATGATATTGTTCATTTCAAGTAAGCTACTCTTGTGTAGGTGGAAGTCGTGAAAAAATTTTCGTGTACAAGGCTCTCTTGTCCAAAAACCGACAATCATTCGTTGTGTACTGTAACTCAGTACCTAAAGTGTAAAAGATGACAAAAGTGTACTTTCTTACTTGTACTACCACCATACGCAATGAGCATGTGATAGATACGGTAACGTTGATTTGTAATTTGAATTTCTCTTGGTAGTTTATAAATTTCGTTTAAAAATCTTTCAGAATTTTTAGGTCATTTATCTAAGTTTATAGGGCATTTTCTTGCATGTATTATCATACCAAAGCCTCGCTTATCTGCCAAACACAGTTCAGGCCCTTTAGTAGGGTTTTTCATTAAATAAATATTTATTTTCTTAATTACTAATTTTCAACTTTACCTAAGTAGGGGTCGCATAAATAGACATTAAGAAAAACGGAAAAAGGTATAGAAAAGTCCAGATAAAGTCAAGAATTCTGGATGTGTTATTTCGGTAGACACCCTGGACACTACTCAAGATGAAACTTCTCGAACCATTTTCAATTACGGTAACTGCTGAATATTTGTTTGCCATTACAGGTCATAATTCAAATGTTGAGAGAGTACTTTCATTACCATCAGCACAACAGACTCACGAGAGAAATTATTTTTCATGAAGTCTGTAAAATGTTTGTTTGGTACTGGTCCCTATAATTTCAGAGTTTGACTGTCCACTCTAACATAATATAGTTTGGCTAAACCTGAAATTTTGATAAAGATTGTCTCCTCTGAGAAGTACCGCTTAAATCATGTAGTGAGAGGTGCATTGATTAGTATGATTGCAAGTTTTGAAATTTTGCATTTAAAAATTCATTAAGAATTCATTTTTTAAAAACTGAAAAGTGTCACTTTTCAACTACTTTCTAAAGTGTTCTATAGAAATATCTATTATTTATTGAGAATGTTTTGTGTCAGCATGTCCTACATTTCCCTTACAGCGATCTGCTAACCCTAGCACGTATGTGTTTAGTCTGTACTACTTGCACCTTATCGTCAGGTTTGCCATGAACAGCGAGTATGCCAATAGTTGGGGTGATGAATGATGAATGAGCTACATTACCCTTAGTGATAGATGCGGGATATTCATTTATTTCAATTCGAAATAAATGAAAATTGGAAGGATAGGCAATGATACGAATGTAAGTGGTTTTCACGTTATGTAAGAAATCATCTTTTAAAATAAAGGCAAGTCTTGTCTTCCCCTGTAAATTAGAGACAAGTCTTTCTGTACTTTTAGAATTTTCTCGATTGTAACTATCAAATAAATTATGCGACAGAAAATTATTTGGAATAAAAATTATAGCCTAATTTATAAGCGTTAAACTGATATAAGTTTTAATGTATTTAATCAAAGAATCGCCATAAGATGTGTCTCCAAATAGAGGACTCGTACCCACCATCTTGATCACTGTCCAGCGGCTAAGTCCATAATGATTGACGAATTGTTACACTTTCTGATAAAACCAAGAGACTTGGTAGTATAATTGTTATGCCATTTAAGGAATTTTCAGTCGAGGAGCCAATCGCTATGTGCGTGCCGATGCCCCCAATGTTCAAAATAGTCCACCGTATTAGATTTATTTTGGTTTGATATTTCTCGGGAACGGTGACGCCTATGAATGTCTGGTTTTCTCAGAAGTTCTCCAAATAGTATAAACTTTCACACTAAATCAATAAATCTATTTTTAAAAAATAAACGTTTGTGAAACAATCATTTTTAAAGTATTTTGTGAGAATAACTGCATATTGAAAATTTTGTTGATGGTTATGTTCTTACATTTTCAGTCATTTAAATTAGAGCTCATTCCAACATCTCGAATTGAGGTCTCAAGCAATAAAGTTTTGTATAACTTTCATTTGTCCAGTAAATTTATAAATATAAAAATAGTATTTTAAGAGGAAATCATGCCCCTTGCCCGAGCGCGACCGTCTCCACCTCCCTTTCCTAGAAAGAAGAGTTTTCCCCGTTTATTTGTAAAAGAAGTAATCAATTCCACTCCTCCGTAACTATTGGACTTACGACCTTCATATCTTTATGGGACACTTTTTAAAGGTTTATTTCATAATCTATTCACTCAAATTCTCTGTAGCAATAATGATTTCATACTTGATTTTAATAATATTGAGTTTGGTAACAGCGTACAATTGCCTCACTGAATGGTCGGCTTCTCACTTTCCGATTCCGTTTACTTCCTCATTTTCAGCGAGGGTAAACAAAACAGGTTTCGAGAATCGTCGGGAACGAGCGGGTAGGTTTCTAGTGCTTCGCCCGATGGGAGGGATTCATTTTTGCAAGAAGTAAATTGAAATTTTACAAATTTGAAAAATCGTCGATGTTATTTTCGTAGCTTATTGTAAGTTCACATTTAAATATTTCATAGTTCGAGGAGGGGCATGCCCCCCGTGGTCCCTCTCCTGGGTACGGGCCTGCCCATATTATATAATATTGCCTAAAATACCAATTTTTCTATTATTTTTTATTCATCTTTGTTTCTTCAACTCAGGTTTAAGTACATTGTAAATGCATTTATGACCTAATACATGCAAGAAAATGCCCTATAAACTTAGATAAATGACCTAAAAATTCTGAAAGATTTTTAAACGAAATTTATAAACTACCAAGAGAAATTCAAATTACAAATCAACGTTACAGTATCTATTACATGCTCATTGCGTATGGTGGTAGTACAAGTAAGAAAGTACACTTTTGTCATCTTTTACACTTTAGGTACTGAGTTACAGTACACAACGAATGATTGTCGGTTTTTGGACAAGAGAGCCTTGTACACGAAAATTTTTTCACGACTTCCACCTACACAAGAGTAGCTTACTTGAAATGAACAATATCATTTCCTGTTAAGTCACTTTCAATTCCATAGAGTGCAAATTGCTCCCTGACAAAATATCCGATACAGAGCACTTTGTACCATTTGTTTTTTTACAATAATCCGTCTGGCGACAATATATTTACTGATATAGGGGAAATCACATTGTTTGAGCTGAATTGTTATACAACACCTTGTGTCAACAATCCTGCACAGAATTTCTTTGTTTCTTCAAACAGAGTCATTCAGAACTGAACTGAAGACAATGAGACGAGAGTCGGGAACCTCTCTCCTTCAAAGGGTTACATTTGCATGTAAAATGTCCCTTCTTTCACCAAAATGTAGAAAATTCATAAAATTACTTAAAAAATGGCCGAAGAATGACAAACGGTTTTAAAAGTCTAAAAAATTACATTTACTTCAAAAAGGTTCAAAGAATTGCAAAAAAGTGCCCAAACAATGGCGTTACCATTTATTCACTTACGTGTAAAATACGTTCCTATCTACTTATGCAATGTTTCTGCCTTACCAAAAAAAATATGCATTTGCATCAAAATCCTAGCCCTAGTTATCACATTACAAAGGATGTAATATTATTGAAATTCCAATTTCTCACCACCAGAGTAAAGAACCTGGATAGCTACTTGGTGACTCGGACAGAACGACACCAATCAGATGTCAGCCCACCCCTTCCTTTTTTTCAGCTCCACATTTATAGTAGTCAATCATTATTAAATTGTTTCGTTCTACGTGTATTTCGATGCCCGGCCTGGGCATGGATGTTCATTGTGAATGTTCACATACGAATTTCATCATATCATCACTCATCATCATCGCCGTGATTAGCCAAAGTGTCAGAAAACGACGTAAATAACCTAATTCAATCAATTGAGCATTCAACACTTTCGAATCTGCCCCCCCCCCCCCCACAAATGCTTTGTGTGAGCCTTCTTCAAATCAACATGTTCTAGTTGCTGAAATGGCGACCCTCGGAAGAAGTTTCACCTACGTAGGTGACGTCACAGCAGGCCTGTAGCTATAGGGAGCAGAGGGGCAACTACCCCCCTGTAAAAAATACAGAATACATATCTACCTGGAATTCTCACTAATCTTTACAATTTGATCCTGTATTACTCTAGCAACATAACAAAGACATTTATTGATTTTGTGATTTATGAAGGTGTGTCGGATTCCGTATAATGTCGGATCAGGATTTGGGGAATAAAATGTCTTCCAGAATCAAACTTCAGGAAATGATTTATCAATTTTCAGTATGTAGAACAGTTGTGATATTTTGAGTAGTCTTGTATTAAAAGTGCCTAATGTATTTGGATGTTTTTCTTGGATGTGTTGCTAAGAAGTTTGAACAGCATAATTTTTTGTTTTCCAAGTCTACCTTTTGGTAATAGCGATTCATGTGATAAAGAGAGGGAGTGACGTGAAATTGATGAAGAGACACTCACAAACACTGCTGCAACCACAGGGGGTAGGGGCATTGTCCCCCCCAATCTTGAACGGAAGTCCAATCTGGTAGGGGGCAAACATTGAAGTAAAGAAACATGACTAGCAGAATCTAAGAATAGTAGAACAAAATGGATACTCAAGTTGGAATTAGTTTTCAAGTGTTTCTTGCTATTTTCCTCCAGACGCCTAAGGGCACTTGCAGGGGACAAAGAGGGGCAATTGCTCCCTCGATTTCAACTTTCTTTTACAAATAAAAGTACATTTCGTAAAAGTTTCGCTCCCTTCGCTCGCAAAGTCAATATTTCCTATTCTTATAATCCCATTTTCAGAGCTATAGCTAGGGGGCGGCGGGAGTCAGCCATGGGAGCCAAAACGATCTAAATAAAAAAATGTTAAAGAGAATGCCATGTTCCCAAGTGAAATTTGTTGCGCCCTATTAAATAAATATTGTTTTCAGATTGCAAATATTTGATACTAAAGATTTTCCTGCTCGCTTCGATCCCAATATGATTATTTTCTGTAATGCATTCTAAATTACCCGAGAGAGAGTTAAGGCCAGATATATACTTCAGACTGTTGCAGCTTAAGTGCATGAACAATTCTTTTGAGGAAATGGAGCGTTCACATTTCAATATATAATTTAAGAAACTTTGAATACGTACACAATTTAGCGTTAACATGTTGCATATGTGTTTTCTTATTTTATGTCGCTCTATGTTACATATGTTTAAAATATATGTTGTATACATGAAAGTTATACTCGTCATATGTACAAAATAATAATGTTCGTCATTATTCTGTCCTTGAAAAATACGGTTTGTGTGCTTGTTTTCCATTATTAGCTAATATGAAATTGAACGTGTTGAAAAAATATTTCAAATAATTTGTTCAAACACAAATGCTTTAGCACCGACTTCTATCCCCTTTTGCATGATTTACGACGATAATAACGTCTTGTAATGTTACTATTATTACTACCATTACCACCACTATATTACTATTATTATTATTATTGGCACGTTTGTCCTGGTACTTGACCCTCCCCTCTGCTCACAAAGAAGACTCATGCTCAGGCTCGAACCTGGAACCCCTGGCTTCGCAGTGTGTTATGTAACCATCCTACCATGTAGGTCGGCTAGTGAAAGATGTAGGACAGCTTACTGGCTCAAATTATTATCAAACACGATGAAAATGTGATAGTATTTCACAATTATTATTTCGGTTAGAAAGCGATAAAATTTGTAGTTCGATAGGGTTACACTAAGCATCTTATGGAGTGTAAATATCAATTTCAAATCTTATGAATCATTTCTCTATGCAAACGCATCAAATATGGTAAGCAACATAGGTGTGTGTTATGATATCCATTTTATAAAGGAAAAGTTAAGTTTTGACCCTGACTGTTTGCATGATATCGTTTCAATAGCATGTTATATATTGCTCTCAGAATTTTAAACGGCAGTAAAAATAAATGACATTTGGTACTACGAAGCTTACAATGGGATTGCATCCATTAAGGACAGAAGATGCCTATTTTGATTGCTTGTAACATCGAAAGATGAATTAGAGGCGCAAATAGTGACTGAGAAAAGTTGCTTGCCTTGATGTCCTGCACACACTGTAAAAGTTGTCAATGTTATCAGGCGGCACCTTATGAATGTAGGTTCAAGAAAATGACAAGTAGAAAAAAGCTGCAGTGAAATAAATACGATTGAAAATCTCTCAAATTACATTCTATTTATTTTATTATATTTATAATAATAAATTGTGCCTGTAGCAGAAGTTGTCTGTTAAACCTACCTCAGGCACAACCTAATTTTTTGACAAATAATTATGTCAACTCTTCTGCTATGTAGTGGATTCTCCTATTTTATTCATATATCTTAAGCCATTGTGTGACTGGGAAAAATTAGTATTAGAATAAAAATCCCTGATATTTGGGGTTTGTAATCTTTTGCTCAAAAATTGGTGACGATAAGCTGTTCAGAGACTTCGTGCCGCGGAAATGGGGTAAAGCGAAGGAGGCCCCTTATATCTTTCGGTTTCGTACCATAGTCATTAAGGAAGGTATTTTTCAAAATGTTCGATAAAACTTGATAAAACATGAAATATTAATGATGACAGTGTAATCCAAGAAGTCGCTGATCAATCAAGGGATTCCTATTTGTTTGTCAGGTGTCAACACAATATTTTGCAAAATGGTTAACGTAGGCAAAGATTGTCTGAAGTGATGCAAGAGTCTTTCATTTGAAGCAAATAGAATCCATGGTGGAGTAAGGGACCCATTTTAATGTTTTAGCAAGTAGGTCTAAAAAAATGTAAATGTTTACACAATTCATCAAAGTGTAGATAATATGTAACCATTATTATTTAATTAATTCTATTTTTCTTGCCTAACACAACACAATGGTGTTCTTGGATTCTCGTTAGATTCCTTTGTGCGTAAAAATCTTGCATACTGGAAACTAGAGGAAAACATTATGATGCACGATTTATAAAAGTCTTCCTTAATCAGTTCTGCAGGGAAGCCCAAAGCTGTTGGTACATATTAATCGTCTATGACCTGTAAATTTAACGTAGATACAGTCCCGATTAGCCTATTTATGTTAAACTTTATCTTTGTATTCTTTGGTAGTCTGAAAAGGTCATTATCGAAATATTGTTATTTGATGTTGCTCGAACTTTATTGTTCGTTGGAGTTTCATTCAAGATATCATTCCTTTCCTGGCCAAACCTGAATCAGATCCGCGAGCAGTTTGGGCATCGGGGTAATGGTTGCGGTCGTAAACTTGCGAACATTACGACAGTGATTAAGTCCTAACTCAAGGTTACCCCCCGCCCTCCTCCTCGAAGCCAATGCATCGCTATTTTTCCACAGAAGATTTGAATCTGAAACCTGCGAAGATTGACATAACAGCTACTGAAGGCAGCCACGAAAGCTCAATTGATTATGATAATTAGAGACAGTGGCGTAGTGGCCGCCCGGCATTGCAGGGTGTGGCGAGGTGTAGAACCATCCCCGCAATATTCTTTCTCTCTCTCTGCTTCTGAAATTTTATATTGCTTTGAAATTCAACAGGAAGTGTCGCTTATGAAATAATTTAATTTACAAGACAGAAATCCGGTTTCCAGTAACATATGATACGACATCTTCGATAATAAGCAGGGGCGTTCTGGTTCGGCCAGAGGGGCCCGGCTAACTTAACATATGTGTCCCCTCCGAAATGCAGAATTAACTTCCTTGCTCGCGGGTGGACATCTATAGGAAAAATCCCATATCTCATAACTAGACCTCGGATTTTTAGATTCTAAAAATCCTGATATAGGTCATAAAAATCTTAAGTTAGGCTCGAAAAATCCTAAAATAGGTTCGAAAAACCCTAAAATAGGTTCTAAATATCCTGAAATAGGTCCTAAAAATCTTAAGTTAGACTCGAAAAATCCTGAAGTAGGTTATAAAAAACTTAAAATAGTTCAAAATTTCTGAATACTGCTGAATAGGTATAGTCACCGGCAATGAAAATGGGACACATATATCCTGAAATATGCACTATCTTGCATAACGTTATGTGTGTTGCCTAACCCTACGGCGATGGCAGAACTCTACATTGGAAATTTGCTATTAAAATCCACTCATCGCCGTATAGTTAGACACCAATCTGTTTTCATGTTAACGACAGTGAAACTCCGCAATTTTGTCTGTGAGGATCATCTTATATTCTGAAAATCTTACAACAAAAATATAGTGAGTGGTGCAAACTTCAATGCTGAAATGTAAGTTTGCAAGGCGTGAATGCCGCAAAGCATGGAAGTGACGCCAAAGTGAGCAAGACCACAAAGATCAGACCACTTTGTATTGCACAGGTAACAGTGGAACCTAAAATAGGTTCTAACAAGCAAAATAGGTTTTTAGGCACTAAAAAACTTTTGTTGCGTTTTTTAACGAAACGCTGACGTAACTTATTATTTCTTGCATGAATCCAGTATAGAAAGATCCAGTTACTCAACTAGTCGTTGCTTTGTTGCTGCACAATATAAAGAATTAAATTTGATAAATCATGAACTTTTATCACTAATTTTAATTTTACGACTGGTATTTGAATGTAACTTGACATCAAATATTTTCAAGATGGCTCTAAGCCTTTTTATATTCAAATAAGAGTTGAAAAAAAACTAAAATAGTTTACACCTGTTCCATGTTACTTCAAAGTGGTCCCAAAACTCAGTTTGATGTGGAGTCGAATTATCCCTTTGCCCTAAGGGTTCACAGCGTATGGGTTAAATGTTACCATTATTTGGGGGCATTTTGTGAAGTTCATTTTTCATCCAAATTGAAATTCTGTGGACATTTCCTTCTTTCCAGTGTGTTTTTATTTTATAATCTACAGTGCTCGAAGTGGTATGCATAGCTGGTATGCTTGGTCGAGGAGGATTGGATTGATTTGGTGTTTTAAGTCCACTTTATGCACAGTAAGGCTAATCGGGACTGGACCTACAGTTTAAAGTGGGATCCGAACCACTTGTGCCTTCACCGGGTATCGAACCCGGGACCCCTTGATTACAAGGCGACGACGCTACCATAGCGCCATCGGGGAGGCCTCTTGGTCGAGGAGGGTCTTTGTGTAGATCAGCATGGAGACGAAGAAGCAGTGGGGGATGTTTATGCAAATTATCCTAACAGGAGGGGATGGTTAATGGAAATTTACATAACTGGGGAAAAAGCACCCCTCTGCACTCCTTCTCCACACCCACAACTCCAGCACTGATGATCTATTATTAATATAAAAAGGTTTTGTTTCATGAAATATATCGAAAAGAAATGCTATTGTTGAAATTATTATTAATAATGTCCACTATTATTAAAATTGAAATCCTTTTCGGAATTCAGTCTTTCCGATCGACTTTCATTGAGTGACGAATTTTCAGTGAATGAAGTCCCTTCACCGCCCTATTACCCGTCTTTCAAGGCTGGAGTTCCGCCATATTTCCTTCTACTAGATTTCAATTGAAATTGTGATGCTGGGTTAACACTGGAGATCTAGAGGTTCAGTTCAACCCCCAAAACAGAAATGAGCACATTGTTGAATACATTAGTTACTATTAGTATTAAAAGGCTAATGTGAGGGGATTACTTTATATCACACATTTTAGTCCGATGAGAAGGTCCGGAAAAATGCAGATAGATACCTCAAAAATTTTTAGATCCAATTTGTGCAATTGAAAACAATATTGATTTATTAGTGCGCAATTAATTTCCCTGGACGCCATGGCATTCTCTTTTTACAACTTTTTTAGATCATTCGTGCCCAATGGCTGGCTCCCGCCGCCCCTCTGAACGTGATGAAAACAAGAATAGCAGATAATGCGAGCGAAAAAGCAAGAAAATTTTACAAAATGAATTTTTATTTGCATAAAATTTGAAATCGAAGGGGTAATTGCTCGCATTAGCCCCTGTCCCCCCTGTAGTTGAGTCACTGTCACAGACATATTTAAGCAATATATGTTTACTTTGGATACTTTAGGCTCACTGCCATTGTTAGTCAACCTTATTCTGCACAGTTGCTCGACTAACCTTGTGTTAATGCGAATAACAGGCACCCTTCCCCCTTCCATCCAAACCGATTCTAAAGGCATAAGAGATAATGTTTTATTTCAACCCTATCGCCGCGATCACCCACAGGTAGATAGAAAACCTATACATAAAAACCAAAACTAGAAATCAATAACAAGTCAATCAAACGATAGTTTAAAGTGGGATCCGAACCACTATGTGCCTCCACCAGGTATCGAACCCGGGACTCCTTGATTGCAAGGCGAAAACGTATTCACGGCGCAATCGAGAAGGCAGTTATAAATATCTGATACATAAAAAATATCAAATAAATTCCCTTGTATGTATTAAATACTAATGTATTCTTACATGTTTAGTAATTTACTTTTATATTTAATAACATTATAAATATTAATCATATAGGCTCTTTCTTCTCAGTTGCTTGGTAGAAAATTTGAAAAGTTTCATGCACATACATAATATATATGTATAGTTTGTGTATCTCTGTGTAGACCACAATCTTCTTGCCCCCCCCCCCAAAAAATCAATCTTCAATGATTTCGCGCCCTGGTAGGGTACGTAGCTGCCTGGCAAAGTCCTCATTTAGTAAATTCACGAACTGCATGAAATCAGAAAAAGACATATATTCCCCCCTCGTTTTCAGAAAACCTGTTTCATAACCCACCCCTGTTCTTTCTGTGGTGAAGGACACTCCAGTGGGACAATTAATCTTCCCCCCCTATTTACTGCGAGCAGCAAAAGAAGACGGCCGCGCCATCAACTGGTCACCGATGGAAATGCAATTTCAAAGCGCAGCGAGGTTTAAATGTAGCTTCCACTTCTATTACCTAACTTTTCTATGATATAACGTAATGATTTTATTACTAATCTGCGTAGAAAAATGTCACACTTGGTCTGTATAGAAAAAGAGTCTCAAATGTTAGCATTGATCGCGAATTTCTCGAAAAATCATGTTTTGATCCTATAGGCGAAATGTAATAATTAAAGCGATTTTTAGGCTCTGAAAAGCATATTAATTCAACATTTTAAAGACAATCATCTCTGGCTTGTTCTGTATAGAAAATGAGTCTCAAATGAATATTAGAATTGAACGCGAATTTCTAGAAAAATCAAGTTTTGATCCTATATTCGAAGTGTAATAATTAAAACCCTTTTCAGTCTCTGAAAAGCATTATAATTCAACATTTTAAGGAATATCATCTCTAGGTAGGCCTGTAGAACAAATAAGATTCAACGAACGTGAATTTCTCGAAAATTCAAGTTTTGACACTAGTAGTCGAAATGTCAGAACTAAAACGCTTTTCATTCTCGGAAAAGATTAATAATTCAACATTTTAATGAAAATCATCTCTGGCTAGATCTGTAGAGAAATTAAGTTTCAAGTGAGTACTAGCATTGATCGCGTATTTCTCTAAAAAAATCAAGTATTCATCCTATAGTCCAAATGTCATAACTAAAAAGCTTTTCAGGCTCTGAGAAGCATAATAATTGAACATTTTAATGAAAATCATCCCTGCCTAGGTCCTAGAGAAAATGAGTTTCAAATTAGTACTAGAATAGAACGTGAATTTTTCGAAAAAAAAAGATTTGATCCTAAAGTTGAAATGTCAAAATTGATAAACTTTCCAAGCTCCGAAAAGCATAATAATTCATCACTTTAATGAGATTCACCTCTCGCTAGGTCTGTAGGAAATCGAGTTTCAAACCAGTACTAGCATTGAAAGCATATATCTAGAAAAATCAGGTATTCAACATATCGTCCAAATGTCATAATTAAATGTATTAATTAAAACGCTTTTCGGCTCTGAAAAACATATTGATTGAACATTTTAAAGCAAATCATCTCTGTCTTGGTCTGTATAGAAAATGAGTCTGAAGTGAGTATTAGGAGTGAACCCGAATTTCTCGAAAAGTTTAGTTTCGATCCTATGGTGGAAATGTCAGAATTAAATCGTCTTCATGCTCTGAAAAGCTTAATAATTCAAAATTTTAATGAAAATCTTCTCTAGCTAGGTCAGTAGAGAAAATGAGTTACATTAAATGCGTATTTCTCGAAGAATCAAGTATTCAACCTATCGTCCAAATATCATAATTAAAACGCTTTCAAGACTCTGGAAAGTCTTCCAAAAAGAAATTCCAAATTTTCATGAAAATCATCTCTTTCTTAGTCTGTAGACAAAATGAGTTTGAAACGAAAAATAGCTTATAACGCGAATTTCTCGAAAAATCAAGTTTCTTATTATGCGAGAAATGTAATAATTAAAAGGCTTTTCAGGCTCTTAAATGCATAATAATTTAATTAACTAAATAATTCCCTAGCCTTCTTAAACCCGAAGGTTCATTGCTGCAGCAACATAGGCCTTCCATCTTTCCCTATCTTGAGCAAGTTCTATATACTCTTTTCCATCCCTACCGATTTCCCTTAAGTCCATCTCAACGTTGTCCCTCCATCTTCGTCTTGGCCTTCCTACAGGTCTCTTACCATCAGGTTTCCCAACAAGAATCCTGTAAACTCCTCTTTTCTCTCCCATTCGTGCCACATAGCCTGCCCACCTAAGTCTTCATGATTTAATTATTCTATTAATTTCTGGACATGAATACAAATTATGTAGTTCTAAATTATGTAACCTTCTCCACTCACCTGTCTCCTCATTCCTTTTAGGTTCAAAGATTTTCCTAAGGATCTTATTTTCAAATACTCTCAATATATGTTCCTCTTTCAATCTAAGGGACCAAATTTCACATCCATATAATACTACAGGCAAAATTACGGTTTTCTATATTTTAACTTTTAGTTTCTTAGATATTAAACAAGAAGACAAAAGTTTGTGAAGAGAGAAGTAACATGCATTTCCTGAATTAAGAGTACTTCTTATTTCCTCTTTAATATAATTTTCTTTTGTTAATATTACTCCTAAGTATTTGAATTTGGAAATTGGTTCAAACAAGTTGTTATCAATAATTAGATTTTGATTATTACATAACACTTGGTTTCAGCCTGTAAGCATATATTTAGTTTTCTCTTTGTTAACTTCCAAACCTATCTCTTTAGCAGTTTTGAAAAAAATTTTAGTATTATTCTTAATTGTATTCACATCACCCCCAGTAAGTCTTCATCATCTGCATATGCTAACAACTGAGTCACACCATTTAATTTTAGTCCTTCTTTAGTTTCTTTTACATTCCAAACAGCATATTCTAAGGGAAAATTAAAGAGCAATGGAGATAATGCATCTCCTTGTTTCAACCTATCATGAATTGTAAATTTGTCAGACATATTAATACCCACACGAATTTTACTTTCTGTTTCACTGGTGCATATTTTTCTCATACTAACAAGAATCTTAGGTATTCCAAACACTACTAACATATTATATAATTTATCACTTTTGACCGAATCATAAGTTTTTTTGAAATCAAAGAATAGCTGATGGACATTTTGATTATATTCCCACTTTTTTTCATGTGTCTGTCTCATGTGAAAAATTTGATCTGTAATTGATCTGTTACGTTTAACTCCACATTGATAATCACCTATAATTTCATTAGCATATGGTGTTAGTCTTGTTATAAAATTTTTATCTAATATTCTTTTATGTTGTTGAGAGTACAGAAATTCCACGGTAATTTTTGCAGTTAATTTTATCACCTTTTTTAAACACAGGAACAATTATGGATTCTTTAGACTGTTGAGGGATTTCTTCTTTATTCCATATTAAACAAATTATTTTATGAATTTGACATATTAATGTATTTCCACCATATTTAATTAACTCATCTGGAATTAAATTAATGCCAGGTGCCATTATATTCCCAATTTTTTTCAAGTGTCTGTCTCATGTGAAAAATTTGATCTGTAATTGATCTGTTACGTTTAACTCCACATTGATAATCACCTATAATTTCATTAGCATATGGTTTTACTCTTGTTAAAAGAATGTTAGATAAAATTTTATATGTTGTTGAGAGTAGAGAAATTCCACGGTAATTATTGCAGTTAATTTTATCACTTTTTTTAATCACAGGAACAATTATGGATTCTTTCCACTGTTGACGGATTTCTTCTTTATTCCATATTAAACAAATTATTTTATGAATTTGACATATTAATGAATTTCCACCATATTTAATTAACTCATCTGGAATTAAATTAATGCCAGGTGCCATTATATTCCCAATTTTTTTCAAGTGTCTGTCTCATGTGAAAAATTTGATCTGTAATTGATCTGTTACGTTTAACTCCACATTGATAATCACCTATAATTTCATTAGCATATGGTGTTAGTCTTGTTAAAAGAATGTTAAATAAAATTTTATATGTTGTTGAGAGTAGAGAAATTCCACGGTAATTATTGCAGTTAATTTTATCACCTTTTTTAAACACAGGAACAATTATGGATTCTTTCCACTGTTGAGGGATTTCTTCTTTATTCCATATTAAACAAATTATTTTATGAATTTGACATATTAATGTATTTCCACCATATTTAATAAACTCATCTGGTATTAAATTAATGCCAGGTGCTTTGTTATTTTTAGCCTTTTAATAGCATCTTTAACTTCAGTCAAGTTAGGTTCTGGAACTAAAGGTTCTGCTGTGTGTACTTCATTTACTTCAGATTTGTCTCCTACATGTAAATTTAAAAGGTCATTAAAGTAGTTCTTCCATCTATTTAGAATATCGCTTGGGTCAGCTAGAAAATCACCGTCTTTATCTTTTATCAAGTTTACTTTAGGTTGCAACACCTTTCCAAACTCATTTACACATTTATATAAATCTCTGATATTTTTATTTTTGCTGTTTGTTTCAATTTAGTTAATTTTGCATTTCAAGTAATCTCTTTTTTTACTTCTAAACGTGCTGTTAACTTCTCGCTTTATTCTATTATAATTGTTTAGATTTGTATCATCAGAGTTATTTAACCACCTAAGTCTAGCCTGATTTCTTATTTCTATTAGATTATGACATTCATTATCAAACCATGGCTTACTTTTTCTCGGTTTATGGTTTCCTATACTTTCTTTAGCTCCTGATTCTATTGCATTACGAATGTACTTTTATTTACGTCTATTTCATTTACATTTTCATCATCATTTAAATCCTGGAAAACATCAATTCTATTTGACAGTTTAATTTGGTAATTTTTCTTAATTCTTTCATCAGTAAACTTTCCTGTATCAAATTTTAGAACTTTTAGATATTGTTGTTTATAATTTATCACTGAGATTCTTTCTCTTAATTTAGCAACTACTATTCAGTAATTGTCACTGGCACAGTCAGCAATTCTATATGTACGAACGTCAATTATACTAGTGTGTCTTCTCTTATCAATGAGAATATGATCTATCTGATTATGAGTTTTACCATCTGAAGAAGACCAGGTATATTTATTTATATCTTTATGTTTAAAAGTGGTACTTTTCACAATTAAATTCTTTGAGGTTGCAAAGGTAATCAATCTTATACCATTATCATTACTTAATTCATGAAGACTTTCTTTACCAATCGTGGGTTTAAATGTCTCTTCTTTGCCAATCTGTGCATTACAGTCCCCTAAGAGAATTTTCATATCATACTGAGAAATGTTCTAACCCTGTATAAAAATCATCTTTACTATTATCATATTTATCTTCCGTTGGTGTCTGTATGTTTATTAAAATAATTTTACACCACCTACCCTGTAAAACTGCATATGATATCCTATCATTAATAAATTCTACTGTTTTAAGAGCCGAGATAATTCTATTATTTAAGAAAAAGGTTGTTCCAAAATTATGATATTCAGCGCCATAGAAAAATGTATAATTTTTAGTTTTACAATTCCTGTCTCCTGACCACCCAACTTCCTGGACAGCTACTACATCTAATTTATACTTAACTATCTCATTAACTGTACACTGAAATGCCCCATGCCGGTAAAGGCTCAGAACAATAGGAGCCTAATTTAATATCCTTATTCGTAATGTGGATCTAATCCTTAGTCCAGGGACCTCCCAAAGTACTCCCCACCCGGAGATCCGAACGGGGGACTATTTTACCTCCGGAATTTTTTACCTTGGGAACATCTATGGCCTTATATTGACGTTTCTTGACATTTTTTTTTACAGTGCAGTGTTGTCAGCTCTACGCCTAACCCCCAATATGAATGGCGGAACTACTACACAAGACAAACACAAACACTTTAGACAGCACAATTACTACACAAGTCGAACACAAACACATTAGGCAGCACAACCACTACACAAGACACACACAAACACATCACAACTATAACACAATATAAACACAAACACACCACAACTACTACACAATATAAACATAAAGAAACTACACACCACAAATACTACACAAGACAAACTCAAACAAATTAGACAGCACAACTGATAAATGACACTTTATTAAATTGTAAGTGAGTGTGGCATGCACCCATGACTTATCGCAGCTTAATATAAAGGTAAAAAAGGTAAAGAGCTCCCCTGTGCATAGCACCACGCCATGAAGGCGTATAGGGAGTGTGGGGGTAATGCCCCACACTTTCTTGATCCCGGTCCTGAGTGGAGGGCATGTGATCAGCATCACGCCCCTGACTGCCTTTAACCCCCAGGGTTTCCTCCAGTTACCCATGTTATTCGACGCTGGGTGGACGTCGGGGCCGCTTCAACCGTTAGATAAGTTCCCGGATTTGAACCGGCCGGGGATCGAACCCGGGACCTTGAGCATGGTAGTCAGACGCGTTGTAACGTTGACTGAGCCACCGCGGCAACTATCGCAGCTTAATATACAATATTATACTCCCGAAAAAGAAAAGATGAAGCATTTTCAAGTCGATTAAAGTTTCTAGCAATGAAGGAGCATTTTTGTTATGTGATCAAATGTATCAGTGACATACATAATTCAACATTTTAAAGAAAATCATGTCTGGCTTGGTTTGTATAGAAAATGAGTCTCAAGTGAGTATTAGCTTTGAACGCGAATATCTCGAAAAATCAAGTTTTGAAAATCAATACGCTTTTCAGGCTCTGAAAATCAAAATCTTAATAATTCAACTTTTTAAAGAAAACCATCTCTGGCTAGGTCTGCAGAGAAAATGAGTTTCAAACGAGTACTATCATTGAACGCGTATTTCTCGAAAATCAAGTATTCAACCTAAAGTCCAAATGTCATAATTAAAACGCTTTTAAGGCTCTGAAGAGCATAATAATTCCAAATTTTCATAAAAATCATCTCTGGGAAGGTCTGTAGGGAAAATGAGTTTCAAACGAGTACTAGCATTGAACGCGTATTTATCGAGAAATCAATTATTGATCCGTTAGTCCAAATGTCATAATTAAAACGCTTTTCGAGCTCTGACAAGCATAATAATTCAACATTTTAATGATAATCATCTCTGGCTTGGTCTGTAGAGAAAATGAACCCAGTGCCCACATTTGTTGGCGCCTATTGGCAGTTATTGATCATGCCCACAAACTATGTAAATAAAAATTGATCGTGAAATGGTTTTTATTGTCAGTTACGAGTTGGCAACAGTGATCTGCAGTAGCGTTATCAAATTGAACGTTGCATTCGTTTTGGCGCGAGCTATTGTTGAAGTACGTTGTAGTTGATAAGTCTTCGAGCATGGCGATTTCCAGAAGGTAAGTTATTTTCTCATTGTTTTTAATCAGGTCTACCTATTATTTGTTAGGGTCATTTTAAACTACTATGATCTATGTTTATTATTATAAAGTAAAAGGTTCTTTGAACTTCATAGCATAGTAACAGTAAGGGTTTAATTTTTACTGCTCACTTTTGTTGGCACTGGGCACAAGAGTGTGTGTGAACTTCTTCAGCAGTTTTCATAGCTATTTTTTTTTTTTTTTTTTTTAACATTGAGCCGTAGACCTATATTTCACAAGAATTGTAGTTTACACAAAAACCGTTGGTTGCAAAAGGAACATAGAATATTTACTACATCGCATTTATAAATTATATACCAAAACAATTGAAGTTTATGAGTTTTCTTCATTGCGGAAACGGATTTTCTTTGTATATGTTTTGTTATATAGCCATCGGATTTTTTCTAAATGGAAGGGCATAAAAGGTAGGCTTGGAAATACTGTCATTTAATGCCTCCTTGCCGTTCCTTCTTTTCAATTTGAATGAAATTTTGTTTATATCTAATGGTATCAGATAAATACAAGCATTTATTTCATTTATTTTTCTTTCCAGGCTAAATGTTGAAGAAATCGCAGCTCTTCTTGAAGAGGATAACGTACTTCATGTGGATGTGTATATACAACCACCTGAAAATGCATTGGCCAGCGATGAGGTTAGCGCTTCTGATGAAGATTTTGATATCACACATTTATCTGGTAATCAGCTTCGAGGTGGAAACATACCAGGGGGCCTCGACAGGTAATGCTATTCCTGAACTTGGAGTACGTGGTTCTGTTCTTACAAAACTGGTCAACAAAATGCCACTTGATACTACATATTGCCTGTACATGGACAATTTCTTTACGTCCCTCAGATTGTTTGACTCCTTACTACATAAACGGCATGATGTAGTTGGTACAATCGAGTAAATCGAGTTGAAAAGGCGCATCTCATTAATTCCAAAGTGTTCAAGAAGGAAATCCGTGGTTCGTCACGGGCACAAAATCTGCAATAACTTTGGTGCAATAGAATGACAACAACGTTGTAACTGTAGCATCGACGAGCTGTGGTGTGCATCCATTGGGGAAAAGTAAAAGATGGTGTCGAGCAGAAAAGAAACACATTTTTATAGATCAGCCAGCTTGTACAACACTTACATGGGTGGAATAGACCAAATAGATCAGAACATATCTACTTACCGCATCACAATTCCAAACCGAAAATGGTACTGGCAGCTCATTGCTTATTTTTTAAATGCTACAATGAATAACGCTTGGCAGCTGTACAGATTAAAAACACCCATTGGACACCAGCAGGGTTTAGATCTTCTCGCATTCACCCGCTTTGTAGTTCAGAATTATTTGTCTAGGTACACACAAGAGCGTCCAAGGCAGTCACGAGTATCCACAACTGGGAAGATACGAGTTGACGATAATATTCGACTAGATGGTGCTCCTCACATGTTAGACACCAACAAAACACAAATACGATGTGAAGAGTGCAAGAAGAATACTTGGAAAAAGTGCAGAAAGTGCAACGTGGGATGTCACATCAAATGTTTTGAAAGGTTTCACAGTCACAAATCAACTTTTGAAAAATCGAAGAAATACTTTTCTAAATCCAGAAATTTGCAGTATAAATTTATTTGAAGCTCATGCAGACGAAATATTTTGGGAGTAATTTACTAAGAAAAAAAAATTTACCATTATATTTACAAGGAGATATTATGTAAGTTCTAGTATACTTCAGTGCATAAAATGTTGAACAGACGAACTGTACTTTCATAAATTCAGAACCTTTGCATTATAAATTACTTTAAAGCTCTTGTAGAAAAGTGACTTATTATAATTTCTCTATCATAATAAATATCAGGAGATACATTAGTGCCCAGTGCCCACATTTGTGGCCCCCCTCCACTCTTTAACAAGTAAAGATATCATATCGAAACTGAAGTTAAGCATAATATATGACCCTCAATAGCCATATATTCAAGTATAAAACAGATATCTGAAAAAAAAATTCTGGGCATTAATGGGTTTAAACGAAAATTATCATTTAACGGGAATTTCTCGAAAAATCAAGTGTTGATTCTATTGCCGAAATGTAATAATTAAAACACTTTTTAGGCTATGGAAAGCATAATAATTCATCACTTTAATGAGAATCATCTCTCGCTAGGTCTGTATAGAAAATTAGATTTAAGTGAGTATTAGCATTGAACGTAAATTTCTCGAAACATCAAGTTTTGATCCTATAGGGGAAATGTAATAATTAAACTTTTTTCAGGCTCTGAAATGCATAATAATTCAACATTTCTTTGAAAATCATCTCTGGCTTGGCCTGTAGAAGAAATGTGTTTAAAATTTAAATTAGAATTTATCGAGAATTTCTCGAAAAATCAAGTTTTGATCCTATGAGCGAAATGTTTTAATTAAAACTCTTTTCAGGCTCTGAAAAACATATTAATTCAACATTTTAAAGAAAATCATCTTTAGCTACGTCAGTTGAGAAAATGAGTTTCAAACGAGTACTAGCGTTAAACGCGTTTTTCTCGAAAAATCAAGTATTCAACCTATCGTCCAAATGTCATAATTCAAACGCTTTTAAGGCTCTGGAAAGCATAATAATTACAAATTTTCATGAAAATCATATCTGGCTTGGTCTGTAGAGAAAATGAGTTTCAAACGAAAATTAGCATATAACGCGAATTTCTCGAAAAATCAAGTTTTTATCCTAAACTAGAATTGTAATAATTAAAACGCTTTTCAGGCTCTAAAATGCATAATAATTCAACTAACTAACTAACTAAATCCCTAGCCTTCTTAAACCCGAAGGTTCATGGCTGCAGCAACAGAGGCCTTTCATCTTTCTCTCTCTTGAGCAAGTTCTATATACTCTTTTCCATCCCTACCGATTTCCCTTAAGTCCATCTCAACGTTGACCCTCCATCTTCCTCTTTGCCTTCCTACAGGTCTCTTACCATCAGGTTTCCCAACATGAATCCTGTAAACTCCTCTTTTCTCTCCCATTCGTGCTACATGGCCTGCCCACCTAAGTCTTCATGATTTAATTATTCTAATATCTGGACATGAATACAAATTATGTAGTTCTAAATTATGTAACGTTCTCCACTCACCTGTCTCCTCATCCCAAAATGATTGGAGGAACTACTACACAAGACAAACACAAACACTTTAGACAGCACAATTACTACACCAGGCGAACACAAACACATTAGACAGCACAACTGTTAATTGTCACTTTATTAAATTGTAAGTGAGTGTGGCATGCACCCATGACTTATCGCAGCCTAATATAAAGGTAAAAAAAATAAGGTAAAGTGCTCCCTTGTGCACAGAACCACGCCATGAAGGCGTATAGGGAGTGTGGGTGTAACGTCACACACTTTCTTGATCCCGGTCCTGAATGGGGGTTGTGATCAGCATCATGCCACTGACCTCCTTTACCCCCCAGAGTTTCCCCCAGGTACCCATGTTATTCGACGCTGGGTAAGCACCGGGGCCGCTTCCATCGTTAGATAAGTTCCCGGATTTGAACCGGCCGGGGATCGAACCCGGGACCTTGAGCATGGTAGTCAGACGCGTTACCGATTGAGCCACCGCGGCAACTATCGCAGCTTAATATACAATATTATACTCCCGAAAAAGAAAAGATGAAGCATTTTCAAGTCGATTAAAGTTTCTAGCAATGAAGGAGCATTTTTATTATGTGATCAAATGTATCAATGACATACATAATTAAACATTTTAAAGTAAATCATGTCTGGCTTGGTTCTGACTAGGTTTGAGGTGGGCAACGAAATTTGGTCGTTCAGGACAACACATTTCGTCTAAGCATTTATTCAGTGATTACATTGAATAAATTTGATAAAATGACTAAATTTTCAACAAAATTGACACATACTCTCTAGATTCTATCAATACGGACCATTTTTTGAGAAAAATTCCGTGTCAAAATTGGAAAATTTTAAATTGCTTCCATTTTCTAATCGGCGAATAAAGTGGATAAATTTTGAGAACTAACGAAAATTTTACGAGAACTATCGAGGACTAACAAGGAACTAACGTCCTGACTAGGTTTGAGGTGGGCAACGAAATTTGGCCGTTCAGGACAACACATTTCGTCTAAGCATTTATTCAGTGAATAAATTAGATAAATTTGATAAAATGACAAAAGTTTGAACATAATTGACACATACTCTCTACATTCTACCAATACGGACCATTTTCTGAGAAAATTCCGTGTCAAATTTCGGAAATTTCAAATTGCTTCCATTTTCTAATCGGCGAATAAATTGGATAAATTTTGAGAACTAACGAAAATTTTACGAGAACTATCGAGAACTAACAAAGAAATAACGTCCTGACTAGGTTTGATGTGGGCAACGAAATTTGGCCGTTCAGGACAACACATTTCGCCTAAGCATTTATTCACTGAATAAATTGGATTCATTTTAATAAAATGACTAAAGCTTCAACAAAATTGACCCATACTCTCTAGATTCTATCAATACGGACCATTTTTTGAGAAAAATTCCGTGTCAAAATTGGGAAATTTCAAATTGCTTCCATTTCCTAATCGGCGAATAAATTTAATAAATTTTGAGAACTAACGAAAATTTTACGAGAACTATCGAGAACTAACGAAGAACTAACGTCCTGACTAGGTTTGAGGTGGGCAACGAAATTTGGCCGTTCAGGACAACACATTTCGTCTAAGCATTTATTCAGTGAATAAGTTAGATAAATTTGATAAAATGACAAAAGTTTGAACAAAATTGACACATACTCACTCTGTACATTCTACCAATACGGACCATTTTGTGAGAAAAATTCCGTGTGAAAATTGGGAAATTTCAAATTGCTTCCATTTTCTAATCGGCGAATAAATTTAATAAATTTTGAGAACTAACGGAAATTTTACGAGAAATATCGAAAACTAACGAAGAAATAACGTCCTGACTAGGGTTGAGATGTTCAACGAAATTTGGTCGTTCAGGACAACACATTTCGTCTAAGCATTTATTCAGTGATTACATTGAATAAATTTGATAAAATGACTAAATTTTCAACAAAATTTACACATACTCTCTAGATTCTATCAATACGGACCATTTTGTGAGCAAAATTCCGTGTCAAAATTGGGAAATTTCAAATTGCTTCCATTTTCTAATCGGCGAATAAATTTAATAAATTTTGAGAACTAACGAAAATTTTACGAGAAATATCGTGGACTAACGAGGAACTAACGTCCTGACTAGGTTTGAGGTTGGCAACGAAATTTGGCCGTTCAGGACAACACATTTCGTCTAAGCATTTATTCAGTGAATAAAATGGATACATTTGATAAAATCACTAAATTTTCAACAAAATTGACACATACTCTCTCGATTCTACCAATACGGACCATTTTTTGAGAAAAATTCCGTGTCAAATTTGAGAAATTTCAAATTCCTTCCATATTCTAATCGGCGAATAAAATGGATAAATTTTGAGAACTAACGAAAATTTTATGAGAACTAACGGCAACTAACGAAAATCAATCGATCTGGATGGTTTTCAGTTCGAATTTGAATATGGGTCGAAAAAGTGTCAAGTTGGCCCGACCCAATTATTTCCTTAATAGTTTCCATGTATTTTGGGAACTAACGAAAATTTTATAAAAACCATCGAGAACTGCCGAGGAACTAACGTCCTGACTAGCTTTGAGGTGGGCAACGAAATTTGGCCGTTGAGGCCAACACATTTTGTCTAAGCATTTATTCTGTGAATAAATTGGATAAATTTGATAAAATGACTAAAGTTTGAACAAAATTTACCCATACTCTCTTCATTCTACCAATACGGACCATTTTGTGAGAAAATTCCGTGTCAAAATTTGGAAATTTCAAATTGCTTCCATTTTCTAATCGGCGAATAAATTGGATAAATTTTGAGAACTAACGAAAGTTTTACGAGAACTATCGATAACTAACAAAGAACTAACGTCCTGACTTGGTTTGAGGTGGGCAACGAAATTTGGCCGTTCAGGACAACACATTTCGCCTAAGCATTTATTCACTGAATAAATTGGATAAATTTAATAAAATGACTAAAGTTTCAACAAAATTGACTAATACTCTCTACATTCTACCAATACGGACCATTTTTTGACGTAATTTCCGTGGGAAAACTGGAAAACTGCAAATTACCTCCATTTTTTGTTCGGCGAATAAATTGGATAAATTTTGAGAACTAACGAAAATTTTATGAGAACTAACGACACGACAATATAAATATATAAGAATTAAGAAATGAAAAATTCAAATAGTTACCACAGTACAGTAATAATAGGAATAATAATAATAATAATGTATCTTTATTGCGGGCCAGGTTCAGCGAACACTGTTCTCTCAAAATCGAGGCTTGGCTTGGTTTTATCAAATTTATTCAATGTAATCACTGAATAAATGCTTAGACGAAATGTGTTGTCCTGAACGACCAAATTTCGTTGCCCACCTCAAACCTAGTCAGGACGTTAGTTCCTCGTTAGTCCTCGATAGTTCTCGTAAAATTTTCGTTAGTTCTGAAAATTTATCCAATTTATTCGCCGATTAGAAAATGGAAGCAATTTGAAATTTCCGAAATTTGACACGGAATTTTCTCACAAAATGGTCCGTATTGGTAGAATGTAGAGAGTACGGGTAAATTTTGTTCAAACTTTAGTCATTTTATCAAATTTATCCAATTTATTCACTGAATAAATGCTTAGACAAAATGTGTTGGCCTCAACGGCCAAATTTCGTTGCCCACCTCAAAGCTAGTCAGGACGTTAGTTCCTTGGTAGTTCTCGATGGTTTTTATGAAATTTTCGTTAGTTCCGAAAATACATGGAAACTATTAAGGAAATAAATGGGTCGGGCCAACTTCACACTCTTTCGACCCATATTCAACTTCGAACCGAAAACCATCCAGATCGATTGATTTTCGTTAGTTCCCGTTAGTTCTCATAAAATTTTCGTTAGTTCTCAAAATTTATCCAATTTATTCGCCGAACAAAAAATGGAGGTAATTTGCAGTTTTCCAGTTTTCCCACGGAAATTACATCAAAAAATAGTCCGTATTGGTAGAATGTAGAGAGTATTAGTCAATTTTGTTGAAACTTTATTCATTTTATTAAATTTATCCAATTTATTCACTGAATAAATGCTTAGACGAAATGTGTTGTCCTGAACGGCCAAATTTCGTTGCCCACCTCAAGCCTAGTCAGGACGTTAGTTCTCCGTTATTTCTCGATAGTTTTCGTAAAATTTTCGTTAGTTCTCAAAATTTATCCAATTTATTCGCCGATTAGAAAATGGAAGCAATTTGAAATTTCCCAATTTTGACACGGAATTTTTCTCAAAAAATGGTCCGTATTGGTAGAATGTAGAGAGTATGTGTCAATTTTGTTCAAACTTTTGTCATTTTATCAATTTTATGCAATTTATTCACTGAATAAATGCTTAGACGAAATGTGTTGTCCTGAACGACCAAATTTCGTTGAACACCTCAAACCTAGTCAGGACGTTAGTTCTTCGTTAGTTCTCGATATTTCTCGTAAAATTTTCGTTAGTTCTCAAAAATTATCCAATTTATTCGCCGATAAGAAAATGGAAGCAATTTGAAATTTCCCAATTTTGACACGGAATTTTTCTCACAAAATGGTCCGTATTGGTAGAATGTAGAGAGTATGGGTAAATTTTGTTCAAACTTAAGTCATTTTATCAAATTTATCCAATTTATTCACTGAATAAATGCTTAGACGAAATGTGTTGTCCTGAACGGCCAAATTTCGTTGCCCACCTCAAAGCTAGTCAGGACCTTAGTTCCTCGGTAGTTCTCGATAGTTTTTATAAAATTTTCGTTAGTTCCGAATATACTTAGAAACTATTAAGGAAATAATTGGGTTTGGCCAACTTCACACTTTTTCGACCCATATTCAACTTCGAACCGAAAACCATGCAGATCGATTGATTTTCGTTAGTTCCCGTTAGTTCTCATAAAATTTTCGTTAGTTCTCAAAATTTATCCAATTTATTCGCCGAACAAAAAATGGAGGTAATTTGCAGTTTTCCAGTTTTCCCACAGAAATTACATCAAAAAATGGTCCGCATTGGTAGAATGTAGAGTTAGTATGTGTCAATTTTGTTCAAGCTTTTGTCATTTTATCAAATTTATCTAATTTATTCACTGAATAAATGCTTAGGCCAAATGTGTTGTCCTGAACGACCAAATTTCGTTGCCCACCTCAAACCTAGTCAGGACGTTAGTTCCTCGTTAGTCCTCGATAGTTCTCGTAAAATTTTCGTTAGTTCTCAAAATTTATCCTATTTATTCGCCGATTAGAAAATGGAAGCAATTTGAAATTTCCCAATTTTGACACAGAATTTTTCTCACAAAATGGTTCGTATTGGTAGAATGCAGAGAGTATGGGTATATTTTGTTCAAACTTAAGTCATTTTATCAAATTTATCCAATTTATTCACTGAATAAATCTCAGACGAAATGTGTTGTCCTGAAGGGCCAAATTTCGTTGCCCACCTCAAAGCTAGTCAGGACGTTAGTTCCTCGGTAGTTCTCGATAGTTTTTATAAAATTTTCGTTAGTTCCGAATATACATAGAAACTATTAAGGAAATAAATGGGTTGGGCCAACTTCACACTTTTTCGACCCATATTCAACATCCTACCGAAAACCATCCAGATCGATTGATTTTCGTTAGTTCCCGTTAGTTCTCATAAAATTTTCGTTAGTTCTCAAAATTTATCCAATTTATTCGCCGAACAAAAAATGGAGGTAATTTGCAGTTTTCCAGTTTTCCCACGGAAATTACATCAAAAAATGGTCCGTATTGGTAGAATGTAGAGAGTATTAGTCAATTTTGTTGAAACTTTAGTCATTTTATTAAATTTATCCAATTTATTCACTGAATAAATGCTTAGATGAAATGTGTTGTCCTGAACGGCCAAATTTCGTTGCCCACCTCAAGCCTAGTCAGGACGTTAGTTCCTCGTTAGTCCACGATAGTTCTCGTAAAATTTTCGTTAGTTCTGAAAATTTATCCAATTTATTCGCCGATTAGAAAATGGAAGCAATTTGAAATTTCCCAATTTTGACACGGAATTTTTCTCAAAAAATGGTCCGTATTGATAGAATCTAGAGAGTATGGGTCAATTTTGTTGAAGCTTTAGTCATTTTATAAAAATTTATCCAATTTATTCAGTGAATAAATGCTTAGGCGAAATGTGTTGTCCTGAACGGCCAAATTTCGTTGCCCACATCAAACCTAGTCAGGACGTTAGTTCTTTGTTAGTTCTCGATAGTTCTCGTAAAATTTTCGTTAGTTCTCAAAATTTATCCAATTTATTCGCCGATTAGAAAATGGAAGCAATTTGAAATTTCCGAAATTTGACACGGAATTTTCTCACAAAATGGTCCGTATTGGTAGAATGTAGAGAGTATGGGCAAATTTTGTTCAAACTTTAGTCATTTTATCAAATTTATCCAATTTATTCACTGAATAAATGCTTAGAAAAAATGTGATGGCCTCAACGGCCAAATTTCGTTGCCCACCTCAAAGCTAGTCAGGACGTTAGTTCCTCGGCAGTTCTCGATGGTTTTTATAAAATTTTCGTTAGTTCCGAAAATACATGGAAACTATTAAGGAAATAAATGGGTCGGGCCAACTTGACACTTTTTCGACCCATATTCAAATTCGAACTGAAAACCATCCAGATCGATTGATTTTCGTTAGTTCCCATTAGTTCTCATAAAATTTTCGTTAGTTCTCAAAATTTATCCAATTTATTCGCCGTTCAAAAAATTGAGGTAATTTGCAGTTTTCCAGTTTTCACACGGATATTTTATCAAAAAATGGTCCGTGTTGGTAGAATGTAGAGAGTATGAGTAAATTATATTGAAACTTTAGTCATTTTATTAAAATTTATCCAATTTATTCACTTAATAAATGATTAGACGAAATGTGTTGTCCTGAAGGGCCAATTTTCGTTGCCCACCTCAAACCTAGTCAGGACGTTAGTTCTTCGTTAGTTCTCGATAGTTCTCGTAAAATTTTCGATAGTTCTCAAAATTTATCCAATTTATTCGCCGATTAGAATATGGAAGCAATTTGAAATTTCTCAATTTTGACACGGAATTTTTCTCAAAAAATGATCCGTATTGGTAGAATCGAGAGAGTATGTGTCAATTTTGTTGAAAATTTAGTCATTTTATTAAAATTTATCCAATTTATTCAGTGAATAAATGCTTAGGCGAAATGTGTTGTCCTGAACGGCCAAATTTCGTTGCCCACATCAAACCTAGTCAGGACGTTAGTTCTTTGTTAGTTCTCGATAGTTCTCGTAAAATTTTCGTTAGTTCTCAAAATTTATCCAATTTATTCGCCGATTAGAAAATGGAGGCAATTTGAAATTTCCGAAATTTGACACGGAATTTTCTCACAAAATGATCCGTATTGGTAGAATGTAGAGAGTATGGGTAAATTTTGTTCAAACTTTAGTCATTTTATCAAATTTATCCAATTTATTCACTGAATAAATGCTTAGACGAAATGTGTTGTCCTGAACGGCCAAATTTCGTTGCCCACCTCAAAGCTAGTCAGGACGTTAGTTCCTCGGTAGTTCTCGATAGTTTTTATAAAATTTTCGTTAGTTCCGAATATACTTAGAAACTATTAAGGAAATAAATGGGTTGGGCCAACTTCACACTTTTTCGACCCATATTCAACATCGAACCGAAAACCATCCAGATCGATTGATTTTCGTTAGTTCCCGTTAGTTCTCATAAAATTTTCGTTAGTTCTCAAAATTTATCCAATTTATTCGCCGAACAAAAAATGGAGGTAATTTGCAGTTTTCCAGTTTTCCCACGGAAATTACATCAAAAAATGGTCCGTATTGGTAGAATGTAGAGAGTATTAGTCAATTTTGTTGAAACTTTATTCATTTTATTAAATTTATCCAATTTATTCACTGAATAAATGCTTAGACGAAATGTGTTGTCCTGAACGGCCAAATTTCGTTGCCCACCTCAAGCCTAGTCAGGACGTTAGTTCTCCGTTATTTCTCGATAGTTTTCGTAAAATTTTCGTTAGTTCTCAAAATTTATCCAATTTATTCGCCGATTAGAAAATGGAAGCAATTTGAAATTTCCCAATTTTGACACGGAATTTTTCTCAAAAAATGGTCCGTATTGGTAGAATGTAGAGAGTATGTGTCAATTTTGTTCAAACTTTTGTCATTTTATCAATTTTATGCAATTTATTCACTGAATAAATGCTTAGACGAAATGTGTTGTCCTGAACGACCAAATTTCGTTGAACACCTCAAACCTAGTCAGGACGTTAGTTCTTCGTTAGTTCTCGATATTTCTCGTAAAATTTTCGTTAGTTCTCAAAAATTATCCAATTTATTCGCCGATAAGAAAATGGAAGCAATTTGAAATTTCCCAATTTTGACACGGAATTTTTCTCACAAAATGGTCCGTATTGGTAGAATGTAGAGAGTATGGGTAAATTTTGTTCAAACTTAAGTCATTTTATCAAATTTATCCAATTTATTCACTGAATAAATGCTTAGACGAAATGTGTTGTCCTGAACGGCCAAATTTCGTTGCCCACCTCAAAGCTAGTCAGGACCTTAGTTCCTCGGTAGTTCTCGATAGTTTTTATAAAATTTTCGTTAGTTCCGAATATACTTAGAAACTATTAAGGAAATAATTGGGTTTGGCCAACTTCACACTTTTTCGACCCATATTCAACTTCGAACCGAAAACCATGCAGATCGATTGATTTTCGTTAGTTCCCGTTAGTTCTCATAAAATTTTCGTTAGTTCTCAAAATTTATCCAATTTATTCGCCGAACAAAAAATGGAGGTAATTTGCAGTTTTCCAGTTTTCCCACAGAAATTACATCAAAAAATGGTCCGCATTGGTAGAATGTAGAGTTAGTATGTGTCAATTTTGTTCAAGCTTTTGTCATTTTATCAAATTTATCTAATTTATTCACTGAATAAATGCTTAGGCCAAATGTGTTGTCCTGAACGACCAAATTTCGTTGCCCACCTCAAACCTAGTCAGGACGTTAGTTCCTCGTTAGTCCTCGATAGTTCTCGTAAAATTTTCGTTAGTTCTCAAAATTTATCCTATTTATTCGCCGATTAGAAAATGGAAGCAATTTGAAATTTCCCAATTTTGACACGGAATTTTTCTCACAAAATGGTTCGTATTGGTAGAATGCAGAGAGTATGGGTATATTTTGTTCAAACTTAAGTCATTTTATCAAATTTATCCAATTTATTCACTGAATAAATCTCAGACGAAATGTGTTGTCCTGAAGGGCCAAATTTCGTTGCCCACCTCAAAGCTAGTCAGGACGTTAGTTCCTCGGTAGTTCTCGATAGTTTTTATAAAATTTTCGTTAGTTCCGAATATACATAGAAACTATTAAGGAAATAAATGGGTTGGGCCAACTTCACACTTTTTCGACCCATATTCAACATCCTACCGAAAACCATCCAGATCGATTGATTTTCGTTAGTTCCCGTTAGTTCTCATAAAATTTTCGTTAGTTCTCAAAATTTATCCAATTTATTCGCCGAACAAAAAATGGAGGTAATTTGCAGTTTTCCAGTTTTCCCACGGAAATTACATCAAAAAATGGTCCGTATTGGTAGAATGTAGAGAGTATTAGTCAATTTTGTTGAAACTTTAGTCATTTTATTAAATTTATCCAATTTATTCACTGAATAAATGCTTAGATGAAATGTGTTGTCCTGAACGGCCAAATTTCGTTGCCCACCTCAAGCCTAGTCAGGACGTTAGTTCCTCGTTAGTCCACGATAGTTCTCGTAAAATTTTCGTTAGTTCTGAAAATTTATCCAATTTATTCGCCGATTAGAAAATGGAAGCAATTTGAAATTTCCCAATTTTGACACGGAATTTTTCTCAAAAAATGGTCCGTATTGATAGAATCTAGAGAGTATGGGTCAATTTTGTTGAAGCTTTAGTCATTTTATAAAAATTTATCCAATTTATTCAGTGAATAAATGCTTAGGCGAAATGTGTTGTCCTGAACGGCCAAATTTCGTTGCCCACATCAAACCTAGTCAGGACGTTAGTTCTTCGTTAGTCCTCGATAGTTCTCGTAAAATTTTCGTTAATTCTCAAAATTGATCCTATTTATTCGCCGATTAGAAAATGGAATCAATTTGAAATTTCTCAATTTTGACACGGAATTTTTCTCAAAAAATGGACCGTATTGGTAGAATGTAGAGTATGTGTCAATTTTGTTCAAAATTTAGTCACTTTATCAAATTTATCCAATTTATTCACTGAATGAATGCATAGACGAAATGTGTTGTCCTGAACGGCCAAATTTCGTTGCCCACCTCAAACCTAGTCAGGACGTAAGTTGTTCGTTAGTTCTCGATAGTTGTCGTAAAATTTTCGTTAGTTCTCAAAATTAATCCAATTTATTCGCCGATTAGAATATGGAAAAAAATTTGAAATTTCTCAATTTTGACACGGAATTTTTCTGAAAAAATGGTCCGTATTGGTAGAATGTAGAGAGTATGTGTAAATTTTCAACAAAATTTAGTCATTTTATCAAATTTATCCAATTTATTCACTGAATAAATGCTTAGTAGAAATGTGTTGTCCTGAGGGGCCAAATTTCGTTTCCCACCTCAAAGCTAGTCAGGACGTTAGTTCTTCGGCAGTTCTCGATAGTTTTTTTAAAATTTTCGTTAGTTCCGAAAATATAGAAACTTTTAAGGAAATAAATGGGTTGGGCCAACTTCACACTTTTTCGACCCATATTCAACTTCAAACCGAATACCATCCAGATCGATTGATTTTCGTTAGTTCCCGTTAGTTCTCTTAAAATTTTCGTTAGTTCTCAAAAATTATCCAATTCATTCGCCGAACAAAAAATGGAATTAATTTGCAGTTTTCCAGTTTTCACATGGAAATTATTTCAAAAAATTGTCCGTATTGGTAGAATGTAGAGAGTATTAGTCAATTTTGATTAAACTTTAGTCTTTTTATCAAATTTATCCAATTTATTCACTGAATAAATGCTTAGACGAAATGTGTTGTCCTGAACGGCAAAATTTTGTTGCCAACCTCAAACCTAGTCAGGACGTTAGTTCTTTGTTATTTCTCGATTGTTCTCGTAAAATTTTCGTTAGTTCTCAAAATTTATCCAATTTATTCGCCGATTAGAAAATGGAAGCAATTTGAAATTTCCCAATTTTGACACGGAATTTTTCTCAAAAAATGGTCCGTATTGATAGAATGTAGAGAGTATGGGTCAATTTTGTTGAAGCTTTAGTCATTTTATCAAATTTATCCAATTTATTCACTGAATAAATGCTTAGACGAAATGCGTTGTCCTGAACGGCCAAATTTCGTTGCCCACCTCAAACCTAGTCAGGACGTTAGTTCTTCGTTAGTTCTCGATAGTTGTCGTAAAATTTTCGTTAGTTCTCAAAATTTATTCAATTTATTCGCCGATTAGGATATGGAAGCAATTTGAAATTTCTCAATTTTGACACGGAATTTTTCTCAAGAAATGGTCCGTATTGATAGAATGTAGAGAGTATGGGTAAATTTAGTTCAAACTTAAGTCATTTTATCAAATTTATCAAATTTATTCACTGAATAAATTCTTAGACGAGATGTGTTGTCCTATAGGGACAAATTTCGTTGCCCACCTCAAACCTAGTTAGGACGTTAGTTCTTTGTTAGTTCTCGTAAAATTTTCGTTAGTTCTCAAAATTTATCCAATTTATTCGCCGATTAGAAAATGGAAGCAATTTGAAATTTCCGAAATTTGACACGGTATTTTCTCACAAAATGGTCCGTATTGGTAGAATGTAGAGAGTATGGGCAAATTTTGTTCAAACTTTAGTCATTTTAACAAATTTATCCAATTTATTCACTGAATAAATGTTTAGACAAAATGTGTTGGCCTCAAAGGCCAAATTTCGTTGCCCACCTCAAAGCTAGTCAGGACGTTAGTTCCTCGGCAGTTCTCAATAGTTTTTATAAAATTTTCGTTAGTTCCGAAAATACATGGAAACTATTAAGGAAAGAAATGGGTCGGGCCAACTTCACACTTTTTCGACCCTTAATCAAATTCGAACCGGAAACCATCCAGATCGATTGATTTTCGTTAGTTCCCGTTAGTTCTCATAAAAGTTTCGTTAGTTCTCTAAATTTATCCAATTCATTCGCCGAACAAAAAATGGAATTAATTTGCAGTTTTCCAGTTTTCACATGGAATTACATTGGTAGAATGTAGAGAGTATGTGTCAATTTTGTTGAAAATTTAGTCATTTTATCATATTTATCGAATTTATTCACTGAATAAATGCTTAGACGAAATGTGTTGTCCTGAACGGCCAAATTTCGTTGCCCACCTCAAACCTAGTCAGGACGTTAGTTCTTCGTTAGTCCTCGATAGTTCTCGTAAAATTTTCGTTAATTCTCAAAATTGATCCTATTTATTCGCCGATTAGAAAATGGAATCAATTTGAAATTTCTCAATTTTGACACGGAATTTTTCTCAAAAAATGGACCGTATTGGTAGAATGTAGAGTATGTGTCAATTTTGTTCAAAATTTAGTCACTTTATCAAATTTATCCAATTTATTCACTGAATGAATGCTTAGACGAAATGTGTTGTCCTGAACGGCCAAATTTCGTTGCCCACCTCAAAGCTAGTCAGGACGTTAGTTCTTCGGCAGTTCTCGATAGTTTTTATAAAATTTTCGTTAGTTCCGAAAATACATAGAAACTATTAAGGAAATAAATGGGTTGGGCCAACTTCACACTTTTTCGACCCATATTCAACTTCAAACCGAATACCATCCAGATCGATTGATTTTCGTTAGTTCCCGTTAGTTCTCATAAAATTTTCGTTAGTTCTCAAAATTTATCCAATTCATTCGTCGAACAAAAAATGGAGGTAATTTGCAGTTTTCACATGGAAATTACATCAAAAAATGGTCCGTATTTGTAGAATGTAGAGAGTATGAGTCAATTTTGTTGAAAATTTAGTCATTTTATCAAATTTATCGAATTTATTCACTGAATAAATGCTTAGACGAAATGTGTCCTGAACGGCCAAATTTCGTTGCCCACCTCAAACCTAGTCAGGACGTTAGTTCTTTGTTAGTTCTCGATAGTTCTCGTAAAATTTTCGTTAGTTCCGAAAATACATGGAAAATATTAAGAAAATAATTGGGTCGGGCCAACTTCACACTTTATCGACCCTTATTCAAATTCGAACCGAAAACCATCCAGATCGATTGATTTTCGTTAGTTCCCGTTAGTTCTCATAAAATTTTCGTTAGTTCTCAAAATTTATCCAATTTATTCGCCGTATCTGTATAGAAAATGAATCAAGTGAATATTAGCATTGAATGTGAATTTCTCAAAAAATGAAGTTTTGAACCTATAGTCGAAATGTCAAAATTAAAACGCCTTCAAGGTTCTCAAAAACATAATAATTCAACATTTTAAGGAAAATCATCTCTGGCTAGGTCTGTAGAGAAAATGAGTTGAAGACTAGTAGTTACTAGTCGAATGTGAATTTCTCGAAAAATCAAGTTTTGATCCTTTAATCGAAATGTCAGAAATAAAACGCATTTCAGGCTCTGAAAAGTATAATATTTGAACATTTTAAGGAAAATCATCTCTGGGTTGGCCTGTAGAGAAAATAAGTTTTAAACTTGCGCGAATTTCTCGAAAAATAAAGTTTTGATCCTATAGAAGAAGTATCAGGATTAAAACTATTTTTAGGCTCTGAAAAGCAAATAATTCAAAATTTTAATGAATATCATTTCTGGCTAGGTTTGTAGAGAAAATGAGTATCAAACGAGTACTAGCATTGAACGCGTATTTCTCAAAAAATTATGTATACATCCTATTATCCAAATGTCATAATTAATACGCTTTTCAGGCTCTCACATACATAATAATTCAACATTTTAAAGAAAATCATCTCTGGCTAGGTCTGGAGAGAAAATAAGATTTTCAAGCTGTAAAAAACATAATAATTCAACATTTTTATGAAGTAAACTGAATCGGAAAGTGAGAAGCCGACCATTTAGTGAGGCAATTGTACTCTGTTACCAAACTCAATATAATTAAAATCAAGTATGAAATCATTATTGCTACAGAGAATTTGAGTCAATGGATTATGAAATAAAAGTGTCCCATAAAGATATGAAGGTCGTAAGTCCAATAGTTACGGAGGAGTGGAATTGATTACTTCTTTTACAAATAAACGGGGAAAACTCTTCTTTCTAGGAAAGGGAGGGGAAGACGGTCGCGCTCGGGCTAGGGGCATGATTTCCTCTTAAAATACTATTTTTATATTTATAAATTTACTGGACAAATGAAAGTTATACAAAACTTTATTGCTTGAGACCTCAATTCGAGATGTTGGAATGAGCTCTAATTTATATGACTGAAAATGTAAGAACATAACCATCAACAAAATTTTCAATTTGCAGTTATTCTCACAAAATACTTTAAAAATGAGTATTTCACAAACTTTTATTTTTTAAAAGTAGATTTATTGATTTAGTGTGAAAGTTTATACTATTTGGAGAACTTCTGAGAAAACCAGACATTCATAGGCGTCACCGTTCCCGAGAAATATCAAACCAAAATAAATCTAATACGGTGGACTATTTTGAACATGGGGGGCATCGGCACGCACATAGCGATTGGCTCCTCGACTGAAAATTCCTTAAATGGCATAACAATTATACTACCAAGTCTCTTGGTTTTATCAAAAAGTGTAACAATTCGTCAATCATTAGGGACTTAGCCGCTGGACAGTGATCAAGACGGTGGGTACGAGTCCTCTATTTGGAGACACATCTTATGGCGATTCTTTGATTAAATACATTAAAACTTATATCAGTTTAACGCTTATAAATTAGGCTATAATTTTTATTCCAAAGAATTTTCTGTCGCATAATTTATTTGATAGTTACAATCGAGAAAATTCTAAAAGTACAGAAAGACTTGTCTCTATTTTACAGGGGAAGACAAGACTTAAAAGATGATTTCTTACATAACGTGAAAACCACTTACATTCGTATCATTGCATATCCTTCCAATTTTCATTTATTTCGAATTGAAATAAATGAATATCCCGCATCTATCACTACGGGTAATGTAGCTCATTCATCATTCAACTATTGGCATACTCGCTGTTCATGGCAAACCTGATGATAAGGTGCAAGTGGTACTGACTAAACACATACGAGTGGCTAGGGTTAGCAGATCGCTGTAAGGGAAATGTAGGACATGCTGTCCCAAAATGTAGGTAGGACACAAAACATTCTCAATAAATAATAGATATTTCTATAGAACACTTTAGAAAGTAGTTGAAAAGTGACACTTTTCAGTTTTTAAAAAATTTTTAAATGCAAAATTTCAAAACTTGCAATCATACTAATCAATGCACCTCTCACTACTTGATTTAAGCGGTACTTCTCAGAGGAGACAATCTTTATCAAAATTTCAGGTTTAGCAAAACTATATTTATGTTAGAGTGGACAGTCAAACTCTGAAATTATAGGGACCAGTACCAAACAAACATTTTACAGACTTCATGAAAAATAATTTCTCTCGTGAGTCTGTTGTGCTGATGGTAATGAAAGTACTCTCTCAACATTTGAATTATGACCTGTAATGGCAATTACCGTAATTGAAAATGGTTCGAGAAGTTTCATCTTGAGTAGTGTCCAGGGTGTCTACCGAAATAACACATCCAGAATTCTTGACATTATCTGCACTTTTCTATACCTTTTTCCGTTTTTCTTAATGTCTATTTATGCGACCCCTACTTAGGTAAAGTTGAAAATTAGTAATTAAGAAAATAAATATTTATTTAATGAAAAACCCTACTAAAGGGCCTGAACTGTGTTTGGCAGATAAGCGAGGCTTTGGCGTCTACTCACAACCAGTATAAACTCATATGGGGCTTGTGTCGGTTGTCCCTATATGTTTGTGACTGTCCCTTCATCCATCTTATCTTACCACCATTCATCCTCATCTTCGCGATTAGCCAAAGGGACAGAAAAAAGTGAAGTAAAATAAACTAAATCAACCAATCAGTCATTATGATAGCAAAAATTCTTGACCACAAGAATAATTTATTGCCTTTTTATTGACTTCTTGACCTACTTGTTAATATATTTACTTTTTCTTGACTACCATGACTTTCTTGACTGGCAGACACCATGGATAATTTCGTTATCTATACCCCTGCTTTACAATCAAATTGTATTGAATATTGAATCAGAATGGGCAAGACCTTGTTCCATCAGTATAAACCCTAAGGCAAGAAATTCTGCTCAGGCATTGAACAGTGACGTTATCAGAAAGTGGTCCCAAAACTTTGTTCATTAAGTGCTTCCGTTTTCCTGTTTGTTTAATAGCAGGACAAACTCTTTTTTTGGGGGGGGGCAATGACTCATGGCCGCGTTCACCAACGCCGATTATTTCGAAGTTCAGATGAACGAGATCAATTTTAATCCATAATAAATGAACTTGGTTTAAGGATTTGCATTGCACCAACGAAAGACGACGTTCAGGAGATTCCGTTCAACTGATCCGAGATTAATTTGTAAGGCTATACCTGGTTGGTTGGCTAACACAAATTACAACCAAGAACCCCATAGTGATGTGATGTGGTAAAGTATCAACATGTAGGAGAAGAAGATAATTCGGGCTGCAAACTTCTCTGAATTTGAGAGATGTACTAATCAACCTTGTCAATGATATTAAAAAAGAACTGACGGCACAACACAAAAGGAGGAGAAAGCATGGAACCTTCTTCTACGGGACTTTAATGCCTTACGAAATACATTCGATTTTGAGAGAACAGTGTTCGCTGAACCTGGCCCGCAATAAAGATATATTATTATTATTATTATTCCTATTATTACTGTACTGTGGTAACTATTTGAATTTTTCATTTCTTAATTCTTATATATTTATATTGTCGTGTCGTGTAAATAGCCAGTAACATGTATTTTCGTAAATTTATACAATCATATTTCCAACACCATGTAGCAATATCGTAAACATTGCTGTGTTCTAATTTACCTTGCACGTAATATATGACATTTATATATGTTTTGTGTTCTGGGATAGAAAGTACAGTATTTATAAACATTACAACTTTGCACCACAGAACCACAAATTATTATTATTATTTTGGCAGTTTTTAGTTTACATAGTTCTCGAATTATCAGCATTGTATATCCAACATCTCTAGCGTTTGCATGCCCTCGATATCACTTTCCGCTCTTTCTATATTGAAACAACAACTGCCTGCAGTCGAAGCGTCAGTATCGTGAACCAGGATCACACACCAAAACGGTCGCGAATGGCCGATCAGAAGATAAACAAGTGTTGAACCGTCTTCGTGCAATGGAATTTTCCAGTGATCCTTTCCCGATCCGACTTTAAAATTTGATCTTCGTTCGTGCAAACGGACATCAATGACTGAAGCAAAATAAATTTCAGTATTGAGTTTGGAAGCGTAGTCCATGATTTCTTTCTGTTACCTATTTTCCTAATTAATATTTTGTGACGCTCAAAATGTAGGACTTTTATGATATTTTTCAAATTCCTCCAGGACGCCAGACATAAGGTTAAAATGTAAGACATGTCCGGGAAAAACCGGACGTCTGGTAACCCTACATCTGGCAAGACACACCACTTGAGTTTTAAACCCCCAAAGACTGGATGAACATGGCTTATTGGAAAGGGTATACTTTTCTCTGCACTACAGCTGAAGATATGCGATGAGAGGTTACGCTCGAGACTATACAAAGAGTCTGACTTGCAACTCGTCTCTACACGGTCTCCCCAAGACGTCCTCTTATCTCTCTTCGTAATCCTCGTACTCGCTCCTCGATTGACGGACTTAGAACTGACCACTGACCTCTCTCCTTCCAGACATTTATTCCAATCGAATGTACTCAGTAATGCCGACTCAGTTATCTGTAGACTCTTACTTGATTGCGATCGTTTACACCTGTTTGCAACGATGGCGATCAAGGAAGCTCGGCAATGTCTGACAAGACATTCATTCCTTAGATGGTTCTAGCAATTTCCTGATTGGAAAGATGATGGCTAAATGTCTGGGATTTTAGAGTTTGTTGTACGTTACATTTAAAAGATTCTACAGATCGTTACGATGCCCCTCTCGGGAAAATAATTCCTTTGAATTCGTCTTTATATGTGATCCAAACTTATAGGGCTATCGTTCATTACCAAAACATAAAATCCTACAGATCGTTACGCATTATTGAACAACGAAACATTACCTTTTCTTCAGTCTATCTAATGAGGATAAAAAGTTTAATAGAAAAATAACTGCTTAGATATAAGCCAGTAATTAAGAGTCTGTGAACCCGATGCTTGAGGGGAAGCACTGGGGAGAAGGACGTGAACTTTTGAGATTTTTTTCTAACAACTGACAAAAATCCATCTTTTACGGAATCATTCCCTACATTCGTCGTTTTCAACTTAATTTTTTTTTTTTGGCTAACACAGAAGTTTTCACAACACTCCCACATCTCGTCCCCATAAACGCGGCTAAAAATATGAAAACAGTAACGTATAAATTAGCAATTACAGCGCAAAATAAAGGCAATTATCAAGAGGAATATCATCTGTCCCTGAACAGTACGTATGTATATCCTCTAGCGCGACACAAATGAAAAGTCTCATTATAGCTCAGTTCATTGCTGATGCAGGACAAACTTCAAATTCATTTTTCTCTCTTATATAAAAAAAACTCGATAAAACTTTATTAGTATGAAGAGGAAGGATGGTAGTTAAAAATATTAAAAAATGAGAAAAATCGATGGGGGGATGTTTTGAGCTGTTCAAACTTGAAATTTGAACATTTGAACAGCGTGTTCAAATTTTACAAAGTTTCAACATTTTATCATCTCATAATATGCAACCGTTTTTCCCCTTTACAACGAGCTCAAGAACGCTTCTGTATCTTCGTTCGTTCCCGAGATATACTTATTGAAAAGAGCATGTTGCTCAAAAATTACATTTTGAACAACCATCATATAATTCGTAATAATCATATTTCAGCAAAATCCTTTCACAGGTTTTGGAGCAAAGCAAAGCTGTGTCTGAAATATCATCAACATCGTGACTATGAGGGGTCAACTCCTGCCTGATTTGACATGGAATGAATGACCCGACATATATATATATATATATATATATATATATATATATATATATATATATATGTGTGTGTGTGTGTGTGTGTGTGTGATTAAATGTCTCAAATTATTTTATAAAATATACAATATATTATATCGACTGTCTTTCATTCAAAATGTATAATTGCAAATAGATGAACAATGATGTGCATAAGGGAGGAGGGATAAAAAATAAGATATATTAAGATGATAATAGTTTCATGTATAAAATTCACATATAAATGCTATTACGTGTTTTATTAATATATCTATGTACTTCGTGGTTGCTAACGAAAGACGATGAGAAATGGAGAAGAAGTAACAAGTCGGTCTAATTTCTGTGTTCAGGGGATTGATGGGTTTAGTGTCCTTAGAGGTGTTGTCCGTTCTTTTTGTATGTTCTCGATATTATTCCAGTCATGTATATTCGAATCTCAAACTAATTGTTTATATTTGTTGTTAAAACAAAAACTCTTCCCTCCTTGGAAGAATTTTGTGGGGGGAATTTCAAGACAAGATCGTTGGTGGGAGGAATTCCCCCGTCCCCCCGGGATTCCGCACCCTGGTTTGGAACATTTATGTTGCATATTATGCTGTTCATTAAATCACATTTTTGTAATCTGTAATTTTAAGGCAGTATATTGTTTGAAATAAAATATTCCAAACCATTTCAAAGGTCAACTGACCCCGAACATATCGTCAACTCACTCCACATAGAGGTTGAATTGACAATTGTCACTCTTCAAAGAAAAAAAAAGAAAAAAAGCAATAATTTTAAAAGATTTTTGGAGCATGGTGAATTAAAAATTTGTAGTGGTTGAGGAAAATACAAATAGTGCTCGTAGGATTTCATCAATAGTATATCTTAATTTTTAAAAGCTGCAAAAATTTAAACATAAAAACATGGTCAAGTACGATTTGATGTTGCTCTTAAATATTTTGACCCAAAGGTCACTTTACTCCCTCCTGAAAAATTGGTTAGGCCTAATTAGCTATAAAATTATTGTCATTAACGTATTATTATTTTTATTTATAGTAACCGCTGTAGCTCAGTCGGTGGTCGGCCTCCGTGGAGGAGTGGTTAGCATAGTGGTCCCGGGTTCGAATCCCGGCTAGGACTTGGATGTTTGTGTTGTCCGTAAATTTAGAAAACCGAGAATATAGAGAAAAACTGATATGTACGAATGTTGAGAAAATGTGTGTGAATGACGGGGGATACCACCGAATAGGGGTATTTCTTTATTTTATATATATCAAAAAGTCGGTATGGCGTCTGACTACCATGCGAGAGGCCCGGGTTCGATCCCCGGCTGAGAGAACCGGGAATTTTTCCACCTGTTTATGCGGCTCCGGCGCTCGCCCAGTGTTGTATAAAGTGGATACCTGGAGGAAACTCTGGGAGGTAAATGCGGCCATGGTGCGGCCATGGTGCTGATCACATCACTCCAAGCTTCGGCCGAGATACGCCTTCATGGCGTGGTGCAAAGCACAGGGAAGCACTTTACCTTTTTTATTATTTATTATAGTATGGATCACATAAATGATACATCATGAACAATATCTATGTAAAATATGATCTCTCGTTGTCAAGAGCTATTAATTTTTATAATCTCGGTATGACTACTATGCCAGAAGTATTTTGCAGAAGGACCAATCTTCTTGAGAACAACTTTATTCTTTACTAACCGTTAATAAAGCTCCCCGAAAAAGTTGCATCACATATTAATATCTAACACAAAACGCGGGATTAGACATTTGAATTTCCGCCAAGACACAGAAACTCATTCTTTTTAAGAATCTCTCAAATTTAGACTTGATTTTCAAGCTAATTCCTAGACTTTTAAAAAACGGGACAAATAGTGTTTTTTGTATAATATCGACGGGACAACTGGGACACGCCTATGAAACGGGACTCTCCCGGTCAAAACGAGACGAATGGTCACCCTATCTTAAAGAAACGATTTTATTTCGAGCAAAGTGAAACAAAAATTATTTGAATTTCACGTTATTCAGTTCATTTTCATTTCTTGTGCGGCGAGGTCGAGTAAAGATGGTTGCAGTCAAGAAATGATTGTTGCGCCGGTGCATGGAATTCGCCGCCCCCAGTTTGTACTTCAGTTATGAGTTATTATTTTTTTCTTTTTCTTAAGCCAATCGGGACTAGACCTACAGTTTACAGTGGGATCCGAACCACTTGTAGCTCCACCGGGTATCGAACCCGGAACCACTTGATTACAAGGCGACGGCGCTACCACTGCGCAATCGGGGAGGCCCACACACTGTACTCGTTATTTCAAAAGTGGTAATGGAAATTTCCACAAGCGAAGTTGAAATATGTTTTAAAAAACGTTTTTTGAGAACTGAATTTGAAAATTCAGGCGCCAGTTGAAAATGCCTACATTTTACATTCCCAATTTCGCCTTCAAATAAACACTCAAAGAATCTGTTAATTGCATAGAAAAGACAACCCTACTTTCGAGTAAAGGATTCCGAAGAACTTTGCGGTGGCCATCCCATCTCTTCACCCCACCCCTAACAGCGGTGCTTGGAAGGGAACCAGCGAAAAAGAAAGCCCTTGCCATTGGTAACAGCCTTGCTGGGATACAAGAGATCTGACCAATAAGGACGTTTGAAACCCACGTGACTGTCACCGAAAGAGCTCCCCCCCCCCCAATCTGTGCTGGAAACAGCAAAAGAAGACGGCCGCGCCATCTACTGGCCACCGATGGAAATGCAATTTCAAAGCGCAGCGAGGTTTAAATGTAGCTTCCACTTCTATTACCTATGGTTATATTATCACAGTTTTCCTCGTCACTTCGGTACGCCTTGCGTCAGTCTTTTGTTATGGATAGTTGGTTGAATCTCCGCTAGAGGCCCTCAGTTGCATCACTTGGTTTCCACGTAGACGGAAGTCGCCAGTTTTGAAGTACAGTCTCGACCTGAAGGAACATTGGACGCGTTGGCCAAGATATACGTACCTCCTCCTCCTCCTCCTCCGATTCTACCTTCGAGAGCATTGCCTGTCTTTAACTCTCGGAACTTGGCAAGAAGTTCTTTCCAGACTGTATGGTGAATAATATCCGAGAGAGTTATTGCTGGAGAGATGGAAGCAAAGTAGTGGTGGGACTATACGAAGTGTTTTGACTGTTGCCCATTTTGATTCCTGTTTCTTCTTGGTCGAAGTTGTGTATGCACGATGACGATGTTCGATTAAAAGATACAAGCTGCCTTCCAGGAAGTTTGGACGTGTTAGGAAGACGACGTTTGACTTCGTATGTTACAATCATCAAGAAACCAAGCAGTCGAATCGATTCGTCGCCGAGGTATGTACTTTTGTTGCCAGTTGATAGTGAATAACGAAGTGTCATCGGGGGAATGTACATAATTATGGCGGATTATATTGCAAGTGCGAATTATAAGAAATAATGTAAAGAGTGCAAACGAAAGGGCTACATTTTTTCCTTCGCAACTTTCAAGACAAACGTCACAATTGCCCCAGAGTAACGTGGCGTGACGTTTTGTTCCCTTTCTTGTTTATGTACGGTTAATTTGACGAAGTACGTATATACAGCATTATCGCAGTGTTGCGCTGAATAATTATCAAGGAACTTGACCCCTGTGAAGTTGGCACGACCCATTCGCGTTGCCCACTTCAAAACTAGTCAGGACGTTAGTTCTTCGTTAGTTCTCGATAGTTCTCATAAAATTTTCGTTAGTTCCGAAAATACATAGAAACTATTAAGGAAATAAATGGGTCGGGCCAACTTCATACATAGAAACTATTGAGGAAATAAATGGGTTGGGCCAACTTCACACTTTTTCGACCCGTATTCAACTTCAAACCGAAAACCATCCCGATCGATTGATTTTCGTTAGTTGCCGTTAGTTCTCATAAAATTTTCGTTAGATCTCAAAATTTATCCAATTCATTCGCCGAACAAAAAATGGAGGTAATTTGCAGTTTTCCAGTTTTCACATGGAAATTACATCAAAAAATGGTCCCTATTGGAAGAATGTAGAGAGTATGAGTCAATTTTGTTGAAACTTTAGTCATTTTATCAAATTTATCCAATTTATTCACTGAATAAATGCTTAGACGAAATGTGTTTTCCTGAATGGCCAAATTTCGTTGCCCACCTCAAACCTAGTCAGGACGTTAGTTCTTCGTTAGTCCTCGATAGTTCTTGTAAAATTTTCGTTAGTTCTCAAAATTTATCAAATTTATTCGCAGATTAGAAAATGGAAGCAATTTGAAATTTCCCAATTTTGACACGGAATTTTTCTCAAAAAATGGTCCGTATTGATAGAATCTAGAGAGTATGGGTCAATTTTGTTGAAGCTTTAGTCATTTTATCAAATTTATCCAATTTATTCAGTGAATAAATGCTTAGGCGAAATGTGTTGTCCTGAAGGTCCAAATTTCGTTGCCCACCTTAAACCTAGTCAGGACGTTAGTTCTTTGTTAGTTCTCTATAGTTCTCGTAAAATTTTCGTTAGTTCTCAAAATTTATCCAAATTATTCGCCGATTAGAAAATGGAAACATTTTGAAATTTCCCAATTTTGACACGGAATTTTTCTCAAAAAATGGTCCGTATTGATAGAATCTAGAGAGTATGTGTCAATTTTGTTGAAGCTTTAGTCAATTTATCAAATTTATCCAATTTATTCATTGAATAAATGCTTAGACAAAATGTGTTGGCTGCAAAGGCCAAATTTCGTTGCCCACCTCAAAGCTAGTCAGGACGTTAGTTCCTCGGCAGTTCTCGATAGTTTTTATAAAATTTTCGTTAGTTCCGAAAATACATGGAAACTATTAAGGAAATAAATGGGTCGGGCCAACTTCACACTTTTTCGACCTATATTCAAATTCAAACCGAAAACCATCCCGATCGATTGATTTTCGTTAGTTGCCGTTAGTTCTCATAAAATTTTCGTTAGTTCTCAAAATTTATCCTATTTATTCGCCGAACAAAAAATGGAGGTAATTTGCAGTTTTCCAGTTTTCCCACGGAAATTACATGAGAAAATGGTCCGTATTGGTAGAATGTAGAGAGTATAATTCAATTTTGTTGAAACTTTACTCATTTTATCAAATTTATCCAATTTAGTCACTGAATAAATGCTTAGACGAAATGTGTTGTCCTGAACGGCCAAATTTCGTTGCCCACCTCAAGCCTAGTCAGGACGTTAGTTCTTCGTTATTTCTCGATAGTTCTCGTAAAATTTTCGATAGTTCTCAAAATTTATCCAATTTATTCGCCGATTACAAAATGGAAGCAATTTGAAATTTCCCAATTTTGACACGAAATTTTACTCAAAAAATGGTCCGTATTGGTAGAATGTAGAGAGTATGTGTCAATTTTGTTGAAAATTTAGTCATTTTATCAAATTTATCCAATTTATTCACTGAATAAATGCTTAGACGAAATGTGTTGTCCTGAACGGCCAAATTTCGTTACCCACTTCAAACCTAGTCAGGACGTTAGTTGTTCATTAGTTCTCGCTAGTTCTCGTAAAATTTTCGTTAGTTCTCAAAATTTATTAAATTTATTCGCCGATTAGAAAATGGAAGCAATTTGAAATTTCTCAATTTTGACACGGAATTTTTCTCAAAAAATGGTCCGTATTGGTATAATCGAGAGAGTATGTGTCAATTTTGTTGAAGCTTTAGTCAATTTATCAAATTTATCCAATTTATTCACTGAATAAATGCTTAGACAAAATGTGTTGGCTGCAAAGGCCAAATTTCGTTGCCCACCTCAAAGCTAGTCAGGACGTTAGTTCTCGGCAGTTATCGATAGTTTTTATAAAATTTTCGTTAGTTCCGAAAATACATGGAAACTATTAAGGAAATAAATGGGTCGGGCCAACTTCACACTTTTTCGACCTATATTCAAATTCAAACCGAAAACCATCCCGATCGATTGATTTTCGTTAGTTGCCGTTAGTTCTCATAAAATTTTCGTTAGTTCTCAAAATTTATCCAATTTATTCGCCGAACAAAAAATGGAGGTAATTTGCAGTTTTCCAGTTTTCCCACGGAAATTACATCAAAAAATGGTCCGTATTGGAAGAATGTAGAGAGTATTAGTCAGTTTTTTTGAAACTGTAGTTATTTTATCAAATTTATCCAATTTATTCACTGAATAATTGCTTAGACGAAATGTGTTGTCCTGAACGGCCAAATTTCGTTGCCCACCTCAAACCTAGTCAGGACGTTAGTTCTCCGTTAGTTCTCGATATTTCTCGTAAAATTTTCGTTAGCTCTCAAAATTTATCCAATTTATTCGCCGATTAGGAAATGGAAGCAATTTGAAATTTCCTAATTTTGACACGGAATTTTTCCCAGAAAATGGTCCGTATTGGTAGATTGTAGAGAGTATGGGTAAATTTTGTTCAAACTTAAGTCATTTTATCAAATTTATCCAATTTATTCACTGAATAAATGCTTTGACGAATTGTGTTGTCCTGAAGAGCCAAATTTCGTTGCCCACCTCAAAGCTAGTCAGGACGTTAGTTCTGCGGCAGTTCTCGATAGTTTTTATAAAATTTTCGTTAGTTCCGAAAATACATAGAAACTATTAAGGAAATAAATGGGTTGAGCCAACTTCACACTTTTTCGACCCATATTCAACTTCCAACAGAAAACCATCCAGATCGATTGATTTTCGTTAGTTCCCGTTAGTTCTCATAAAATTTTCGTTAGTTCTCAAAATTTATCCAATTTATTCGCCGTACAAAAAATCGAGGTAATTTGCAGTTTTCCAGTTTTCACACGGATATTTTATCAAAAAATGGTCCGTATTGGTAGAATGTAGAGAGTATGAGTAAATTATATTGAAACCTTAGTTATTTTATCAAATTTATCCAATTTGTTCACTTAATAAATGATTAGACGAAATGTGTTGTCCTGAACGGCCAAATTTCGTTGCCCACCTCAAACCTAGTCAGGACGTAAGTTATTCGTTAGTTCTCGATAGTTCTCGTAAAATTTTCGTTAGTTCTCAAAATTTATCCAATTTATTCGCCGATTAGAAAATGGAAGCAATTTGAAATTTCCCAATTTTGACACGGAATTTTTCTCACAAAATGGTAAGTATTGGTAGAATGTAGAGAGTATGGGTAAATTTTGTTCAAACTTAAGTCATTTTATCAAATTTATCCAATTTATTCACTGAATAAATGCTTAGACGAAATGTGTTTTCCTGAAGGGCCAAATTTCGTTGCCCACCTCAAAGCTAGTCAGGACGTTAGTTCTTCGGCAGTTCTCGATAGTTTTTATAAAATTTTCGTTAGTTCCGAAAATACATAGAAACTATTAAGGAAATAAATGGGTTGGGCCAACTTCACACTTTTTCGACCCATATTCAACTTCAAACCGAATACCATCCAGATCGATTGATTTTCGTTAGTTCCCGTTAGTTCTCATAAAATTTTCGTTAGTTCTCAAAATTTATCCAATTCATTCGTCGAACAAAAAATGGAGGTAATTTGCAGTTTTCACATGGAAATTACATCAAAAAATGGTCCGTATTTGTAGAATGTAGAGAGTATGAGTCAATTTTGTTGAAAATTTAGTCATTTTATCAAATTTATCGAATTTATTCACTGAATAAATGCTTAGACGAAATGTGTCCTGAACGGCCAAATTTCGTTGCCCACCTCAAACCTAGTCAGGACGTTAGTTCTTTGTTAGTTCTCGATAGTTCTCGTAAAATTTTCGTTAGTTCCGAAAATACATGGAAAATATTAAGAAAATAATTGGGTCGGGCCAACTTCACACTTTATCGACCATTATTCAAATTCGAACCGAAAACCATCCAGATCGATTGATTTTCGTTAGTTCCCGTTAGTTCTCATAAAATTTTCGTTAGTTCTCAAAATTTATCCAATTTATTCGCCGTATCTGTATAGAAAATGAATCAAGTGAATATTAGCATTGAATGTGAATTTCTCAAAAAATGAAGTTTTGAACCTATAGTCGAAATGTCAAAATTAAAACGCCTTCAAGGTTCTCAAAAACATAATAATTCAACATTTTAAGGAAAATCATCTCTGGCTAGGTCTGTAGAGAAAATGAGTTGAAGACTAGTAGTAACATCGAATGTGAATTTCTCGAAAAATCAAGTTTTGATCCTTTAATCGAAATGTCAGAAATAAAACGCATTTCAGGCTCTGAAAAGTATAATATTTGAACATTTTAAGGAAAATCATCTCTGGGTTGGCCTGTAGAGAAAATAAGTTTTAAACTTGCGCGAATTTCTCGAAAAATAAAGTTTTGATCCTATAGAAGAAGTATCAGGATTAAAACTATTTTTAGGCTCTGAAAAGCAAATAATTCAAAATTTTAATGAATATCATCTCTGGCTAGGTTTGTAGAGAAAATGAGTATCAAACGAGTACTAGCATTGAACGCGTATTTCTCAAAAAATTATGTATACATCCTATTATCCAAATGTCATAATTAATACGCTTTTCAGGCTCTCACATACATAATAATTCAACATTTTAAAGAAAATCATCTCTGGCTAGGTCTGGAGAGAAAATAAGATTTTCAAGCTGTAAAAAACATAATAATTCAACATTTTTATGAAGTAAACTGAATCGGAAAGTGAGAAGCCGACCATTTAGTGAGGCAATTGTACTCTGTTACCAAACTCAATATAATTAAAATCAAGTATGAAATCATTATTGCTACAGAGAATTTGAGTCAATGGATTATGAAATAAAAGTGTCCCATAAAGATATGAAGGTCGTAAGTCCAATAGTTACGGAGGAGTGGAATTGATTACTTCTTTTACAAATAAACGGGGAAAACTCTTCTTTCTAGGAAAGGGAGGGGAAGACGGTCGCGCTCGGGCTAGGGGCATGATTTCCTCTTAAAATACTATTTTTATATTTATAAATTTACTGGACAAATGAAAGTTATACAAAACTTTATTGCTTGAGACCTCAATTCGAGATGTTGGAATGAGCTCTAATTTATATGACTGAAAATGTAAGAACATAACCATCAACAAAATTTTCAATTTGCAGTTATTCTCACAAAATACTTTAAAAATGAGTATTTCACAAACTTTTATTTTTTAAAAATAGATTTATTGATTTAGTGTGAAAGTTTATACTATTTGGAGAACTTCTGAGAAAACCAGACATTCATAGGCGTCACCGTTCCCGAGAAATATCAAACCAAAATAAATCTAATACGGTGGACTATTTTGAACATGGGGGGCATCGGCACGCACATAGCGATTGGCTCCTCGACTGAAAATTCCTTAAATGGCATAACAATTATACTACCAAGTCTCTTGGTTTTATCAAAAAGTGTAACAATTCGTCAATCATTAGGGACTTAGCCGCTGGACAGTGATCAAGACGGTGGGTACGAGTCCTCTATTTGGAGACACATCTTATGGCGATTCTTTGATTAAATACATTAAAACTTATATCAGTTTAACGCTTATAAATTAGGCTATAATTTTTATTCCAAAGAATTTTCTGTCGCATAATTTATTTGATAGTTACAATCGAGAAAATTCTAAAAGTACAGAAAGACTTGTCTCTATTTTACAGGGGAAGACAAGACTTAAAAGATGATTTCTTACATAACGTGAAAACCACTTACATTCGTATCATTGCATATCCTTCCAATTTTCATTTATTTCGAATTGAAATAAATGAATATCCCGCATCTATCACTACGGGTAATGTAGCTCATTCATCATTCAACTATTGGCATACTCGCTGTTCATGGCAAACCTGATGATAAGGTGCAAGTGGTACTGACTAAACACATACGAGTGGCTAGGGTTAGCAGATCGCTGTAAGGGAAATGTAGGACATGCTGTCCCAAAATGTAGGTAGGACACAAAACATTCTCAATAAATAATAGATATTTCTATAGAACACTTTAGAAAGTAGTTGAAAAGTGACACTTTTCAGTTTTTAAAAAATTTTTAAATGCAAAATTTCAAAACTTGCAATCATACTAATCAATGCACCTCTCACTACTTGATTTAAGCGGTACTTCTCAGAGGAGACAATCTTTATCAAAATTTCAGGTTTAGCAAAACTATATTTATGTTAGAGTGGACAGTCAAACTCTGAAATTATAGGGACCAGTACCAAACAAACATTTTACAGACTTCATGAAAAATAATTTCTCTCGTGAGTCTGTTGTGCTGATGGTAATGAAAGTACTCTCTCAACATTTGAATTATGACCTGTAATGGCAATTACCGTAATTGAAAATGGTTCGAGAAGTTTCATCTTGAGTAGTGTCCAGGGTGTCTACCGAAATAACACATCCAGAATTCTTGACTTTATCTGGACTTTTCTATACCTTTTTCCGTTTTTCTTAATGTCTATTTATGCGACCCCTACTTAGGTAAAGTTGAAAATTAGTAATTAAGAAAATAAATATTTATTTAATGAAAAACCCTACTAAAGGGCCTGAACTGTGTTTGGCAGATAAGCGAGGCTTTGGCGTCTACTCACAACCAGTATAAACTCATATGGGGCTTGTGTCGGTTGTCCCTATATGTTTGTGACTGTCCATTCATCCATCTTATCTTACCACCATTCATCCTCATCTTCGCGATTAGCCAAAGGGACAGAAAAAAGTGAAGTAAAATAAACTAAATCAACCAATCAGTCATTATGATAGCAAAAATTCTTGACCACAAGAATAATTTATTGCCTTTTTATTGACTTCTTGACCTACTTGTTAATATATTTACTTTTTCTTGACTACCATGACTTTCTTGACTGGCAGACACCATGGATAATTTCGTTATCTATACCCCTGCTTTACAATCAAATTGTATTGAATATTGAATCAGAATGGGCAAGACCTTGTTCCATCAGTATAAACCCTAAGGCAAGAAATTCTGCTCAGGCATTGAACAGTGACGTTATCAGAAAGTGGTCCCAAAACTTTGTTCATTAAGTGCTTCCGTTTTCCTGTTTGTTTAATAGCAGGACAAACTCTTTTTTTGGGGGGGGGGCAATGACTCATGGCCGCGTTCACCAACGCCGATTATTTCGAAGTTCAGATGAACGAGATCAATTTTAATCCATAATAAATGAACTTGGTTTAAGGATTTGCATTGCACCAACGAAAGACGACGTTCAGGAGATTCCGTTCAACTGATCCGAGATTAATTTGTAAGGCTATACCTGGTTGGTTGGCTAACACAAATTACAACCAAGAACCCCATAGTGATGTGATGTGGTAAAGTATCAACATGTAGGAGAAGAAGATAATTCGGGCTGCAAACTTCTCTGAATTTGAGAGATGTACTAATCAACCTTGTCAATATGTACAAGGATGTAGTGGAGTGTAAAGAAATAATGATATTAAAAAAGAACTGACGGCACAACACAAAAGGAGGAGAAAGCATGGAACCTTCTTCTACGGGACTTTAATGCCTTACGAAATACATTCGATTTTGAGAGAACAGTGTTCGCTGAACCTGGCCCGCAATAAAGATATATTATTATTATTATTATTCCTATTATTACTGTACTGTAGTAACTATTTGAATTTTTCATTTCTTAATTCTTATATATTTATATTGTCGTGTCGTGTAAATAGCCAGTAACATGTATTTTCGTAAATTTATACAATCATATTTCCAACACCATGTAGCAATATCGTAAACATTGCTGTGTTCTAATTTACCTTGCACGTAATATATGACATTTATATATGTTTTGTGTTCTGGGATAGAAAGTACAGTATTTATAAACATTACAACTTTGCACCACAGAACCACAAATTATTATTATTATTTTGGCAGTTTTTAGTTTACATAGTTCTCGAATTATCAGCATTGTATATCCAACATCTCTAGCGTTTGCATGCCCTCGATATCACTTTCCGCTCTTTCTATATTGAAACAACAACTGCCTGCAGTCGAAGCGTCAGTATCGTGAACCAGGATCACACACCAAAACGGTCGCGAATGGCCGATCAGAAGATAAACAAGTGTTGAACCGTCTTCGTGCAATGGAATTTTCCAGTGATCCTTTCCCGATCCGACTTTAAAATTTGATCTTCGTTCGTGCAAACGGACATCAATGACTGAAGCAAAATAAATTTCAGTATTGAGTTTGGAAGCGTAGTCCATGATTTCTTTCTGTTACCTATTTTCCTAATTAATATTTTGTGACGCTCAAAATGTAGGACTTTTATGATATTTTTCAAATTCCTCCAGGACGCCAGACATAAGGTTAAAATGTAAGACATGTCCGGGAAAAACCGGACGTCTGGTAACCCTACATCTGGCAAGACACACCACTTGAGTTTTAAACCCCCAAAGACTGGATGAACATGGCTTATTGGAAAGGGTATACTTTTCTCTGCACTACAGCTGAAGATATGCGATGAGAGGTTACGCTCGAGACTATACAAAGAGTCTGACTTGCAACTCGTCTCTACACGGTCTCCCCAAGACGTCCTCTTATCTCTCTTCGTAATCCTCGTACTCGCTCCTCGATTGACGGACTTAGAACTGACCACTGACCTCTCTCCTTCCAGACATTTATTCCAATCGAATGTACTCAGTAATGCCGACTCAGTTATCTGTAGACTCTTACTTGATTGCGATCGTTTACACCTGTTTGCAACGATGGCGATCAAGGAAGCTCGGCAATGTCTGACAAGACATTCATTCCTTAGATGGTTCTAGCAATTTCCTGATTGGAAAGATGATGGCTAAATGTCTGGGATTTTAGAGTTTGTTGTACGTTACAGTTAAAAGATTCTACAGATCGTTACGATGCCCCTCTCGGGAAAATAATTCCTTTGAATTCGTCTTTATATGTGATCCAAACTTATAGGGCTATCGTTCATTACCAAAACATAAAATCCTACAGATCGTTACGCATTATTGAACAACGAAACATTACCTTTTCTTCAGTCTATCTAATGAGGATAAAAAGTTTAATAGAAAAATAACTGCTTAGATATAAGCCAGTAATTAAGAGTCTGTGAACCCGATGCTTGAGGGGAAGCACTGGGGAGAAGGACGTGAACTTTTGAGATTTTTTTCTAACAACTGACAAAAATCCATCTTTTACGGAATCATTCCCTACATTCGTCGTTTTCAACTTAATTTTTTTTTTTTTGGCTAACACAGAAGTTTTCACAACACTCCCACATCTCGTCCCCATAAACGCGGCTAAAAATATGAAAACAGTAACGTATAAATTAGCAATTACAGCGCAAAATAAAGGCAATTATCAAGAGGAATATCATCTGTCCCTGAACAGTACGTATGTATATCCTCTAGCGCGACACAAATGAAAAGTCTCATTATAGCTCAGTTCATTGCTGATGCAGGACAAACTTCAAATTCATTTTTCTCTCTTATATAAAAAAAACTCGATAAAACTTTATTAGTATGAAGAGGAAGGATGGTAGTTAAAAATATTAAAAAATGAGAAAAATCGATGGGGGGATGTTTTGAGCTGTTCAAACTTGAAATTTGAACATTTGAACAGCGTGTTCAAATTTTACAAAGTTTCAACATTTTATCATCTCATAATATGCAACCGTTTTTCCCCTTTACAACGAGCTCAAGAACGCTTCTGTATCTTCGTTCGTTCCCGAGATATACTTATTGAAAAGAGCATGTTGCTCAAAAATTACATTTTGGACAACCATCATATAATTCGTAATAATCATATTTCAGCAAAATCCTTTCACAGGTTTTGGAGCAAAGCAAAGCTGTGTCTGAAATATCATCAACATCGTGACTATGAGGGGTCAACTCCTGCCTGATTTGACATGGAATGAATGACCCGACATATATATATATATATATATATATATATATATATATATATATATATATATATATATGTGTGTGTGTGTGTGTGTGTGTGATTAAATGTCTCAAATTATTTTATAAAATATACAATATATTATATCGACTGTCTTTCATTCAAAATGTATAATTGCAAATAGATGAACAATGATGTGCATAAGGGAGGAGGGATAAAAAATAAGATATATTAAGATGATAATAGTTTCATGTATAAAATTCAAATATAAATGCTATTACGTGTTTTATTAATATATCTATGTACTTCGTGGTTGCTAACGAAAGACGATGAGAAATGGAGAAGAAGTAACAAGTCGGTCTAATTTCTGTGTTCAGGGGATTGATGGGTTTAGTGTCCTTAGAGGTGTCGTCCGTTCTTTTTGTATGTTCTCGATATTATTCCAGTCATGTATATTCGAATCTCAAACTAATTGTTTATATTTGTTGTTAAAACAAAAACTCTTCCCTCCTTGGAAGAATTTTGTGGGGGGAATTTCAAGACAAGATCGTTGGTGGGAGGAATTCCCCCGTCCCCCCGGGATTCCGCACCCTGGTTTGGAACATTTATGTTACATATTATGCTGTTCATTAAATCACATTTTTGTAATCTGTAATTTTAAGGCAGTATATTGTTTGAAATAAAATATTCCAAACCATTTCAAAGGTCAACTGACCCCGAACATATCGTCAACTCACTCCACATAGAGGTTGAATTGACAATTGTCACTCTTCAAAGAAAAAAAAAGAAAAAAAGCAATAATTTTAAAAGTTTTTTGGAGCATGGTGAATTAAAAATTTGTAGTGGTTGAGGAAAATACAAATAGTGCTCGTAGGATTTCATCAATAGTATATCTTAATTTTTAAAAGCTGCAAAAATTTAAACATAAAAACATGGTCAAGTACGATTTGATGTTGCTCTTAAATATTTTGACCCAAAGGTCACTTTACTCCCTCCTGAAAAATTGGTTAGGCCTAATTAGCTATAAAATTATTGTCATTAACGTATTATTATTTTTATTTATAGTAACCGCTGTAGCTCAGTCGGTGGTCGGCCTCCGTGGAGGAGTGGTTAGCATAGTGGTCCCGGGTTCGAATCCCGGCTAGGACTTGGATGTTTGTGTTGTCCGTAAATTTAGAAAACCGAGAATATAGAGAAAAACTGATATGTACGAATGTTGAGAAAATGTGTGTGAATGACGGGGGATACCACCGAATAGGGGTATTTCTTTATTTTATATATATCAAAAAGTCGGTATGGCGTCTGACTACCATGCGAGAGGCCCGGGTTCGATCCCCGGCTGAGAGAACCGGGAATTTTTCCACCTGTTTATGCGGCTCCGGCGCTCGCCCAGTGTTGTATAAAGTGGATACCTGGAGGAAACTCTGGGAGGTAAATGCGGCCATGGTGCGGCCATGGTGCTGATCACATCACTCCAAGCTTCGGCCGAGATACGCCTTCATGGCGTGGTGCAAAGCACAGGGAAGCACTTTACCTTTTTTATTATTTATTATAGTATGGATCACATAAATGATACATCATGAACAATATCTATGTAAAATATGATCTCTCGTTGTCAAGAGCTATTAATTTTTATAATCTCGGTATGACTACTATGCCAGAAGTATTTTGCAGAAGGACCAATCTTCTTGAGAACAACTTTATTCTTTACTAACCGTTAATAAAGCTCCCCGAAAAAGTTGCATCACATATTAATATCTAACACAAAACGCGGGATTAGACATTTGAATTTCCGCCAAGACACAGAAACTCATTCTTTTTAAGAATCTCTCAAATTTAGACTTGATTTTCAAGCTAATTCCTAGACTTTTAAAAAACGGGACAAATAGTGTTTTTTGTATAATATCGACGGGACAACTGGGACACGCCTATGAAACGGGACTCTCCCGGTCAAAACGAGACGAATGGTCACCCTATCTTAAAGAAACGATTTTATTTCGAGCAAAGTGAAACAAAAATTATTTGAATTTCACGTTATTCAGTTCATTTTCATTTCTTGTGCGGCGAGGTCGAGTAAAGATGGTTGCAGTCAAGAAATGATTGTTGCGCCGGTGCATGGAATTCGCCGCCCCCAGTTTGTACTTCAGTTATGAGTTATTATTTTTTTCTTTTTCTTAAGCCAATCGGGACTAGACCTACAGTTTACAGTGGGATCCGAACCACTTGTAGCTCCACCGGGTATCGAACCCGGAACCACTTGATTACAAGGCGACGGCGCTACCACTGCGCAATCGGGGAGGCCCACACACTGTACTCGTTATTTCAAAAGTGGTAATGGAAATTTCCACAAGCGAAGTTGAAATATTTTTTAAAAAACGTTTTTTGAGAACTGAATTTGAAAATTCAGGCGCCAGTTGAAAATGCCTACATTTTACATTCCCAATTTCGCCTTCAAATAAACACTCAAAGAATCTGTTAATTGCATAGAAAAGACAACCCTACTTTCGAGTAAAGGATTCCGAAGAACTTTGCGGTGGCCATCCCATCTCTTCACCCCACCCCTAACAGCGGTGCTTGGAAGGGAACCAGCGAAAAAGAAAGCCCTTGCCATTGGTAACAGCCTTGCTGGGATACAAGAGATCTGACCAATAAGGACGTTTGAAACCCACGTGACTGTCACCGAAAGAGCTCCCCCCCCCCAATCTGTGCTGGAAACAGCAAAAGAAGACGGCCGCGCCATCTACTGGCCACCGATGGAAATGCAATTTCAAAGCGCAGCGAGGTTTAAATGTAGCTTCCACTTCTATTACCTATGGTTATATTATCACAGTTTTCCTCGTCACTTCGGTACGCCTTGCGTCAGTCTTTTGTTATGGCTAGTTGGTTGAATCGCCGCTAGAGGCCCTCAGTTGCATCACTTGGTTTCCACGTAGACGGAAGTCGCCAGTTTTGAAGTACAGTCTCGACCTGAAGGAACATTGGACGCGTTGGCCAAGATATACGTACCTCCTCCTCCTCCGATTCTACCTTCGAGAGCATTGCCTGTCTTTAACTCTCGGAACTTGGCAAGAAGTTCTTTCCAGACTGTATGGTGAATAATATCCGAGAGAGTTATTGCTGGAGAGATGGAAGCAAAGTAGTGGTGGGACTATACGAAGTGTTTTGACTGTTGCCCATTTTGATTCCTGTTTCTTCTTGGTCGAAGTTGTGTATGCACGATGACGATGTTCGATTAAAAGATACAAGCTGCCTTCCAGGAAGTTTGGACGTGTTAGGAAGACGACGTTTGACTTCGTATGTTACAATCATCAAGAAACCAAGCAGTCGAATCGATTCGTCGCCGAGGTATGTACTTTTGTTGCCAGTTGATAGTGAATAACGAAGTGTCATCGGGGGAATGTACATAATTATGGCGGATTATATTGCAAGTGCGAATTATAAGAAATAATGTAAAGAGTGCAAACGAAAGGGCTACATTTTTTCCTTCGCAACTTTCAAGACAAACGTCACAATTGCCCCAGAGTAACGTGGCGTGACGTTTTGTTCCCTTTCTTGTTTATGTACGGTTAATTTGACGAAGTACGTATATACAGCATTATCGCAGTGTTGCGCTGAATAATTATCAAGGAACTTGACCCCTGTGAAGTTGGCACGACCCATTCGCGTTGCCCACTTCAAAACTAGTCAGGACGTTAGTTCTTCGTTAGTTCTCGATAGTTCTCATAAAATTTTCGTTAGTTCCGAAAATACATAGAAACTATTAAGGAAATAAATGGGTCGGGCCAACTTCATACATAGAAACTATTGAGGAAATAAATGGGTTGGGCCAACTTCACACTTTTTCGACCCGTATTCAACTTCAAACCAAAAACCATCCCGATCGATTGATTTTCGTTAGTTGCCGTTAGTTCTCATAAAATTTTCGTTAGATCTCAAAATTTATCCAATTCATTCGCCGAACAAAAAATGGAGGTAATTTGCAGTTTTCCAGTTTTCACATGGAAATTACATCAAAAAATGGTTCCTATTGGAAGAATGTAGAGAGTATGAGTCAATTTTGTTGAAACTTTAGTCATTTTATCAAATTTATCCAATTTATTCACTGAATAAATGCTTAGACGAAATGTGTTTTCCTGAATGGCCAAATTTCGTTGCCCACCTCAAACCTAGTCAGGACGTTAGTTCCTCGTTAGTCCTCGATAGTTCTTGTAAAATTTTCGTTAGTTCTCAAAATTTATCAAATTTATTCGCAGATTAGAAAATAGAAGCAATTTGAAATTTCCCAATTTTGACACGGAATTTTTCTCAAAAAATGGTCCGTATTGATAGAATCTAGAGAGTATGGGTCAATTTTGTTGAAGCTTTAGTCATTTTATCAAATTTATCCAATTTATTCAGTGAATAAATGCTTAGGCGAAATGTGTTGTCCTGAAGGTCCAAATTTCGTTGCCCACCTTAAACCTAGTCAGGACGTTAGTTCTTTGTTAGTTCTCTATAGTTCTCGTAAAATTTTCGTTAGTTCTCAAAATTTATCCAAATTATTCGCCGATTAGAAAATGGAAACATTTTGAAATTTCCCAATTTTGACACGGAATTTTTCTCAAAAAATGGTCCGTATTGATAGAATCTAGAGAGTATGTGTCAATTTTGTTGAAGCTTTAGTCAATTTATCAAATTTATCCAATTTATTCATTGAATAAATGCTTAGACAAAATGTGTTGGCTGCAAAGGCCAAATTTCGTTGCCCACCTCAAAGCTAGTCAGGACGTTAGTTCCTCGGCAGTTCTCGATAGTTTTTATAAAATTTTCGTTAGTTCCGAAAATACATGGAAACTATTAAGGAAATAAATGGGTCGGGCCAACTTCACACTTTTTCGACCTATATTCAAATTCAAACCGAAAACCATCCCGATCGATTGATTTTCGTTAGTTGCCGTTAGTTCTCATAAAATTTTCGTTAGTTCTCAAAATTTATCCTATTTATTCGCCGAACAAAAAATGGAGGTAATTTGCAGTTTTCCAGTTTTCCCACGGAAATTACATGAGAAAATGGTCCGTATTGGTAGAATGTAGAGAGTATAATTCAATTTTGTTGAAACTTTACTCATTTTATCAAATTTATCCAATTTAGTCACTGAATAAATGCTTAGACGAAATGTGTTGTCCTGAACGGCCAAATTTCGTTGCCCACCTCAAGCCTAGTCAGGACGTTAGTTCTTCGTTATTTCTCGATAGTTCTCGTAAAATTTTCGATAGTTCTCAAAATTTATCCAATTTATTCGCCGATTACAAAATGGAAGCAATTTGAAATTTCCCAATTTTGACACGAAATTTTACTCAAAAAATGGTCCGTATTGGTAGAATGTAGAGAGTATGTGTCAATTTTGTTGAAAATTTAGTCATTTTATCAAATTTATCCAATTTATTCACTGAATAAATGCTTAGACGAAATGTGTTGTCCTGAACGGCCAAATTTCGTTACCCACCTCAAACCTAGTCAGGACGTTAGTTGTTCATTAGTTCTCGCTAGTTCTCGTAAAATTTTCGTTAGTTCTCAAAATTTATTAAATTTATTCGCCGATTAGAAAATGGAAGCAATTTGAAATTTCTCAATTTTGACACGGAATTTTTCTCAAAAAATGGTCCGTATTGGTATAATCGAGAGAGTATGTGTCAATTTTGTTGAAGCTTTAGTCAATTTATCAAATTTATCCAATTTATTCACTGAATAAATGCTTAGACAAAATGTGTTGGCTGCAAAGGCCAAATTTCGTTGCCCACCTCAAAGCTAGTCAGGACGTTAGTTCTCGGCAGTTCTCGATAGTTTTTATAAAATTTTCGTTAGTTCCGAAAATACATGGAAACTATTAAGGAAATAAATGGGTCGGGCCAACTTCACACTTTTTCGACCTATATTCAAATTCAAACCGAAAACCATCCCGATCGATTGATTTTCGTTAGTTGCCGTTAGTTCTCATAAAATTTTCGTTAGTTCTCAAAATTTATCCAATTTATTCGCCGAACAAAAAATGGAGGTAATTTGCAGTTTTCCAGTTTTCCCACGGAAATTACATCAAAAAATGGTCCGTATTGGAAGAATGTAGAGAGTATTAGTCAGTTTTTTTGAAACTGTAGTTATTTTATCAAATTTATCCAATTTATTCACTGAATAATTGCTTAGACGAAATGTGTTGTCCTGAACGGCCAAATTTCGTTACCCACCTCAAACCTAGTCAGGACGTTAGTTGTTCATTAGTTCTCGATATTTCTCGTAAAATTTTCGTTAGCTCTCAAAATTTATCCAATTTATTCGCCGATTAGGAAATGGAAGCAATTTGAAATTTCCTAATTTTGACACGGAATTTTTCCCAGAAAATGGTCCGTATTGGTAGATTGTAGAGAGTATGGGTAAATTTTGTTCAAACTTAAGTCATTTTATCAAATTTATCCAATTTATTCACTGAATAAATGCTTTGACGAATTGTGTTGTCCTGAAGAGCCAAATTTCGTTGCCCACCTCAAAGCTAGTCAGGACGTTAGTTCTGCGGCAGTTCTCGATAGTTTTTATAAAATTTTCGTTAGTTCCGAAAATACATAGAAACTATTAAGGAAATAAATGGGTTGAGCCAACTTCACACTTTTTCGACCCATATTCAACTTCCAACAGAAAACCATCCAGATCGATTGATTTTCGTTAGTTCCCGTTAGTTCTCATAAAATTTTCGTTAGTTCTCAAAATTTATCCAATTTATTCGCCGTACAAAAAATCGAGGTAATTTGCAGTTTTCCAGTTTTCACACGGATATTTTATCAAAAAATGGTCCGTATTGGTAGAATGTAGAGAGTATGAGTAAATTATATTGAAACCTTAGTTATTTTATCAAATTTATCCAATTTGTTCACTTAATAAATGATTAGACGAAATGTGTTGTCCTGAACGGCCAAATTTCGTTGCCCACCTCAAACCTAGTCAGGACGTAAGTTATTCGTTAGTTCTCGATAGTTCTCGTAAAATTTTCGTTAGTTCTCAAAATTTATCCAATTTATTCGCCGATTAGAAAATGGAAGCAATTTGAAATTTCCCAATTTTGACACGGAATTTTTCTCACAAAATGGTAAGTATTGGTAGAATGTAGAGAGTATGGGTAAATTTTGTTCAAACTTAAGTCATTTTATCAAATTTATCCAATTTATTCACTGAATAAATGCTTAGACGAAATGTGTTTTCCTGAAGGGCCAAATTTCGTTGCCCACCTCAAAGCTAGTCAGGACGTTAGTTCTTCGGCAGTTCTCGATAGTTTTTATAAAATTTTCGTTAGTTCCGAAAATACATAGAAACTATTAAGGAAATAAATGGGTTGGGCCAACTTCACACTTTTTCGACCCATATTCAACTTCAAACCGAATACCATCCAGATCGATTGATTTTCGTTAGTTCCCGTTAGTTCTCATAAAATTTTCGTTAGTTCTCAAAATTTATCCAATTCATTCGTCGAACAAAAAATGGAGGTAATTTGCAGTTTTCACATGGAAATTACATCAAAAAATGGTCCGTATTTGTAGAATGTAGAGAGTATGAGTCAATTTTGTTGAAAATTTAGTCATTTTATCAAATTTATCGAATTTATTCACTGAATAAATGCTTAGACGAAATGTGTCCTGAACGGCCAAATTTCGTTGCCCACCTCAAACCTAGTCAGGACGTTAGTTCTTTGTTAGTTCTCGATAGTTCTCGTAAAATTTTCGTTAGTTCCGAAAATACATGGAAAATATTAAGAAAATAATTGGGTCGGGCCAACTTCACACTTTATCGACCCTTATTCAAATTCGAACCGAAAACCATCCAGATCGATTGATTTTCGTTAGTTCCCGTTAGTTCTCATAAAATTTTCGTTAGTTCTCAAAATTTATCCAATTTATTCGCCGTATCTGTATAGAAAATGAATCAAGTGAATATTAGCATTGAATGTGAATTTCTCAAAAAATGAAGTTTTGAACCTATAGTCGAAATGTCAAAATTAAAACGCCTTCAAGGTTCTCAAAAACATAATAATTCAACATTTTAAGGAAAATCATCTCTGGCTAGGTCTGTAGAGAAAATGAGTTGAAGACTAGTAGTAACATCGAATGTGAATTTCTCGAAAAATCAAGTTTTGATCCTTTAATCGAAATGTCAGAAATAAAACGCATTTCAGGCTCTGAAAAGTATAATATTTGAACATTTTAAGGAAAATCATCTCTGGGTTGGCCTGTAGAGAAAATAAGTTTTAAACTTGCGCGAATTTCTCGAAAAATAAAGTTTTGATCCTATAGAAGAAGTATCAGGATTAAAACTATTTTTAGGCTCTGAAAAGCAAATAATTCAAAATTTTAATGAATATCATCTCTGGCTAGGTTTGTAGAGAAAATGAGTATCAAACGAGTACTAGCATTGAACGCGTATTTCTCAAAAAATTATGTATACATCCTATAATCCAAATGTCATAATTAATACGCTTTTCAGGCTCTCACATACATAATAATTCAACATTTTAAAGAAAATCATCTCTGGCTAGGTCTGGAGAGAAAATAAGATTTTCAAGCTGTAAAAAACATAATAATTCAACATTTTTATGAAGTAAACTGAATCGGAAAGTGAGAAGCCGACCATTTAGTGAGGCAATTGTACTCTGTTACCAAACTCAATATAATTAAAATCAAGTATGAAATCATTATTGCTACAGAGAATTTGAGTGAATGGATTATGAAATAAAAGTGTCCCATAAAGATATGAAGGTCGTAAGTCCAATAGTTACGGAGGAGTGGAATTGATTACTTCTTTTACAAATAAACGGGGAAAACTCTTCTTTCTAGGAAAGGGAGGGGAAGACGGTCGCGCTCGGGCTAGGGGCATGATTTCCTCTTAAAATACTATTTTTATATTTATAAATTTACTGGACAAATGAAAGTTATACAAAACTTTATTGCTTGAGACCTCAATTCGAGATGTTGGAATGAGCTCTAATTTATATGACTGAAAATGTAAGAACATAACCATCAACAAAATTTTCAATTTGCAGTTATTCTCACAAAATACTTTAAAAATGAGTATTTCACAAACTTTTATTTTTTAAAAATAGATTTATTGATTTAGTGTGAAAGTTTATACTATTTGGAGAACTTCTGAGAAAACCAGACATTCATAGGCGTCACCGTTCCCGAGAAATATCAAACCAAAATAAATCTAATACGGTGGACTATTTTGAACATGGGGGGCATCGGCACGCACATAGCGATTGGCTCCTCGACTGAAAATTCCTTAAATGGCATAACAATTATACTACCAAGTCTCTTGGTTTTATCAAAAAGTGTAACAATTCGTCAATCATTAGGGACTTAGCCGCTGGACAGTGATCAAGACGGTGGGTACGAGTCCTCTATTTGGAGACACATCTTATGGCGATTCTTTGATTAAATACATTAAAACTTATATCAGTTTAACGCTTATAAATTAGGCTATAATTTTTATTCCAAAGAATTTTCTGTCGCATAATTTATTTGATAGTTACAATCGAGAAAATTCTAAAAGTACAGAAAGACTTGTCTCTATTTTACAGGGGAAGACAAGACTTAAAAGATGATTTCTTACATAACGTGAAAACCACTTACATTCGTATCATTGCATATCCTTCCAATTTTCATTTATTTCGAATTGAAATAAATGAATATCCCGCATCTATCACTACGGGTAATGTAGCTCATTCATCATTCAACTATTGGCATACTCGCTGTTCATGGCAAACCTGATGATAAGGTGCAAGTGGTACTGACTAAACACATACGAGTGGCTAGGGTTAGCAGATCGCTGTAAGGGAAATGTAGGACATGCTGTCCCAAAATGTAGGTAGGACACAAAACATTCTCAATAAATAATAGATATTTCTATAGAACACTTTAGAAAGTAGTTGAAAAGTGACACTTTTCAGTTTTTAAAAAATTTTTAAATGCAAAATTTCAAAACTTGCAATCATACTAATCAATGCACCTCTCACTACTTGATTTAAGCGGTACTTCTCAGAGGAGACAATCTTTATCAAAATTTCAGGTTTAGCAAAACTATATTTATGTTAGAGTGGACAGTCAAACTCTGAAATTATAGGGACCAGTACCAAACAAACATTTTACAGACTTCATGAAAAATAATTTCTCTCGTGAGTCTGTTGTGCTGATGGTAATGAAAGTACTCTCTCAACATTTGAATTATGACCTGTAATGGCAATTACCGTAATTGAAAATGGTTCGAGAAGTTTCATCTTGAGTAGTGTCCAGGGTGTCTACCGAAATAACACATCCAGAATTCTTGACTTTATCTGGACTTTTCTATACCTTTTTCCGTTTTTCTTAATGTCTATTTATGCGACCCCTACTTAGGTAAAGTTGAAAATTAGTAATTAAGAAAATAAATATTTATTTAATGAAAAACCCTACTAAAGGGCCTGAACTGTGTTTGGCAGATAAGCGAGGCTTTGGCGTCTACTCACAACCAGTATAAACTCATATGGGGCTTGTGTCGGTTGTCCCTATATGTTTGTGACTGTCCCTTCATCCATCTTATCTTACCACCATTCATCCTCATCTTCGCGATTAGCCAAAGGGACAGAAAAAAGTGAAGTAAAATAAACTAAATCAACCAATCAGTCATTATGATAGCAAAAATTCTTGACCACAAGAATAATTTATTGCCTTTTTATTGACTTCTTGACCTACTTGTTAATATATTTACTTTTTCTTGACTACCATGACTTTCTTGACTGGCAGACACCATGGATAATTTCGTTATCTATACCCCTGCTTTACAATCAAATTGTATTGAATATTGAATCAGAATGGGCAAGACCTTGTTCCATCAGTATAAACCCTAAGGCAAGAAATTCTGCTCAGGCATTGAACAGTGACGTTATCAGAAAGTGGTCCCAAAACTTTGTTCATTAAGTGCTTCCGTTTTCCTGTTTGTTTAATAGCAGGACAAACTCTTTTTTTTGGGGGGGGGGGCAATGACTCATGGCCGCGTTCACCAACGCCGATTATTTCGAAGTTTAGATGAACGAGATCAATTTTAATCCATAATAAATGAACTTGGTTTAAGGATTTGCATTGCACCAACGAAAGACGACGTTCAGGAGATTCCGTTCAACTGATCCGAGATTAATTTGTAAGGCTATACCTGGTTGGTTGGCTAACACAAATTACAACCAAGAACCCCATAGTGATGTGATGTGGTAAAGTATCAACATGTAGGAGAAGAAGATAATTCGGGCTGCAAACTTCTCTGAATTTGAGAGATGTACTAATCAACCTTGTCAATATGTACAAGGATGTAGTGGAGTGTAAAGAAATAATGATATTAAAAAAGAACTGACGGCACAACACAAAAGGAGGAGAAAGCATGGAACCTTCTTCTACGGGACTTTAATGCCTTACGAAATACATTCGATTTTGAGAGAACAGTGTTCGCTGAACCTGGCCCGCAATAAAGATATATTATTATTATTATTATTCCTATTATTACTGTACTGTAGTAACTATTTGAATTTTTCATTTCTTAATTCTTATATATTTATATTGTCGTGTCGTGTAAATAGCCAGTAACATGTATTTTCGTAAATTTATACAATCATATTTCCAACACCATGTAGCAATATCGTAAACATTGCTGTGTTCTAATTTACCTTGCACGTAATATATGACATTTATATATGTTTTGTGTTCTGGGATAGAAAGTACAGTATTTATAAACATTACAACTTTGCACCACAGAACCACAAATTATTATTATTATTTTGGCAGTTTTTAGTTTACATAGTTCTCGAATTATCAGCATTGTATATCCAACATCTCTAGCGTTTGCATGCCCTCGATATCACTTTCCGCTCTTTCTATATTGAAACAACAACTGCCTGCAGTCGAAGCGTCAGTATCGTGAACCAGGATCACACACCAAAACGGTCGCGAATGGCCGATCAGAAGATAAACAAGTGTTGAACCGTCTTCGTGCAATGGAATTTTCCAGTGATCCTTTCCCGATCCGACTTTAAAATTTGATCTTCGTTCGTGCAAACGGACATCAATGACTGAAGCAAAATAAATTTCATTATTGAGTTTGGAAGCGTAGTCCATGATTTCTTTCTGTTACCTATTTTCCTAATTAATATTTTGTGACGCTCAAAATGTAGGACTTTTATGATATTTTTCAAATTCCTCCAGGACGCCAGACATAAGGTTAAAATGTAAGACATGTCCGGGAAAAACCGGACGTCTGGTAACCCTACATCTGGCAAGACACACCACTTGAGTTTTAAACCCCCAAAGACTGGATGAACATGGCTTATTGGAAAGGGTATACTTTTCTCTGCACTACAGCTGAAGATATGCGATGAGAGGTTACGCTCGAGACTATACAAAGAGTCTGACTTGCAACTCGTCTCTACACGGTCTCCCCAAGACGTCCTCTTATCTCTCTTCGTAATCCTCGTACTCGCTCCTCGATTGACGGACTTAGAACTGACCACTGACCTCTCTCCTTCCAGACATTTATTCCAATCGAATGTACTCAGTAATGCCGACTCAGTTATCTGTAGACTCTTACTTGATTGCGATCGTTTACACCTGTTTGCAACGATGGCGATCAAGGAAGCTCGGCAATGTCTGACAAGACATTCATTCCTTAGATGGTTCTAGCAATTTCCTGATTGGAAAGATGATGGCTAAATGTCTGGGATTTTAGAGTTTGTTGTACGTTACAGTTAAAAGATTCTACAGATCGTTACGATGCCCCTCTCGGGAAAATAATTCCTTTGAATTCGTCTTTATATGTGATCCAAACTTATAGGGCTATCGTTCATTACCAAAACATAAAATCCTACAGATCGTTACGCATTATTGAACAACGAAACATTACCTTTTCTTCAGTCTATCTAATGAGGATAAAAAGTTTAATAGAAAAATAACTGCTTAGATATAAGCCAGTAATTAAGAGTCTGTGAACCCGATGCTTGAGGGGAAGCACTGGGGAGAAGGACGTGAACTTTTGAGATTTTTTTCTAACAACTGACAAAAATCCATCTTTTACGGAATCATTCCCTACATTCGTCGTTTTCAACTTAATTTTTTTTTTTTTGGCTAACACAGAAGTTTTCACAACACTCCCACATCTCGTCCCCATAAACGCGGCTAAAAATATGAAAACAGTAACGTATAAATTAGCAATTACAGCGCAAAATAAAGGCAATTATCAAGAGGAATATCATCTGTCCCTGAACAGTACGTATGTATATCCTCTAGCGCGACACAAATGAAAAGTCTCATTATAGCTCAGTTCATTGCTGATGCAGGACAAACTTCAAATTCATTTTTCTCTCTTATATAAAAAAAAACTCGATAAAACTTTATTAGTATGAAGAGGAAGGATGGTAGTTAAAAATATTAAAAAATGAGAAAAATCGATGGGGGGATGTTTTGAGCTGTTCAAACTTGAAATTTGAACATTTGAACAGCGTGTTCAAATTTTACAAAGTTTCAACATTTTATCATCTCATAATATGCAACCGTTTTTCCCCTTTACAACGAGCTCAAGAACGCTTCTGTATCTTCGTTCGTTCCCGAGATATACTTATTGAAAAGAGCATGTTGCTCAAAAATTACATTTTGAACAACCATCATATAATTCGTAATAATCATATTTCAGCAAAATCCTTTCACAGGTTTTGGAGCAAAGCAAAGCTGTGTCTGAAATATCATCAACATCGTGACTATGAGGGGTCAACTCCTGCCTGATTTGACATGGAATGAATGACCCGACATATATATATATATATATATATATATATATATATATATATATATATATATGTGTGTGTGTGTGTGTGTGTGTGATTAAATGTCTCAAATTATTTTATAAAATATACAATATATTATATCGACTGTCTTTCATTCAAAATGTATAATTGCAAATAGATGAACAATGATGTGCATAAGGGAGGAGGGATAAAAAATAAGATATATTAAGATGATAATAGTTTCATGTATAAAATTCAAATATAAATGCTATTACGTGTTTTATTAATATATCTATGTACTTCGTGGTTGCTAACGAAAGACGATGAGAAATGGAGAAGAAGTAACAAGTCGGTCTAATTTCTGTGTTCAGGGGATTGATGGGTTTAGTGTCCTTAGAGGTGTTGTCCGTTCTTTTTGTATGTTCTCGATATTATTCCAGTCATGTATATTCGAATCTCAAACTAATTGTTTATATTTGTTGTTAAAACAAAAACTCTTCCCTCCTTGGAAGAATTTTGTGGGGGGAATTTCAAGACAAGATCGTTGGTGGGAGGAATTCCCCCGTCCCCCCGGGATTCCGCACCCTGGTTTGGAACATTTATGTTACATATTATGCTGTTCATTAAATCACATTTTTGTAATCTGTAATTTTAAGGCAGTATATTGTTTGAAATAAAATATTCCAAACCATTTCAAAGGTCAACTGACCCCGAACATATCGTCAACTCACTCCACATAGAGGTTGAATTGACAATTGTCACTCTTCAAAGAAAAAAAAAGAAAAAAAGCAATAATTTTAAAAGTTTTTTGGAGCATGGTGAATTAAAAATTTGTAGTGGTTGAGGAAAATACAAATAGTGCTCGTAGGATTTCATCAATAGTATATCTTAATTTTTAAAAGCTGCAAAAATTTAAACATAAAAACATGGTCAAGTACGATTTGATGTTGCTCTTAAATATTTTGACCCAAAGGTCACTTTACTCCCTCCTGAAAAATTGGTTAGGCCTAATTAGCTATAAAATTATTGTCATTAACGTATTATTATTTTTATTTATAGTAACCGCTGTAGCTCAGTCGGTGGTCGGCCTCCGTGGAGGAGTGGTTAGCATAGTGGTCCCGGGTTCGAATCCCGGCTAGGACTTGGATGTTTGTGTTGTCCGTAAATTTAGAAAACCGAGAATATAGAGAAAAACTGATATGTACGAATGTTGAGAAAATGTGTGTGAATGACGGGGGATACCACCGAATAGGGGTATTTCTTTATTTTATATATATCAAAAAGTCGGTATGGCGTCTGACTACCATGCGAGAGGCCCGGGTTCGATCCCCGGCTGAGAGAACCGGGAATTTTTCCACCTGTTTATGCGGCTCCGGCGCTCGCCCAGTGTTGTATAAAGTGGATACCTGGAGGAAACTCTGGGAGGTAAATGCGGCCATGGTGCGGCCATGGTGCTGATCACATCACTCCAAGCTTCGGCCGAGATACGCCTTCATGGCGTGGTGCAAAGCACAGGGAAGCACTTTACCTTTTTTATTATTTATTATAGTATGGATCACATAAATGATACATCATGAACAATATCTATGTAAAATATGATCTCTCGTTGTCAAGAGCTATTAATTTTTATAATCTCGGTATGACTACTATGCCAGAAGTATTTTGCAGAAGGACCAATCTTCTTGAGAACAACTTTATTCTTTACTAACCGTTAATAAAGCTCCCCGAAAAAGTTGCATCACATATTAATATCTAACACAAAACGCGGGATTAGACATTTGAATTTCCGCCAAGACACAGAAACTCATTCTTTTTAAGAATCTCTCAAATTTAGACTTGATTTTCAAGCTAATTCCTAGACTTTTAAAAAACGGGACAAATAGTGTTTTTTGTATAATATCGACGGGACAACTGGGACACGCCTATGAAACGGGACTCTCCCGGTCAAAACGAGACGAATGGTCACCCTATCTTAAAGAAACGATTTTATTTCGAGCAAAGTGAAACAAAAATTATTTGAATTTCACGTTATTCAGTTCATTTTCATTTCTTGTGCGGCGAGGTCGAGTAAAGATGGTTGCAGTCAAGAAATGATTGTTGCGCCGGTGCATGGAATTCGCCGCCCCCAGTTTGTACTTCAGTTATGAGTTATTATTTTTTTCTTTTTCTTAAGCCAATCGGGACTAGACCTACAGTTTACAGTGGGATCCGAACCACTTGTAGCTCCACCGGGTATCGAACCCGGAACCACTTGATTACAAGGCGACGGCGCTACCACTGCGCAATCGGGGAGGCCCACACACTGTACTCGTTATTTCAAAAGTGGTAATGGAAATTTCCACAAGCGAAGTTGAAATATTTTTTAAAAAACGTTTTTTGAGAACTGAATTTGAAAATTCAGGCGCCAGTTGAAAATGCCTACATTTTACATTCCCAATTTCGCCTTCAAATAAACACTCAAAGAATCTGTTAATTGCATAGAAAAGACAACCCTACTTTCGAGTAAAGGATTCCGAAGAACTTTGCGGTGGCCATCCCATCTCTTCACCCCACCCCTAACAGCGGTGCTTGGAAGGGAACCAGCGAAAAAGAAAGCCCTTGCCATTGGTAACAGCCTTGCTGGGATACAAGAGATCTGACCAATAAGGACGTTTGAAACCCACGTGACTGTCACCGAAAGAGCTCCCCCCCCCCAATCTGTGCTGGAAACAGCAAAAGAAGACGGCCGCGCCATCTACTGGCCACCGATGGAAATGCAATTTCAAAGCGCAGCGAGGTTTAAATGTAGCTTCCACTTCTATTACCTATGGTTATATTATCACAGTTTTCCTCGTCACTTCGGTACGCCTTGCGTCAGTCTTTTGTTATGGCTAGTTGGTTGAATCGCCGCTAGAGGCCCTCAGTTGCATCACTTGGTTTCCACGTAGACGGAAGTCGCCAGTTTTGAAGTACAGTCTCGACCTGAAGGAACATTGGACGCGTTGGCCAAGATATACGTACCTCCTCCTCCTCCGATTCTACCTTCGAGAGCATTGCCTGTCTTTAACTCTCGGAACTTGGCAAGAAGTTCTTTCCAGACTGTATGGTGAATAATATCCGAGAGAGTTATTGCTGGAGAGATGGAAGCAAAGTAGTGGTGGGACTATACGAAGTGTTTTGACTGTTGCCCATTTTGATTCCTGTTTCTTCTTGGTCGAAGTTGTGTATGCACGATGACGATGTTCGATTAAAAGATACAAGCTGCCTTCCAGGAAGTTTGGACGTGTTAGGAAGACGACGTTTGACTTCGTATGTTACAATCATCAAGAAACCAAGCAGTCGAATCGATTCGTCGCCGAGGTATGTACTTTTGTTGCCAGTTGATAGTGAATAACGAAGTGTCATCGGGGGAATGTACATAATTATGGCGGATTATATTGCAAGTGCGAATTATAAGAAATAATGTAAAGAGTGCAAACGAAAGGGCTACATTTTTTCCTTCGCAACTTTCAAGACAAACGTCACAATTGCCCCAGAGTAACGTGGCGTGACGTTTTGTTCCCTTTCTTGTTTATGTACGGTTAATTTGACGAAGTACGTATATACAGCATTATCGCAGTGTTGCGCTGAATAATTATCAAGGAACTTGACCCCTGTGAAGTTGGCACGACCCATTCGCGTTGCCCACTTCAAAACTAGTCAGGACGTTAGTTCTTCGTTAGTTCTCGATAGTTCTCATAAAATTTTCGTTAGTTCCGAAAATACATAGAAACTATTAAGGAAATAAATGGGTCGGGCCAACTTCATACATAGAAACTATTGAGGAAATAAATGGGTTGGGCCAACTTCACACTTTTTCGACCCGTATTCAACTTCAAACCGAAAACCATCCCGATCGATTGATTTTCGTTAGTTGCCGTTAGTTCTCATAAAATTTTCGTTAGATCTCAAAATTTATCCAATTCATTCGCCGAACAAAAAATGGAGGTAATTTGCAGTTTTCCAGTTTTCACATGGAAATTACATCAAAAAATGGTTCCTATTGGAAGAATGTAGAGAGTATGAGTCAATTTTGTTGAAACTTTAGTCATTTTATCAAATTTATCCAATTTATTCACTGAATAAATGCTTAGACGAAATGTGTTTTCCTGAATGGCCAAATTTCGTTGCCCACCTCAAACCTAGTCAGGACGTTAGTTCCTCGTTAGTCCTCGATAGTTCTTGTAAAATTTTCGTTAGTTCTCAAAATTTATCAAATTTATTCGCAGATTAGAAAATAGAAGCAATTTGAAATTTCCCAATTTTGACACGGAATTTTTCTCAAAAAATGGTCCGTATTGATAGAATCTAGAGAGTATGGGTCAATTTTGTTGAAGCTTTAGTCATTTTATCAAATTTATCCAATTTATTCAGTGAATAAATGCTTAGGCGAAATGTGTTGTCCTGAAGGTCCAAATTTCGTTGCCCACCTTAAACCTAGTCAGGACGTTAGTTCTTTGTTAGTTCTCTATAGTTCTCGTAAAATTTTCGTTAGTTCTCAAAATTTATCCAAATTATTCGCCGATTAGAAAATGGAAACATTTTGAAATTTCCCAATTTTGACACGGAATTTTTCTCAAAAAATGGTCCGTATTGATAGAATCTAGAGAGTATGTGTCAATTTTGTTGAAGCTTTAGTCAATTTATCAAATTTATCCAATTTATTCACTGAATAAATGCTTAGACAAAATGTGTTGGCTGCAAAGGCCAAATTTCGTTGCCCACCTCAAAGCTAGTCAGGACGTTAGTTCCTCGGCAGTTCTCGATAGTTTTACAATTCCTGTCTCCTGACCACCTGACTTCCTGGACAGATACTACATTTAATTTATACTTAACTATCTCATTAACTGTACACTGAAATGCCCCAGGCCGGTAAAGGCTCAGAACATTCCAGGTGCCTAATTTAATATCCTTATTCGTAATGTGGATCCGAACGCCATAGCGCTGTCGTCTATTGAGTTGGAGAGTTTGTTTGCTCCAAATAAACTCTATAATCGTACCAAAAGGTACGTGTAATATTCACTAATAACAGATGGTATATTAGGAATATTACAAACTCCCGGATCCCCACAAAACAAAGGGAATTAAAGAAATGGGCGGGGGCCTAAACGGCCAAGTAGCATCAAAGCCTAACAATCGAAAAGCTGCACTTAAGGTGTGACAACAATATACATTAAACAACCACAATTATACGTGATAAAAGAGCATAATTATCTCAGCTTTATCCCAAGGAATACATGTGTATTCATAGATATTTGAATTAAAATTAGAGACACACCACAAAAAATACAACCCCCAAAATTGACAGTCAGGGAATGAGCATATATATTATAGATTCAAAAAAAAAAAAAAATCAAGCAAAGAGAATGACACCCATAATATCAATGTTAAATATCATTGGTAAGCAAAAGACATAATCAAGGTATAAGTTCATAACGGTTATAAATGCATGCATGCTTAGATACCATAAAAAAAATATATATCAGAGCCAAAAGACTCATGACAACATGTATATGAATCAACCTTGAACTCCATGCTGGCCATCCCGGATCCAACATTTGTTTAATGAGATCACATACACCCAAAAATCACCATATTCACAGCACATAGAACAAATAGCATAGGCACATAGCAAAGGTAATGTCAAACCGGGCAGCGCCAGAAGCATAGAATCACCACAAGGCGAAGACTTAAAAAAAAAATATAGTGATGCTCAACACTTCCAAATGTCCGGAGGCGTAGTAGAGCACTAGTCGTAAGATGGTCCAAAAAACAAGTCTCCCCATGGCGTAATTGTAGCATAGTAGTAGTCTCGTGAAAATATGAAACAAAAGAAAAGGAAGGGGATCAACAAAAGAATAAGAAAGGAGGAAGTTAGAAAGAGAACCAGGAAAGTTAAGACTACGAAGTACAGAAGGAAGGAACAAAAGGAAAGTAGCATCATTACAGAGCGCATGCATCACAATTATTGCATTTATCAAAAAAAATATCCAAACTACAAACAAAGGTAATTTCACATAGTATCTCACAATAAATATTTAAATTGATACAACACCCACACTGGACATAAATAATAGACCTAATAATAATGCCTATAAAGAGGAAAAATATTACAGAATTACCCTTAAATCCAAGACACTTCCTTATATTGACAATTAACAAATTTGCAAAAAAAAGGCCAAAAAGGTTTGTAAATAAGGGAGGTCTAGGAATGAATATGATTTTGTAACGTCTGTCCCACCTGAGTATGTCCCAAAGCCACAGGTGACACAGGAGAATCTAAATTCCGTATGGTATACGGTTTGAGATGGGTCACATGTGCTTTACGGAGCATCTGTTGAGTATCAGGGTCTATCAACAAGGCCGTCACCGGTGTTAACATTTTGAATACCTGTACTGGACCAGACCATCGTTCCTGGAGCTTAGATGACGTTTTGTTAAAGGCATTACTTAAGGGAAAAACACGGTATGAAACCATGTCCCCGGGTTTTTAGAAACCTGAACCCGAGAGTGATCATATTTGCGTTTGCGTGAATGACAAGAACGCAGCAAGTGTTGATAAGCATCACCCCAAGCGTGTGCACGAACAGGAGACGGAGGAGCTGCCAGCTCCTCATCAGATTGTAAGTCCCAAAAAGAATTCATTGGACCATCAATATCCCGTCCAAATATTAGCCTCGCCGGCGTAGCGTGAATGGCATCGTGCGTAGCTGTATTAAAGGCAAAGGCAATACTATTTAAGTGGAGAACCCATTTGGAGTTATCTTTTGAGTGAAAACAAATTAAGGATGACTTGAGATTACGTATGAATCGTTCTGCCAAAGAAGAGTTTGGATAATAGGGACTGGTATATATATGGCGAACATTGGACTCGAATAAAAGGTTATTAAACACCTGCGAACGAAAATATGAAGCATTGTCGGACACTAATTCGCATGGAGCTCCAAAGGAAAGAAAAAAGAATTTCAATTTATCAATAATTGCGTACGAAGTCGCCGAGCGAAGTGGATATAGTGAGACCCATTTGGAAAATGCGTCCACAACCACCAAAATATAAGTATTTCCGAGAGCAGAACGAACCAAAGGTCCCACCAAATCAATGTAAAGGCGCCGCCAAGGGTGGCGTATCACCTCCGAGGAAAGTAAACCTTGAGGCTTACGAATAGCCAATTTGGCCTTTTGGCAAATTTCACAAGATCGCACACATTGCCTAATGTCAGCAAGATAATTAGGCCACCAGAAAAGACCGGAAATTTTCTTTGTTGTTTTGTTGGCTCCCAGGTGTGAACCGCCCACCGGAGTATCGTGATAGTAATGACAAATGACGTTATGTAATAATGACGGTAGGACGACCTGAGAAGTAGCGGAACGCGGAGAATGGCGAAGAAACGGACCTTGGAAAAGGCCAAAATGAGGAACAGTTTCATTATCCCGGAGTTGATCCATCATAGGACGTAAGAAAGGGTCTTGCTCCTGAAGAGCAATAATATCGGACTTGTTAAAGGGGATAATGCTGAGCTTAGGAGCAGCACATGCCAAACTACTAACGGGGGGGGGGGGGGTACAATGACAAAATCTTCCGGAGAGTGTATCCGTGATAAACAATCCGCAACAGGATTTTTGGAAGAAGGAATATGTTCAACATTATATGAAAAGCGAGATAAATACAACAACCAACGTCCGAATTTACCAAATTATTCAGGATGTTTCAGTAACAACGACAATGCCTGGTTATCTGTTTGAAGCGTGAAATGCTTGGAGGTTAAGTATGTCTCAAATTTCTTGAACCCAAAGACAATAAGCCGCACATTCAGCTTCATAAATTGATTGCCTACGTTCTTGAAGAGTACGTTTGCGCGAAGCAAAGGCAATTGTTCGTAAAAAACCTTCCGAATCACGCTGATTCAGGGTAGCCCCCAAAGCTAAACTCGAAACGTCCGTCTGAAGGACAAATTCCTGAGAAAAATCAGGTAAAGACATCATGATGTCATGATGTCAAAGACATGTAAAGACATGTATGTTTCAAAAAGGCAGATTTTAGGTCATCGAAACGGCCTTGATCCTCTTTGGACCAAAGAAATGGTATATTCTTTTTGCGCTTATCAGTAAGGAAGCTAGTCCTTTCGGCAAAATGAGGGAGAAAACGCGAATAATAAGAAAGGAGACCCATGACTTGCGCCACCCCAAGCTGGGATTTAGGGGGGGCGGTATATCTTGAATAGCGGAAATGCGCTCAGGGTCCATGACCATCTGTTTATGTCGGATAATATATACCAAATAATTAATTTCCTTAGCCATCCAGGTAGATTTAACCGGATTAACAGTAAGACGGGCCTCCCGAAGAGCCTGTAGTATTTCAGTCAAATGCAAGAGATGGGACTGCTCATCAGGCGAAAACACCAGCAAGTCGTCCGCATACGTAAGACGAAATTTATATTTAAACTTTCCCAGGACCTCATCAAGTACGCGAGACAACATCTGCGTACCCAAATTGATGCCAAAGGGGACACGAGTATATATGAATTGACCAAATGAAATAACAAAGGCAGTTAAATCTTTGCTCTTTTCGTCCAACCTAATCTGGTGGAAAGACTGGCATAAATCAAGGCAGGAAAACATCGCAGCATTTTACAAATGTTGAAATAAGAGGTCAATACGAGGCTGTGGAAATTGATCATATGCAATTATCTATTTAAAGATTGAAACGAACAAACCAAACGATGGCCACCATTTTTCTTCGGAACCAAAAAGGCCGGGCTAGCGTATGGTGACCTACAAACCTCCACGATACCCTGAGACCGTAACTCCTCAATTTGTTGTCGCATAATATCAGTTTGGACAGGGTTCAATTGGAAAGGCTTAGCCCGAAAGGGGATATCGGACACTAAAGGGATGGACACCGGTGGTAATGTACATTCACCCACCCTGTCCGTAACAACATCGGAAAAATTATTTAGTAAGTCTTGCAAATGAGAGGGTGGATCAGAGGACGATGGGAAAGGGTGTGGGCGATCTTGACCAGAAACCGGAGGGCATTTCTCCGAAAAAGAAAATGACACGTGCTGTGGGGTTTTATCTACTGAAAGACCTTCCTGAAAATAAGGAAAGGAAATAATCCAAGATTCCAAAGAAATGGTTGCCTTCGCATGAGAAAAAAAATCCATCCCCAAAATCAACGGATAAGGTAACGAATCCACTATCCAAAAACACCATTTCCATGACAAATGACCCAATCGGAGTGAAAGTTCGGATCGAGAGTCTAAAGAAAAGACCCGATTTGTCACATCCTTTAATTCCATCGTTGCGTTTCGAGCAATTGAATAACCACTTCTAATCTGCCCCAACAATGAAGAAGAAACAAGCGACACTGACGAAGCGGTATCGAGAAGAGCAACAGTTGGTTGGACTCCTAATAGAACTTTAATCGTAGGAAACAAACGATTTTCCGTTGAGAAAGGGTGTTCTGCATGCAATTGAATAGGAGTAACACCCTCGCAAACAGAACGCAGCACGGATGGCTGAGGGGAAGGAACGGGATCATGAAACAAGGTATCTGAAATCGTCGTCGACGAAGGACCAGTGGTAGCGTCTTTTGACACCGCAGTGGGAGGTAATGTCGAAAAACCAGACTGTATCAAGAGTAAACAAGATGGAGGGTGTGGATCCTCCTGAGAAGATTGCATAATGTTTGAAGTTAAAGGCGGCGAGCTCACCGATACACCATGTGGGGAAGCATTAGGAGAAGACTCAAAAGGTCTATCTGAGACATCTGCTAAACGAGAGATGGAAGCGATGGTACATGTAACTCAGGATACATGTGCGTATGTCACTTTAATTCAGGTGGAAGTATTTGTTGGGCCAAGGCAAAAAATTCTCGAATAACTTGAGGACGGGGATAACATAAAATTAAAGACCGTGCAGGGAAATTCACACCATCAAGCAAAACTTCAAGTAAATGTTGTTCAGGCCATTCAACGGCTAACACCTGACTAGCATCGTAGAATTCTCGAAGAAAAGAATAAAGGGTTTCCGCTGGTTGCTGAACCCGGTGAAGGATAGAGAGTCGAAATGTTTGCATTACTGAAGAAGATTGGCAAAAGATCCTCGCCCGTGATAGGCGACAATTTCCTAAAAAGGAAGGATGCCGTCTGAAAACGTATTGTTTTGCGTATGGGTGAGGAATTGTGTGGAAGAATTACATCTTGAAGAAAATCCAAGACGGAAGGGGAAGGGGGGTAGTGGTGATTGCCCATACGGAGGTTGTACATCAGTAGTCATTTTCACGAAGGAGAAAAAAAACCACACTAAAAAATTACGGGAAAAAAATTGGGGGGGGGGTAAAAAAATTTCTATCACTACAATGTTATTTGAAAAAAAAAAGGTAGATCACTAAAGCTTAAACAGCTCTGGTACCAAAACTTTGTGACGCTTGCGTAGGTAGGCACCAACTAACCCGGTACGTTGTTATAGATCTTAATGGAAGCGCGTGGTAAATTTACCCTCGTTAGCACCTATTCCCATGCAAGGGTCACAAACAATATCTGACGCCACGTTTCTGCTGGATAAATGTGTTCTCAGTAATCGAACAAGTCAGCAGAAAGGCAACGCCAGGTTCCACTGAATACTGGAATCCGCGGAACGGTCAAAAATCATGAAAAGATTCCGTTCCTGTTTCTTCTTTACTTAATTACGCTGCAAATAGAATGCTTCTTGTTACAAGAAATTACTATAATGCAAGGAAAACACTCATTCGTAATTAATACGTACCACAACCTAATAAACCAATCTCGTGTTAAGTGTCAGTTAACGAGTCATAAAAAGGGGGGGTCAAATGTGGCATTTACAAGATTTACCATTCAATTTTGACACATTCATGAAAGGGGCGGGAGACATTAGTTATCATAAAAAAGGACAATGTTCCCATTCTTACTCAAAACATAGTATATCCGTTAAGTGTACGGATTTAAACCTACGGGTCAGAAACAATCAACCAAACAAGAACATTCAGTTTTAACGTTCTTCTTTTTTTATTCCAACAATTTTAGATTAACTTGATTTCTCAACAACAACAAGGGAACATTTAAGATTTTTAACCTAACACTTAAATCCTTTCAAAATGAACTGTTTTCTGAATCAAGTCCAACATGTAAGCTCCATTATAAACATGCATACCCAGAAACATACATAACAAATACGGCACTAAACAGTGCTAATAACAATCAACTGGGTATTCTTTTTACAACAGTGATTTCCTAACAACATGTAGATATAAATATATAGTCATTCGTGCATGGCTTTTGACGCTACAGTGTAAGGTTATGGGAATATTAATTAAGGAGGGCAAAACGTGAAAATGCGGCATGCGAATAGTGCATTAACGGACGTAATTAAACCAGCGGTTTTCTAGCTTTCGACGATTCTTGTCTAACGATTTCCCAAGTAAAGGAATCTCCTTTACCACGCAATAGTTTGTTCAATCACAAGGGGAGCAGGAGTGCCTACGCTCGTACTGGGTGTACTTTAACTTGATTTTATTGGTTCCAATATATGTGTATAAGAGTTCGCTATCCAATCACTGCACCAAAAACACTTAGTTTATTGAGTTACGTTGAAAGAACCAAAAAGGGGTGGGGGGAATGTGTGAGAGAAGCGACTTCGTAAACAGCTTGCATAAATCAAAAAAATGAAAATGTATAGTTCTAAAAGCAAGCCGGCGACAGGATCTAAGATGGTAACGTTCACTATACCTTGATTATATTCCTTCGGATGGTCCTTATCAAAAATACACGCACTTTGTCCAGTATTGATACGTCTGGCTGCAGTCCAATGCCTCCCTACGAGTCTGGTAAACGTGGCTCCTAAGGAAGGTTTCCCATCTCTCGATCTCAACACGAAGGACTTGGCGTTCAAGGCAAGACGACCCTGTGCCGCTGCTAATTGGCTGGTATGCAACTGCTCGAAGACAGGAAGCGAACTGAGGAATTCCCGATCGGGATCATCGAAGAAAAAAAAGGAAGGGGGAGGAGAAAGTGTAGTTTTCTTTATACACGATAGACGGCGACACAATCCAAACGCCGTAGCGCTGTCGTCTATTGAGTTGGAGAGTTTGTTTGCTCCAAATAAACTCTATAATCGTACCAAAAGGTACGTGTAATATTCACTAATAACAGATGGTATATTAGGAATATTACAACCAACATGGCGTGGTGCTATACAACCAACGGAAGATAAAGATTATAATACTAAAGATGATTTTTATACAGAGTTAGAACAGGTCTTTGATAAATTTTCTCAGTATGATATGAACATTCTGTTAGGTGACTGTAATGCACAGATTGACAAACAAGAGACATTTAAACCCACGATTGGTAAAGAAAGTCTTCATGAATTAAGTAATGATAATTGTATAAGATTGATTACTTTTGCAACCTCAAAGAATTTAATTGTGAAAAATACCACTTTTAAACATAAAGATATCCATAAATATACCTGGTCTTCTCCAGATGGTAAAACTCTTTATCAGATAGATCATATTCTCATTGATAAGAGAAGACACACTACTATAATTGACGTTCGTACACATAGAGGTGCTGACTGTGCCAGTGACCATTATTTAGTAATTGCTAAATTAAGAGAAAGACTCTCAGTGATAAATCATAAGCAACAATATCTAAAAAGTTCTAAAATTTGATACTGATGAAAGAATTAAGAAATATTACCAAATTAAACTGTCAAGTAGATTTGATGTTGCAGGATTTAAATGATGATGAAAATATAAATGAAACAGACGTAAATAAGAATTGGGAGCACATTCGTAATGCAATAGAATCAGCAGCTAAAGAAAGTTTAGGATACCATAAACCGAGAAAAAGTAAGTCATGGTTTGATAATAAATGTCATAATCTAATATAAATAAGAAATCAGGCTAGACTTAGATGGTTAAATAACTCTGATGATACAAATCTAAACAATTATAATAGAATAAAGCGTGAAGTTAACAGCACGTTTAGAAGTAAAAAAGAGATTACTTGAAAAGCAAAATTAACTAAATTGAAACAAACAGCAAAAATAAAAATATCAGAGATTTATATAAAGGTGTAAATAAGTTTAGAAAGTAATCAACCTAAAGTAAACTTGATAAAAGATAAAGACGGTGATTTTCTAGCTGACCCAAGCGATATTCTAAATAGATGGAAGAACTACTTTAATGACCTTTTAAATGTCCATGTAGGAAATAAATCAGAATTAAATGAAGTACACACAACAGAACCTTTAGTTCCAGAACCTAACTTGACTGAAGTTAAAGATGCTATTAAAAGGCTAAAGAATAACAAAGCACCTGGCATTGATTTAATACCAGCTGAGTTAAATAAATATGATGGTAATTCATTAATATGTCAGATTCATAAATTAATTTGTTTAATATGGAATAAAGAAGAAATCCCTCAACAGTGGAAAGAATCCATAATTGTTCCCGTGTTTAGAAAAGGTGATAAAATGAACTAAAATAGTTACCGTGAAATTTCTCTACTCTGAACAAAATATAAAATATTATCTAACATTATTTTAACAAGACTAACACCATATGCTAACGAAATTATAGGTGATTATCGATGTGGATTTAAACGTAACAGATCAACTACAGATCAAATTTTTCACATGAGACAGACACTTGAAAAAAAGTGGGAATATAATCAAAATGTCCATCAGCTATTCATTGATTTCAGAGAAGCAAATGATTCGGTCAAAAGAGATAAATTATATAAAATATTAGTAGAGTTTGGAATACCTAAGAAGCTTGTTAGTATGATAAAAATATACACCAGTGAAACAGAAAGTAAAATTCGTGTGGGTATTAATATGTCTGACAAATTTACAATTCACGATCGGTTAAAACAAGGAGATGCATTATCTCCATTGCTCTTTAATTTTGCCTTAGAATATGCTGTTAGGAAGGTAAAAGAAACTAAAGAAGGACTAATATTAAATGGTGTGACTCAGTTGTTAGCATATGCAGACGATTTAGACTTACTGGAGGATGATGTGAATACAATTAAGAATAATGCTAAAATATTTTTCAAAACTGCTAAAGAGATAGGTTTGGAAGTTAACAAAGAGAAAACTAAGTATATGCTTACAGACCGAAAACAAGTGTTAGGTAATAATCAAAATTTAATTATTGATAACAACTTGTTTGAACCAGTTTCCAAATTCAAATACTTAGGAGTAATATTAACAAATGAAAATTATATTAAAGAGGAAATAAAAAGTAGGCTCAATTTAGGAAATGCATGTTACTTCTCTCTTCATAAACTTTTGTCTTCTCGTTTAATATCTAAGAAACTAAAAGTTAAAATATACAAAAACTCATTATCTCTACAGACATTACCAGAGATGATTTTGATGAAAATTTTGAATTATTATGCTTTTCAGAGCCTTAAGAGCTTTTTAATTATGAAATTTGGACTTTAGGTTGAGTACTTTATTTTTCGAGAAATACGCGTTCAATGATGATACTCGTTTGAAACTCATTTTCTCAACTGACCTAGCTCGAGATAATTTTCTTTAAAATGTTGAATTAATATGCTTTTCAGAGCCTGAAAATCATTTTAATTAAAACATTTCGCTCATAGGATAAAAACTTGATTTTTCGAGAAATTCCCGATAACTTCTAATTTAAATTTGAAAGTTATCTTCTACAAGCCAAGCCTGAGATGATTTACAAGCAAATGTTGAATTATTATGCTTTTCAGAGATTGAAAAGCGTTTTAATTAATACATTTCGCTTTTAGGATCAAAACTTGATGTTTCGAGAAAATTACGTTCAATGCTAATACTCACTTAAATTTAATTTTCTACACAGACCTAGCGAGAGATGATTCTCATTAAAGTGATGAATTATTATGCTTGAAATATTCGCGTTCAAAGCTAATACTCACTTCAGACTCTTTTTCTATACAAACCAAGCCAGACATGATTTACTTTAAAATGTTTAATTATGTATGTCATTGATACATTTGATCACATAATAAAAATGCTCCTTCATTGCTAGAAACTTTAATCGACTTGAAAATGCTTCATCTTTTCTTTTTCGGGAGTATAATATTGTATATTAAGCTGCGATAGTTGCCGCGGTGGCTCAATCGGTAACGCGTCTGACTACCATGCTCAAGGTCCCGGGTTCGATCCCCGGCCGGTTCAAATCCGGGAACTTATCTAACGATGGAAGCGGCCCCGGTGCTTACCCAGCGTCGAATAACATGGGTACCTAGGGGAAACTCTGGGGGGTAAAGGAGGTCAGTGGCATGATGCTGATCACAACCCCCATTCAGGACCGGGATCAAGAAAGTGTGTGACGTTACACCCACACTCCCTATACGCCTTCATGGCGTGGTTCTGTGCACAAGGGAGCACTTTACCTTATTTTTTTTACCTTTATATTAGGCTGCGATAAGTCATGGGTGCATGCCACACTCACTTACAATTTAATAAAGTGTCAATTAACAGTTGTGCTGTCTAATGTGTTTGTGTTCGCCTGGTGTAGTAATTGTGCTGTCTAAAGTGTTTGTGTTTGTCTTGTGGAGTAGTTCCTCCAATCATTTTGGGATGAGGAGACAGGTGAGTGGAGAACGTTACATAATTTAGAACTACATAATTTGTATTCATGTCCAGATATTAGAATAATTAAATCATGAAGACTTAGGTGGGCAGGCCATGTAGCACGAATGGGAGAGAAAAGAGGAGTTTACAGGATTCATGTTGGGAAACCTGATGGTAAGAGACCTGTAGGAAGGCAAAGAGGAAGATGGAGGGACAACGTTGAGATGGACTTAAGGGAAATCGGTAGGGATGGAAAAGAGTATATAGAACTTGCTCAAGAGAGAGAAAGATGAAAGGCCTCTGTTGCTGCAGCCATGAACCTTCGGGTTTAAGAAGGCTAGGGATTTAGTTAGTTAGTTAGTTGAATTATTATGCATTTTAGAGCCTGAAAAGCGTTTTAATTATTACAATTCTAGTTTAGGATAAAAACTTGATTTTTCGAGAAATTCGCGTTATATGCTAATTTTCGTTTGAAACTCATTTTCTCTACAGACCAAGCCAGATATGATTTTCATGAAAATTTGTAATTATTATGCTTTTCAGAGCCTTAAAAGCGTTTGAATTATGACATTTGGACGATAGGTTGAATACTTGATTTTTCGAGAAAAACGCGTTTAACGCTAGTACTCGTTTGAAACTCATTTTCTCAACTGACGTAGCTAAAGATGATTTTCTTTAAAATGTTGAATTAATATGTTTTTCAGAGCCTTAAAAGCGTTTGAATTATGACATTTGGACGATAGGTTGAATACTTGATTTTTCGAGAAAAACGCGTTTAACGCTAGTACTCGTTTGAAACTCATTTTCTCAACTGACGTAGCTAAAGATGATTTTCTTTAAAATGTTGAATTAATATGTTTTTCAGAGCCTGAAAAGAGTTTTAATTAAAACATTTCGCTCATAGGATCAAAACTTGATTTTTCGAGAAATTCTCGATAAATTCTAATTTAAATTTTAAACACATTTCTTCTACAGGCCAAGCCAGAGATGATTTTCAAAGAAATGTTGAATTATTATGCATTTCAGAGCCTGAAAAAAGTTTAATTATTACATTTCCCCTATAGGATCAAAACTTGATGTTTCGAGAAATTTACGTTCAATGCTAATACTCACTTAAATCTAATTTTCTATACAGACCTAGCGAGAGATGATTCTCATTAAAGTGATGAATTATTATGCTTTCCATAGCCTAAAAAGTGTTTTAATTATTACATTTCGGCAATAGAATCAACACTTGATTTTTCGAGAAATTCCCGTTAAATGATAATTTTCGTTTAAACCCATTAATGCCCAGAATTTTTTTTTCAGATATCTGTTTTATACTTGAATATATGGCTATTGAGGGTCATATATTATGCTTAACTTCAGTTTCGATATGATATCTTTACTTGTTAAAGAGTGGAGGGGGGCCACAAATGTGGGCACTGGGCACTAATGTATCTCCTGATATTTATTATGATAGAGAAATTATAATAAGTCACTTTTCTACAAGAGCTTTAAAGTAATTTATAATGCAAAGGTTCTGAATTTATGAAAGTACAGTTCGTCTGTTCAACATTTTATGCACTGAAGTATACTAGAACTTACATAATATCTCCTTGTAAATATAATGGTAAATTTTTTTTTCTTAGTAAATTACTCCCAAAATATTTCGTCTGCATGAGCTTCAAATAAATTTATACTGCAAATTTCTGGATTTAGAAAAGTATTTCTTCGATTTTTCAAAAGTTGATTTGTGACTGTGAAACCTTTCAAAACATTTGATGTGACATCCCACGTTGCACTTTCTGCACTTTTTCCAAGTATTCTTCTTGCACTCTTCACATCGTATTTGTGTTTTGTTGGTGTCTAACATGTGAGGAGCACCATCTAGTCGAATATTATCGTCAACTCGTATCTTCCCAGTTGTGGATACTCGTGACTGCCTTGGACGCTCTTGTGTGTACCTAGACAAATAATTCTGAACTACAAAGCGGGTGAATGCGAGAAGATCTAAACCCTGCTGGTGTCCAATGGGTGTTTTTAATCTGTACAGCTGCCAAGCGTTATTCATTGTAGCATTTAAAAAATAAGCAATGAGCTGCCAGTACCATTTTCGGTTTGGAATTGTGATGCGGTAAGTAGATATGTTCTGATCTATTTGGTCTATTCCACCCATGTAAGTGTTGTACAAGCTGGCTGATCTATAAAAATGTGTTTCTTTTCTGCTCGACACCATCTTTTACTTTTCCCCAATGGATGCACACCACAGCTCGTCGATGCTACAGTTACAACGTTGTTGTCATTCTATTGCACCAAAGTTATTGCAGATTTTGTGCCCGTGACGAACCACGGATTTCCTTCTTGAACACTTTGGAATTAATGAGATGCGCCTTTTCAACTCGATTTACTCGATTGTACCAACTACATCATGCCGTTTATGTAGTAAGGAGTCAAACAATCTGAGGGACGTAAAGAAATTGTCCATGTACAGGCAATATGTAGTATCAAGTGGCATTTTGTTGACCAGTTTTGTAAGAACAGAACCACGTACTCCAAGTTCAGGAATAGCATTACCTGTCGAGGCCCCCTGGTATGTTTCCACCTCGAAGCTGATTACCAGATAAATGTGTGATATCAAAATCTTCATCAGAAGCGCTAACCTCATCGCTGGCCAATGCATTTTCAGGTGGTTGTATATACACATCCACATGAAGTACGTTATCCTCTTCAAGAAGAGCTGCGATTTCTTCAACATTTAGCCTGGAAAGAAAAATAAATGAAATAAATGCTTGTATTTATCTGATACCATTAGATATAAACAAAATTTCATTCAAATTGAAAAGAAGGAACGGCAAGGAGGCATTAAATGACAGTATTTCCAAGCCTACCTTTTATGCCCTTCCATTTAGAAAAAATCCGATGGCTATATAACAAAACATATACAAAGAAAATCCGTTTCCGCAATGAAGAAAACTCATAAACTTCAATTGTTTTGGTATATAATTTATAAATGCGATGTAGTAAATATTCTATGTTCCTTTTGCAACCAACGGTTTTTGTGTAAACTACAATTCTTGTGAAATATAGGTCTACGGCTCAATGTTAAAAAAAAAAAAAAAAAAAAAAATAGCTACGAAAACTGCTGAAGAAGTTCACACACCCTCTTGTGCCCAGTGCCAACAAAAGTGGGCAGTAAAAATTAAACCCTTACTGTTACTATGCTATGAAGTTCAAAGAACCTTTTACTTTATAATAATAAACATAGATCATAGTAGTTTAAAATGACCCTAACAAATAATAGGTAGACCTGATTAAAAACAATGAGAAAATAACTTACCTTCTGGAAATCGCCATGCTCGAAGACTTATCAACTACAACGTACTTCAACAATAGCTCGCGCCAAAACGAATGCAACGTTCAATTTGATAACGCTACTGCAGATCACTGTTGCCAACTCGTAACTGACAACAAAAACCATTTCACGATCAATTTTTATTTACATAGTTTGTGGGCATGATCAATAACTGCCAATAGGCGCCAACAAATGTGGGCACTGGGTTCATTTTCTCTACAGACCAAGCCAGAGATGATTATCATTAAAATGTTGAATTATTATGCTTGTCAGAGCTCGAAAAGCGTTTTAATTATGACATTTGGACTAACGGATCAATAATTGATTTCTCGATAAATACGCGTTCAATGCTTGTACTCGTTTGAAACTCATTTTCCCTACAGACCTTCCCAGAGATGATTTTTATGAAAATTTGGAATTATTATGCTCTTCAGAGCCTTAAAAGCGTTTTAATTATGACATTTGGACTTTAGGTTGAATACTTGATTTTCGAGAAATACGCGTTCAATGATAGTACTCGTTTGAAACTCATTTTCTCTGCAGACCTAGCCAGAGATGGTTTTCTTTAAAAAGTTGAATTATTAAGATTTTGATTTTCAGAGCCTGAATAGCGTATTGATTTTTACATTACGACTATAGAATCAAAACTTGATTTTTCGAGATATTCGCGTTCAAAGCTAATACTCACTTGAGACTCATTTTCTATACAAACCAAGCCAGACATGATTTTCTTTAAAATGTTGAATTATGTATGTCACTGAGACATTTGATCACATAATAAAAATGCTCCTTCATTGCTAGAAACTTTAATCGACTTGAAAATGCTTCATCTTTTCTTTTTCGGGAGTATAATATTGTATATTAAGCTGCGATAGTTGCCGCGGTGGCTCAGTCAACGTTACAACGCGTCTGACTACCATGCTCCAGGTCCCGGGTTCGATCCCCGGCCGGTTCAAATCCGGGAACTTATCTAACGGTTGTAGCGGCCCCGACGTCCACCCAGCGTCGAATAACATGGGTAACTGGAGGAAACCCTGGGGGTTAAAGGCAGTCAGGGGCGTGATGCTGATCACATGCCCTCCACTCAGGACCGGGATCAAGAAAGTGTGGGGCATTACCCCCACACTCCCTATACGCCTTCATGGCGTGGTGCTATGCACAGGGGAGCTCTTTACCTTTTTTACCTTTATATTAAGCTGCGATAAGTCATGGGTGCATGCCACACTCACTTACAATTTAATAAAGTGTCATTTATCAGTTGTGCTGTCTAATTTGTTTGAGTTTGTCTTGTGTAGTATTTGTGGTGTGTAGTTTCTTTATGTTTATATTGTGTAGTAGTTGTGGTGTGTTTGTGTTTATATTGTGTTATAGTTGTGATGTGTTTGTGTGTGTCTTGTGTAGTGGTTGTGCTGCCTAATGTGTTTGTGTTCGACTTGTGTAGTAATTGTGCTGTCTAAAGTGTTTGTGTTTGTCTTGTGTAGTAGTTCCGCCATTCATATTGGGGGTTAGGCGTAGAGCTGACAACACTGCACTGTAAAAAAAAATGTCAAGAAACGTCAATATAAGGCCATAGATGTTCCCAAGGTAAAAAATTCCGGAGGTAAAATAGTCCCCCGTTCGGATCTCCGGGTGGGGAGTACTTTGGGAGGTCCCTGGACTATGGATTAGATCCACATTACGAATAAGGATATTAAATTAGGCTCCTATTGTTCTGAGCCTTTACCGGCATGGGGCATTTCAGTGTACAGTTAATGAGATAGTTAAGTATAAATTAGATGTAGTAGCTGTCCAGGAAGTTGGGTGGTCAGGAGACAGGAATTGTAAAACTAAAAATTATACATTTTTCTATGGCGCTGAATATCATAATTTTGGAACAACCTTTTTCTTAAATAATAGAATTATCTCGGCTCTTAAAACAGTAGAATTTATTAATGATAGGATATCATATGCAGTTTTACAGGGTAGGTGGTGTAAAATTATTTTAATAAACATACAGACACCAACGGAAGATAAATATGATAATAGTAAAGATGATTTTTATACAGGGTTAGAACATTTCTCAGTATGATATGAAAATTCTCTTAGGGGACTGTAATGCACAGATTGGCAAACAAGAGACATTTAAACCCACGATTGGTAAAGAAAGTCTTCATGAATTAAGTAATGATAATGGTATAAGATTGATTACTTTTGCAACCTCAAAGAATTTAATTGTGAAAAGTACCACTTTTAAACATAAAGATATAAATAAATATACCTGGTCTTCTTCAGATGGTAAAACTCATAATCAGATAGATCATATTCTCATTGATAAGAGAAGACACACTAGTATAATTGACGTTCGTACATATAGAATTGCTGACTGTGCCAGTGACAATTACTGAATAGTAGTTGCTAAATTAAGAGAAAGAATCTCAGTAATAAATTATAAACAACAATATCTAAAAGTTCTAAAATTTGATACAGGAAAGTTTACTGATGAAAGAATTAAGAAAAATTACCAAATTAAACTGTCAAATAGAATTGATGTTTTCCAGGATTTAAATGATGATGAAAATGTAAATGAAATAGACGTAAATAAAAGTACATTCGTATTGCAATAGAATCAGGAGCTAAAGAAAGTATAGGAAACCATAAACCGAGAAAAAGTAAGCCATGGTTTGATAATGAATGTCATAATCTAATAGAAATAAGAAATCAGGCTAGACTTAGGTGGTTAAATAACTCTGATGATACAAATCTAAACAATTATAATAGAATAAAGCGAGAAGTTAACAGCACGTTTAGAAGTAAAAAAAGAGATTACTTGAAATGCAAAATTAACTAAATTGAAACAAACAGCAAAAATAAAAATATCAGAGATTTATATAAATGTGTAAATGAGTTTGGAAAGGTGTTGCAACCTAAAGTAAACTTGATAAAAGATAAAGACGGTGATTTTCTAGCTGACCCAAGCGATATTCTAAATAGATGGAAGAACTACTTTAATGACCTTTTAAATTTACATGTAGGAGACAAATCTGAAGTAAATGAAGTACACACAGCAGAACCTTTAGTTCCAGAACCTAACTTGACTGAAGTTAAAGATGCTATTAAAAGGCTAAAAATAACAAAGCACCTGGCATTAATTTAATACCAGATGAGTTTATTAAATATGGTGGAAATACATTAATATGTCAAATTCATAAAATAATTTGTTTAATATGGAATAAAGAAGAAATCCCTCAACAGTGGAAAGAATCCATAATTGTTCCTGTGTTTAAAAAAGGTGATAAAATTAACTGCAATAATTACCGTGGAATTTCTCTACTCTCAACAACATATAAAATTTTATTTAACTTTCTTTTAACAAGACTAACACCATATGCTAATGAAATTATAGGTGATTATCAATGTGGAAAAGAGTATATAGAACTTGCTCAAGATAGGGAAAGATGGAAGGCCTATGTTGCTGCAGCAATGAACCTTCGGGTTTAAGAAGGCTAGGGAATTATTTAGTTAATTAAATTATTATGCATTTAAGAGCCTGAAAAGCCTTTTAATTATTACATTTCTCGCATAATAAGAAACTTGATTTTTCGAGAAATTCGCGTTATAAGCTATTTTTCGTTTCAAACTCATTTTGTCTACAGACTAAGAAAGAGATGATTTTCATGAAAATTTGGAATTTCTTTTTGGAAGACTTTCCAGAGTCTTGAAAGCGTTTTAATTATGATATTTGGACGATAGGTTGAATACTTGATTCTTCGAGAAATACGCATTTAATGTAACTCATTTTCTCTACTGACCTAGCTAGAGAAGATTTTCATTAAAATTTTGAATTATTAAGCTTTTCAGAGCATGAAGACGATTTAATTCTGACATTTACACCATAGGATCGAAACTAAACTTTTCGAGAAATTCGGGTTCACTCCTAATACTCACTTCAGACTCATTTTCTATACAGACCAAGACAGAGATGATTTGCTTTAAAATGTTCAATTAATATGTTTTTCAGAGCCGAAAAGCGTTTTAATTAATACATTTAATTATGACATTTGGACGATATGTTGAATACCTGATTTTTCTAGATATATGCTTTCAATGCTAGTACTCGTTTGAAACTCGATTTCCTACAGACCTAGCGAGAGGTGAATCTCATTAAAGTGATGAATTATTATGCTTTTCGGAGCTTGGAAAGTTTATCAACTTTGACATTTCAACTTTAGGATCAAATCTTTTTTTTTCGAAAAATTCACGTTCTATTCTAGTACTAATTTGAAACTCATTTTCTCTAGGACCTAGGCAGGGATGATTTTCATTAAAATGTTCAATTATTATGCTTCTCAGAGCCTGAAAAGCTTTTTAGTTATGACATTTGGACTATAGGATGAATACTTGATTTTTTTAGAGAAATACGCGATCAATGCTAGTACTCACTTGAAACTTAATTTCTCTACAGATCTAGCCAGAGATGATTTTCATTAAAATGTTGAATTATTAATCTTTTCCGAGAATGAAAAGCGTTTTAGTTCTGACATTTCGACTACTAGTGTCAAAACTTGAATTTTCGAGAAATTCACGTTCGTTGAATCTTATTTGTTCTACAGGCCTACCTAGAGATGATATTCCTTAAAATGTTGAATTATAATGCTTTTCAGAGACTGAAAAGGGTTTTAATTATTACACTTCGAATATAGGATCAAAACTTGATTTTTCTAGAAATTCGCGTTCAATTCTAATATTCATTTGAGACTCATTTTCTATACAGAACAAGCCAGAGATGATTGTCTTTAAAATGTTGAATTAATATGCTTTTCAGAGCCTAAAAATCGCTTTAATTATTACATTTCGCCTATAGGATCAAAACATGATTTTTCGAGAAATTTGCGATCAATGCTAACATTTGAGACTCTTTTTCTATACAGACCAAGTGTGACATTTTTCTACGCAGATTAGTAATAAAATCATTACGTTATATCATAGAAAAGTTAGGTAATAGAAGTGGAAGCTACATTTAAACCTCGCTGCGCTTTGAAATTGCATTTCCATCGGTGACCAGTTGATGGCGCGGCCGTCTTCTTTTGCTGCTCGCAGTAAATAGGGGGGGAAGATTAATTGTCCCACTGGAGTGTCCTTCACCACAGAAAGAACAGGAGTGGGTTATGAATCAGGTTTTCTGAAAACGAGGGGGGAATATATGTCTTTTTCTGATTTCATGCAGTTCGTGAATTTACGGAATGAGGACTTTGCCAGGCAGCTACGTACCCTACCAGGGCGCGAAATCATTGAAGATTGATTTTTTGGGGGGGGGGGCAAGAAGATTGTGGTCTACACAGAGATACACAAACTATACATATATATTATGTATGTGCATGAAACTTTTCAAATTTTCTACCAAGCAACTGAGAAGAAAGAGCCTATATGATTAATATTTATAATGTTATTAAATATAAAAGTAAATTACTAAACATGTAAGAATACATTAGTATTTAATACATACAAGGGAATTTATTTGATATTTTTTATGTATCAGATATTTATAACTGCCTTCTCGATTGCGCCGTGAATACGTTTTCGCCTTGCAATCAAGGAGTCCCGGGTTCGATACCTGGTGGAGGCACATAGTGGTTCGGATCCCACTTTAAACTATCGTTTGATTGACTTGTTATTGATTTCTAGTTTTGGTTTTTATGTATAGGTTTTCTATCTACCTGTGGGTGATCGCGGCGATAGGGTTGAAATAAAACATTATCTCTTATGCCTTTAGAATCGGTTTGGATGGAAGGGGGAAGGGTGCCTGTTATTCGCATTAACACAAGGTTAGTCGAGCAACTGTGCAGAATAAGGTTGACTAACAATGGCAGTGAGCCTAAAGTATCCAAAGTAAACATATATTGCTTAAATATGTCTGTGACAGTGACTCAACTACAGGGGGGACAGGGGCTAATGCGAGCAATTACCCCTTCGATTTCAAATTTTATGCAAATAAAAATTCATTTTGTAAAATTGTCTTGCTTTTTCGCTCGCATTATCTGCTATTCTTGTTTTCAATCCACATCGATAATCACCTATAATTTCGTTAGCATATTGTGTTAGTCTTGTTAAAATAATGTTAGATAATATTTTATATTTTGTTCAGAGTAGAGAAATTTCACGGTAACTATTTTAGTTCATTTTATCACCTTTTCTAAACACAGGAACAATTATGGATTCTTTCCACTGTTGAGGGATTTCTTCTTTATTCCATATTAAACAAATTAATTTATGAATCTGACATATTAATGAATTACCATCATATTTATTTAACTCAGCTGGTATTAAATCAATGCCAGGTGCTTTGTTATTCTTTAGCCTTTTAATAGCATCTTTAACTTCAGTCAAGTTAGGTTCTGGAACTAAAGGTTCTGTTGTGTGTACTTCATTTAATTCTGATTTATTTCCTACATGGACATTTAAAAGGTCATTAAAGTAGTTCTTCCATCTATTTAGAATATCGCTTGGGTCAGCTAGAAAATCACCGTCTTTATCTTTTATCAAGTTTACTTTAGGTTGATTACTTTCTAAACTTATTTACACCTTTATATAAATCTCTGATATTTTTATTTTTGCTGTTTGTTTCAATTTAGTTAATTTTGCTTTTCAAGTAATCTCTTTTTTACTTCTAAACGTGCTGTTAACTTCACGCTTTATTCTATTATAATTGTTTAGATTTGTATCATCAGAGTTATTTAACCATCTAAGTCTAGCCTGATTTCTTATTTATATTAGATTATGACATTTATTATCAAACCATGACTTACTTTTTCTCGGTTTATGGTATCCTATACTTTCTTTAGCTGCTGATTCTATTGCATTACGAATGTGCTCCCAATTCTTATTTACGTCTGTTTCATTTATATTTTCATCATCATTTAAATCCTGCAACATCAAATCTACTTGACAGTTTAATTTGGTAATATTTCTTAATTCTTTCATCAGTATCAAATTTTAGAACTTTTTAGATATTGTTGCTTATGATTTATCACTGAGAGTCTTTCTCTTAATTTAGCAATTACTAAATAATGGTCACTGGCACAGTCAGCACCTCTATGTGTACGAACGTCAATTATAGTAGTGTGTCTTCTCTTATCAATGAGAATATGATCTATCTGATAAAGAGTTTTACCATCTGGAGAAGACCAGGTATATTTATGGATATCTTTATGTTTAAAAGTGGTATTTTTCACAATTAAATTCTTTGAGGTTGCAAAAGTAATCAATCTTATACAATTATCATTACTTAATTCATGAAGACTTTCTTTACCAATCGTGGGTTTAAATGTCTCTTGTTTGTCAATCTGTGCATTACAGTCACCTAACAGAATGTTCATATCATACTGAGAAAATTTATCAAAGACCTGTTCTAACTCTGTATAAAAATCATCTTTAGTATTATAATCTTTATCTTCCGTTGGTTGTATAGCACCACGCCATGTTGGTTGTAATATTCCTAATATACCATCTGTTATTAGTGAATATTACACGTACCTTTTGGTACGATTATAGAGTTTATTTGGAGCAAACAAACTCTCCAACTCAATAGACGACAGCGCTACGGCGTTTGGATTGTGTCGCCGTCTATCGTGTATAAAGAAAACTACACTTTCTCCTCCCCCTTCCTTTTTTTTCTTCGATGATCCCGATCGGGAATTCCTCAGTTCGCTTCCTGTCTTCGAGCAGTTGCATACCAGCCAATTAGCAGCGGCACAGGGTCGTCTTGCCTTGAACGCCAAGTCCTTCGTGTTGAGATCGAGAGATGGGAAACCTTCCTTAGGAGCCACGTTTACCAGACTCGTAGGGAGGCATTGGACTGCAGCCAGACGTATCAATACTGGACAAAGTGCGTGTATTTTTGATAAGGACCATCCGAAGGAATATAATCAAGGTATAGTGAACGTTACCATCTTAGATCCTGTCGCCGGCTTGCTTTTAGAACTATACATTTTCATTTTTTTGATTTATGCAAGCTGTTTACGAAGTCGCTTCTCTCACACATTCCCCCCCCCCTTTTTGGTTCTTTCAACGTAACTCAATAAACTAAGTGTTTTTGGTGCAGTGATTGGATAGCGAACTCTTATACACATATATTGGAACCAATAAAATCAAGTTAAAGTACACCCAGTACGAGCGTAGGCACTCCTGCTCCCCTTGTGATTGAACAAACTATTGCGTGGTAAAGGAGATTCCTTTACTTGGGAAATCGTTAGACAAGAATCGTCGAAAGCTAGAAAACCGCTGGTTTAATTACGTCCGTTAATGCACTATTCGCATGCCGCATTTTCACGTTTTGCCCTCCTTAATTAATATTCCCATAACCTTACACTGTAGCGTCAAAAGCCATGCACGAATGACTATATATTTATATCTACATGTTGTTAGGAAATCACTGTTGTAAAAAGAATACCCAGTTGATTGTTATTAGCACTGTTTAGTGCCGTATTTGTTATGTATGTTTCTGGGTATGCATGTTTATAATGGAGCTTACATGTTGGACTTGATTCAGAAAACAGTTCATTTTGAAAGGATTTAAGTGTTAGGTTAAAAATCTTAAATGTTCCCTTGTTGTTGTTGAGAAATCAAGTTAATCTAAAATTGTTGGAATAAAAAAAGAAGAACGTTAAAACTGAATGTTCTTGTTTGGTTGATTGTTTCTGACCCGTAGGTTTAAATCCGTACACTTAACGGATATACTATGTTTTGAGTAAGAATGGGAACATTGTCCTTTTTTATGATAACTAATGTCTCCCGCCCCTTTCATGAATGTGTCAAAATTGAATGGTAAATCTTGTAAATGCCACATTTGACCCCCCCTTTTTATGACTCGTTAACTGACACTTAACACGAGATTGGTTTATTAGGTTGTGGTACGTATTAATTACGAATGAGTGTTTTCCTTGCATTATAGTAATTTCTTGTAACAAGAAGCATTCTATTTGCAGCGTAATTAAGTAAAGAAGAAACAGGAACGGAATCTTTTCATGATTTTTGACCGTTCCGCGGATTCCAGTATTCAGTGGAACCTGGCGTTGCCTTTCTGCTGACTTGTTCGATTACTGAGAACACATTTATCCAGCAGAAACGTGGCGTCAGATATTGTTTGTGACCCTTGCATGGGAATAGGTGCTAACGAGGGTAAATTTACCACGCGCTTCCATTAAGATCTATAACAACGTACCGGGTTAGTTGGTGCCTACCTACGCAAGCGTCACAAAGTTTTGGTACCAGAGCTGTTTAAGCTTTAGTGATCTACCTTTTTTTTTTCAAATAACATTGTAGTGATAGAAATTTTTTTACCCCCCCCCCCCAATTTTTTTCCCGTAATTTTTTAGTGTGGTTTTTTTTCTCCTTCGTGAAAATGACTACTGATGTACAACCTCCGTATGGGCAATCACCACTACCCCCCTTCCCCTTCCGTCTTGGATTTTCTTCAAGGTGTAATTCTTCCACACAATTCCTCACCCATACGCAAAACAATACGTTTTCAGACGGCATCCTTCCTTTTTAGGAAATTGTCGCCTATCACGGGCGAGGATCTTTTGCCAATATATAAATTTTTGTGCCTCCTCCATAAAATAATTGCTTTGGATTTAATGGATACTGAATCCCTTCTCTTAATTGCATTACCATTTACTTTAAACCCTCTCCGCGAAATTTGGATGGGAGGTCTTCGACAGAAGTTACCTTGGCATTCATTTCTATCGATGATCTGGCTCAGGCTTATACCTTCTTCAGTAATGCAAACATTTCGACTCTCTATCCTTCACCGGGTTCAGCAACCAGCGGAAACCCTTTATTCTTTTCTTCGAGAATTCTACGATGCTAGTCAGGTGTTAGCCGTTGAATGGCCTGAACAACATTTACTTGAAGTTTTGCTTGATGGTGTGAATTTCCCTGCACGGTCTTTAATTTTATGTTATCCCCGTCCTCAAGTTATTCGAGAATTTTTTGCCTTGGCCCAACAAATACTTCCACCTGAATTAAAGTGACATACGCACATGTATCCTGAGTTACATGTACCATCGCTTCCATCTCTCGTTTAGCAGATGTCTCAGATAGACCTTTTGAGTCTTCTCCTAAGTCTTCTCCTAATGGTGTATCGGTGAGCTCGCCGCCTTTAACTTCAAACATTATGCAATCTTCTCAGGAGGATCCACACCCTCCATCTTGTTTACTCTTGATACAGTCTGGTTTTTCGACATTACCTCCCATTGCGGTGTCAAAAGACGCTACCACTGGTCCTTCGTCGACGACGATTTCAGATACCTTGTTTCATGATCCCGTTCCTTCCCCTCAGCCATCCGTGCTGCGTTCTGTTTGCGAGGGTGTTACTCCTATTCAATTGCATGCAGAACACCCTTTCTCAACGGAAAATCGTTTGTTTCCTACGATTAAAGTTCTATTAGGAGTCCAACCAACTGTTGCTCTTCTCGATACCGCTTCGTCAGTGTCGCTTGTTTCTTCTTCATTGTTGGGGCAGATTAGAAGTGGTTATTCAATTGCTCGAAACGCAACGATGGAATTAAAGGATGTGACAAATCGGGTCTTTTCTTTAGACTCTCGATCCGAACTTTCACTCCGATTGGGTCATTTGTCATGGAAATGGTGTTTTTGGATAGTGGATTCGTTACCTTATCCGTTGATTTTGGGGATGGATTTTTTTTCTCATGCGAAGGCAACCATTTCTTTGGAATCTTGGATTATTTCCTTTCCTTATTTTCAGGAAGGTCTTTCAGTAGATAAAACCCCACAGCACGTGTCATTTTCTTTTTCGGAGAAATGCCCTCCGGTTTCTGGTCAAGATCGCCCACACCCTTTCCCATCGTCCTCTGATCCACCCTCTCATTTGCAAGACTTACTAAATAATTTTTCCGATGTTGTTACGGACAGGGTGGGTGAATGTACATTACCACCGGTGTCCATCCCTTTAGTGTCCGATATCCCCTTTCGGGCTAAGCCTTTCCAATTGAACCCTGTCCAAACTGATATTATGCGACAACAAATTGAGGAGTTACGGTCTCAGGGTATCGTGGAGGTTTGTAGGTCACCATACGCTAGCCCGGCCTTTTTGGTTCCGAAGAAAAATGGTGGCCATCGTTTGGTTTGTTCGTTTCAATCTTTAAATAGATAATTGCATATGATCAATTTCCACAGCCTCGTATTGACCTCTTATTTCAACATTTGCAAAATGCTGCGATGTTTTCCTGCCTTGATTTATGCCAGTCTTTCCACCAGATTAGGTTGGACGAAAAGAGCAAAGATTTAACTGCCTTTGTTATTTCATTTGGTCAATTCATATATACTCGTGTCCCCTTTGGCATCAATTTGGGTACGCAGATGTTGTCTCGCGTACTTGATGAGGTCCTGGGAAAGTTTAAATATAAATTTCGTCTTACGTATGCGGACGACTTGCTGGTGTTTTCGCCTGATGAGCAGTCCCATCTCTTGCATTTGACTGAAATACTACAGGCTCTTCGGGAGGCCCGTCTTACTGTTAATCCGGTTAAATCTACCTGGATGGCTAAGGAAATTAATTATTTGGTATATATTATCCGACATAAACAGATGGTCATGGACCCTGAGCGCATTTCCGCTATTCAAGATATACCGCCCCCCCTAAATCCCAGCTTGGGGTGGCGCAAGTCATGGGTCTCCTTTCTTATTATTCGCGTTTTCTCCCTCATTTTGCCGAAAGGACTAGCTTCCTTACTGATAAGCGCAAAAAGAATATACCATTTCTTTGGTCCAAAGAGGATCAAGGCCGTTTCGATGACCTAAAATCTGCCTTTTTGAAACATACATGTCTTTACATGTCTTTGACATCATGACATCATGATGTCTTTACCTGATTTTTCTCAGGAATTTGTCCTTCAGACGGACGTTTCGAGTTTAGCTTTGGGGGCTACCCTGAATCAGCGTGATTCGGAAGGTTTTTTACGAACAATTGCCTTTGCTTCGCGCAAACGTACTCTTCAAGAACGTAGGCAATCAATTTATGAAGCTGAATGTGCGGCTTATTGTCTTTGGGTTCAAGAAATTTGAGACATACTTAACCTCCAAGCATTTCACGCTTCAAACAGATAACCAGGCATTGTCGTTGTTACTGAAACATCCTGAATAATTTGGTAAATTCGGACGTTGGTTGTTGTATTTATCTCGCTTTTCATATAATGTTGAACATATTCCTTCTTCCAAAAATCCTGTTGCGGATTGTTTATCACGGATACACTCTCCGGAAGATTTTGTCATTGTACCCACCCCCCCGTTAGTAGTTTGGCATGTGCTGCTCCTAAGCTCAGCATTATCCCCTTTAACAAGTCCGATATTATTGCTCTTCAGGAGCAAGACCCTTTCTTACGTCCTATGATGGATCAACTCCGGGATAATGAAACTGTTCCTCATTTTGGCCTTTTCCAAGGTCCGTTTCTTCGCCATTCTCCGCGTTCCGCTACTTCTCAGGTCGTCCTACCGTCATTATTACATAACGTCATTTGTCATTACTATCACGATACTCCGGTGGGCGGTTCACACCTGGGAGCCAACAAAACAACAAAGAAAATTTCCGGTCTTTTCTGGTGGCCTAATTATCTTGCTGACATTAGGCAATGTGTGCGATCTTGTGAAATTTGCCAAAAGGCCAAATTGGCTATTCGTAAGCCTCAAGGTTTACTTTCCTCGGAGGTGATACGCCACCCTTGGCGGCGCCTTTACATTGATTTGGTGGGACCTTTGGTTCGTTCTGCTCTCGGAAATACTTATATTTTGGTGGTTGTGGACGCATTTTCCAAATGGGTCTCACTATATCCACTTCGCTCGGCGACTTCGTACGCAATTATTGATAAATTGAAATTCTTTTTTCTTTCCTTTGGAGCTCCATGCGAATTAGTGTCCGACAATGCTTCATATTTTCGTTCGCAGGTGTTTAATAACCTTTTATTCGAGTCCAATGTTCGCCATATATATACCAGTCCCTATTATCCAAACTCTTCTTTGGCAGAACGATTCATACGTAATCTCAAGTCATCCTTAATTTGTTTTCACTCAAAAGATAACTCCAAATGGGTTCTCCACTTAAATAGTATTGCCTTTGCCTTTAATACAGCTACGCACGATGCCATTCACGCTACGCCGGCGAGGCTAATATTTGGACGGGATATTGATGGTCCAATGAATTCTTTTTGGGACTTACAATCTGATGAGGAGCTGGCAGCTCCTCCGTCTCCTGTTCGTGCACACGCTTGGGGTGATGCTTATCAACACTTGCTGCGTTCTTGTCATTCACGCAAACGCAAATATGATCACTCTCGGGTTCAGGTTTCTAAAAACCCGGGGACATGGTTTCATACCGTGTTTTTCCCTTAAGTAATGCCTTTAACAAAACGTCATCTAAGCTCCAGGAACGATGGTCTGGTCCAGTACAGGTATTCAAAATGTTAACACCGGTGACGGCCTTGTTGATAGACCCTGATACTCAACAGATGCTCCGTAAAGCACATGTGACCCATCTCAAACCGTATACCATACGGAATTTAGATTCTCCTGTGTCACCTGTGGCTTTGGGACATACTCAGGTGGGACAGACGTTACAAAATCATATTCATTCCTAGACCTCCCTTATTTACAAACCTTTTTGGCCTTTTTTTTGCAAATTTGTTAATTGTCAATATAAGGAAGTGTCTTGGATTTAAGGGTAATTCTGTAATATTTTTCCTCTTTATAGGCATTATTATTAGGTCTATTATTTATGTCCAGTGTGGGTGTTGTATCAATTTAAATATTTATTGTGAGATACTATGTGAAATTACCTTTGTTTGTAGTTTGGATATTTTTTTTGATAAATGCAATAATTGTGATGCATGCGCTCTGTAATGATGCTACTTTCCTTTTGTTCCTTCCTTCTGTACTTCGTAGTCTTAACTTTCCTGGTTCTCTTTCTAACTTCCTCCTTTCTTATTCTTTTGTTGATCCCCTTCCTTTTCTTTTGTTTCATATTTTCACGAGACTACTACTATGCTACAATTACGCCATGGGGAGACTTGTTTTTTGGACCATCTTACGACTAGTGCTCTACTACGCCTCCGGACATTTGGAAGTGTTGAGCATCACTATATTTTTTTTTTAAGTCTTCGCCTTGTGGTGATTCTATGCTTCTGGCGCTGCCCGGTTTGACATTACCTTTGCTATGTGCCTATGCTATTTGTTCTATGTGCTGTGAATATGGTGATTTTTGGGTGTATGTGATCTCATTAAACAAATGTTGGATCCGGGATGGCCAGCATGGAGTTCAAGGTTGATTCATATACATGTTGTCATGAGTCTTTTGGCTCTGATATATATTTCTTTTATGGTATCTAAGCATGCATGCATTTATAACCGTTATGAACTTATACCTTGATTATGTCTTTTGCTTACCAATGATATTTAACATTGATATTATGGGTGTCATTCTCTTTGCTTGATTTTTTTTTTTTGAATCTATAATATATATGCTCATTCCCTGACTGTCAATTTTGGGGGTTGTATTTTTTGTGGTGTGTCTCTAATTTTAATTCAAATATCTATGAATACACATGTATTCCTTGGGATAAAGCTGAGATAATTATGCTCTTTTATCACGTATAATTGTGGTTGTTTAATGTATATTGTTGTCACACCTTAAGTGCAGCTTTTCGATTGTTAGGCTTTGATGCTACTTGGCCGTTTAGGCCCCCGCCCATTTCTTTAATTCCCTTTGTTTTGTGGGGATCCGGGAGTTTGTAATATTCCTAATATACCATCTGTTATTAGTGAATATTACACGTACCTTTTGGTACGATTATAGAGTTTATTTGGAGCAAACAAACTCTCCAACTCAATAGACGACAGCGCTATGGCGTTCGGATCCACATTACGAATAAGGATATTAAATTAGGCACCTGGAATGTTCTGAGCCTTTACCGGCCTGGGGCATTTCAGTGTACAGTTAATGAGATAGTTAAGTATAAATTAAATGTAGTATCTGTCCAGGAAGTCAGGTGGTCAGGAGACAGGAATTGTAAAACTAAAAATTATACTTTTTTCTATGGTGTTTAAAATCATAATTTTGGAACAGGCTTTTTCTTAAATAAAATCTCGGCTCTTAAAACAGTAGAATTTATTAATGATAGGATATTATATGCAGTTTTACAGGGTAGGTGGTGTAAAATTATTTTAATAGACATACATGCACCATGTGACGCTTGCGTAGGTAGGCACCAACTAACCCGGTACGTTGTTATAGATCTTAATGGAAGCGCGTGGTAAATTTACCCTCGTTAGCACCTATTCCCATGCAAGGGTCACAAACAATATCTGACGCCACGTTTCTGCTGGATAAATGTGTTCTCAATAATCGAACAAGTCAGCAGAACGGCAACGCCAGGTTCCACTGAATACTGGAATCCGCGGAACGGTCAAAAATCATGAAAAGATTCCGTTCCTGTTTCTTCTTTACTTAATTACGCTGCAAATAGAATGCTTCTTGTTACAAGAAATTACTATAATGCAAGGAAAACACTCATTCGTAATTAATACGTACCACAACCTAATAAACCAATCTCGTGTTAAGTGTCAGTTAACGAGTCATAAAAAGGGGGGGTCAAATGTGGCATTTACAAGATTTACCATTCAATTTTCACACATTCATGAAAAGGGCGGGAGACATTAGTTATCATAAAAAAGGACAATGTTCCCATTCTTACTCAAAACATAGTATATCCGTTAAGTGTACGGATTTAAACCTACGGGTCAGAAACAATCAACCAAACAAGAACATTCAGTTTTAACGTTCTTCTTCTTTTTTATTCCAACAATTTTAGATTAACTTGATTTCTCAACAACAACAATGGAACGTTTGAGATTTTTAACCTAACACTTAAATCCTTTCAAAATGAACTGTTTTCTGAATCAAGTCCAACATGTAAGCTCCATTATAAACATGCATACCCAGACACGTACATATCAAATACAGCACTAAGCAGTGCTAATAACAATCAACTGGGTATTCTTTTTACAACAGTGAATTCCTAACAACAACATGTAGATATAAATATATAGTCATTCGTGCATGGCTTTTGACGCTACAGTGTAAGGTTATGGGGAATATTAATTAAGAAGGGCAAAACGTGAAAATGCGGCATGCGAATAGTGCATTAACGGACGTAATTAAACCAGCGGTTTTCTAGCTTTCGACGATTCTTGTCTAACGATTTCCCAAGTAAAGGAATCTCCTTTACCACGCAATAGTTTGTTCAATCACAAGGGGAAAAAAGGGTTGTATTTTTAATTATTCCTCTTTCTTGGCATTCGTTATTTTATTGAAGTGGAGCAGGAGTGCCTACGCTCGTACTGGGTGTACTTTAACTTGATTTTATTGGTTCCAATATATGTGTATAAGAGTTCGCTATCCAATCACTGCACCAAAAACACTTAGTTTATTGAGTTACGTTGAAAGAACCAAAAAGGGGGGGAATGTGTGAGAGAAGCGACTTCGTAAACAGCTTGCATAAATCAAAAAAAAATGAAAATGTATAGTTCTAAAAGCAAGCCGGCGACAGGATCTAAGATGGTAACGTTCACTATACCTTGATTATATTCCTTCGGATGGTCCTTGTCAAAAATACACGCACTTTGTCCAGTTTGGATACGTCTGGCTGCAGTCCAATGCCTCCCTACGAGTCTGGTAATCGTGGCTCCTAAGGAAGGTTTCCCATCTCTCGATATCAGTAGGTACACGTAGGACTTGGCGTTCAAGGCAAGACGACCCTGTGCCGCTGCTAATTGGCTGGTATGCAACTGCTCGAAGACAGGAAGCGAACTGAGGAATTCCCGATCGGGATCATCGAAGAAAAAAAGGGAGGGGGAGGAGAAAGTGTAGTTTTCATTATATACGATAGACGGCGACACAATCCGAACGCCATAGCGCTGTCGTCTATTGAGTTGGAGAGTTTGTTTGCTCCAAATAAACTCTATAATCGTACCAAAAGGTACGTGTAATATTCACTAATAACAGATGGTATATTAGGAATATTACAAACTCCCGGATCCCCACAAAACAAAGGGAATTAAAGAAATGGGCGGGGGCCTAAACGGCCAAGTAGCATCAAAGCCTAACAATCGAAAAGCTGCACTTAAGGTGTGACAACAATATACATTAAACAACCACAATTATACGTGATAAAAGAGCATAATTATCTCAGCTTTATCCCAAGGAATACATGTGTATTCATAGATATTTGAATTAAAATTAGAGACACACCACAAAAAATACAACCCCCAAAATTGACAGTCAGGGAATGAGCATATATATTATAGATTCAAAAAAAAAAAAAAATCAAGCAAAGAGAATGACACCCATAATATCAATGTTAAATATCATTGGTAAGCAAAAGACATAATCAAGGTATAAGTTCATAACGGTTATAAATGCATGCATGCTTAGATACCATAAAAGAAATATATATCAGAGCCAAAAGACTCATGACAACATGTATATGAATCAACCTTGAACTCCATGCTGGCCATCCCGGATCCAACATTTGTTTAATGAGATCACATACACCCAAAAATCACCATATTCACAGCACATAGAACAAATAGCATAGGCACATAGCAAAGGTAATGTCAAACCGGGCAGCGCCAGAAGCATAGAATCACCACAAGGCGAAGACTTAAAAAAAAAATATAGTGATGCTCAACACTTCCAAATGTCCGGAGGCGTAGTAGAGCACTAGTCGTAAGATGGTCCAAAAAACAAGTCTCCCCATGGCGTAATTGTAGCATAGTAGTAGTCTCGTGAAAATATGAAACAAAAGAAAAGGAAGGGGATCAACAAAAGAATAAGAAAGGAGGAAGTTAGAAAGAGAACCAGGAAAGTTAAGACTACGAAGTACAGAAGGAAGGAACAAAAGGAAAGTAGCATCATTACAGAGCGCATGCATCACAATTATTGCATTTATCAAAAAAAATATCCAAACTACAAACAAAGGTAATTTCACATAGTATCTCACAATAAATATTTAAATTGATACAACACCCACACTGGACATAAATAATAGACCTAATAATAATGCCTATAAAGAGGAAAAATATTACAGAATTACCCTTAAATCCAAGACACTTCCTTATATTGACAATTAACAAATTTGCAAAAAAAAAGGCCAAAAAGGTTTGTAAATAAGGGAGGTCTAGGAATGAATATGATTTTGTAACGTCTGTCCCACCTGAGTATGTCCCAAAGCCACAGGTGACACAGGAGAATCTAAATTCCGTATGGTATACGGTTTGAGATGGGTCACATGTGCTTTACGGAGCATCTGTTGAGTATCAGGGTCTATCAACAAGGCCGTCACCGGTGTTAACATTTTGAATACCTGTACTGGACCAGACCATCGTTCCTGGAGCTTAGATGACGTTTTGTTAAAGGCATTACTTAAGGGAAAAACACGGTATGAAACCATGTCCCCGGGTTTTTAGAAACCTGAACCCGAGAGTGATCATATTTGCGTTTGCGTGAATGTCAAGAACGCAGCAAGTGTTGATAAGCATCACCCCAAGCGTGTGCACGAACAGGAGACGGAGGAGCTGCCAGCTCCTCATCAGATTGTAAGTCCCAAAAAGAATTCATTGGACCATCAATATCCCGTCCAAATATTAGCCTCGCCGGCGTAGCGTGAATGGCATCGTGCGTAGCTGTATTAAAGGCAAAGGCAATACTATTTAAGTGGAGAACCCATTTGGAGTTATCTTTTGAGTGAAAACAAATTAAGGATGACTTGAGATTACGTATGAATCGTTCTGCCAAAGAAGAGTTTGGATAATAGGGACTGGTATATATATGGCGAACATTGGACTCGAATAAAAGGTTATTAAACACCTGCGAACGAAAATATGAAGCATTGTCGGACACTAATTCGCATGGAGCTCCAAAGGAAAGAAAAAAGAATTTCAATTTATCAATAATTGCGTACGAAGTCGCCGAGCGAAGTGGATATAGTGAGACCCATTTGGAAAATGCGTCCACAACCACCAAAATATAAGTATTTCCGAGAGCAGAACGAACCAAAGGTCCCACCAAATCAATGTAAAGGCGCCGCCAAGGGTGGCGTATCACCTCCGAGGAAAGTAAACCTTGAGGCTTACGAATAGCCAATTTGGCCTTTTGGCAAATTTCACAAGATCGCACACATTGCCTAATGTCAGCAAGATAATTAGGCCACCAGAAAAGACCGGAAATTTTCTTTGTTGTTTTGTTGGCTCCCAGGTGTGAACCGCCCACCGGAGTATCGTGATAGTAATGACAAATGACGTTATGTAATAATGACGGTAGGACGACCTGAGAAGTAGCGGAACGCGGAGAATGGCGAAGAAACGGACCTTGGAAAAGGCCAAAATGAGGAACAGTTTCATTATCCCGGAGTTGATCCATCATAGGACGTAAGAAAGGGTCTTGCTCCTGAAGAGCAATAATATCGGACTTGTTAAAGGGGATAATGCTGAGCTTAGGAGCAGCACATGCCAAACTACTAACGGGGGGGTGGGTACAATGACAAAATCTTCCGGAGAGTGTATCCGTGATAAACAATCCGCAACAGGATTTTTGGAAGAAGGAATATGTTCAACATTATATGAAAAGCGAGATAAATACAACAACCAACGTCCGAATTTACCAAATTATTCAGGATGTTTCAGTAACAACGACAATGCCTGGTTATCTGTTTGAAGCGTGAAATGCTTGGAGGTTAAGTATGTCTCAAATTTCTTGAACCCAAAGACAATAAGCCGCACATTCAGCTTCATAAATTGATTGCCTACGTTCTTGAAGAGTACGTTTGCGCGAAGCAAAGGCAATTGTTCGTAAAAAACCTTCCGAATCACGCTGATTCAGGGTAGCCCCCAAAGCTAAACTCGAAACGTCCGTCTGAAGGACAAATTCCTGAGAAAAATCAGGTAAAGACATCATGATGTCATGATGTCAAAGACATGTAAAGACATGTATGTTTCAAAAAGGCAGATTTTAGGTCATCGAAACGGCCTTGATCCTCTTTGGACCAAAGAAATGGTATATTCTTTTTGCGCTTATCAGTAAGGAAGCTAGTCCTTTCGGCAAAATGAGGGAGAAAACGCGAATAATAAGAAAGGAGACCCATGACTTGCGCCACCCCAAGCTGGGATTTAGGGGGGGCGGTATATCTTGAATAGCGGAAATGCGCTCAGGGTCCATGACCATCTGTTTATGTCGGATAATATATACCAAATAATTAATTTCCTTAGCCATCCAGGTAGATTTAACCGGATTAACAGTAAGACGGGCCTCCCGAAGAGCCTGTAGTATTTCAGTCAAATGCAAGAGATGGGACTGCTCATCAGGCGAAAACACCAGCAAGTCGTCCGCATACGTAAGACGAAATTTATATTTAAACTTTCCCAGGACCTCATCAAGTACGCGAGACAACATCTGCGTACCCAAATTGATGCCAAAGGGGACACGAGTATATATGAATTGACCAAATGAAATAACAAAGGCAGTTAAATCTTTGCTCTTTTCGTCCAACCTAATCTGGTGGAAAGACTGGCATAAATCAAGGCAGGAAAACATCGCAGCATTTTGCAAATGTTGAAATAAGAGGTCAATACGAGGCTGTGGAAATTGATCATATGCAATTATCTATTTAAAGATTGAAACGAACAAACCAAACGATGGCCACCATTTTTCTTCGGAACCAAAAAGGCCGGGCTAGCGTATGGTGACCTACAAACCTCCACGATACCCTGAGACCGTAACTCCTCAATTTGTTGTCGCATAATATCAGTTTGGACAGGGTTCAATTGGAAAGGCTTAGCCCGAAAGGGGATATCGGACACTAAAGGGATGGACACCGGTGGTAATGTACATTCACCCACCCTGTCCGTAACAACATCGGAAAAATTATTTAGTAAGTCTTGCAAATGAGAGGGTGGATCAGAGGACGATGGGAAAGGGTGTGGGCGATCTTGACCAGAAACCGGAGGGCATTTCTCCGAAAAAGAAAATGACACGTGCTGTGGGGTTTTATCTACTGAAAGACCTTCCTGAAAATAAGGAAAGGAAATAATCCAAGATTCCAAAGAAATGGTTGCCTTCGCATGAGAAAAAAAATCCATCCCCAAAATCAACGGATAAGGTAACGAATCCACTATCCAAAAACACCATTTCCATGACAAATGACCCAATCGGAGTGAAAGTTCGGATCGAGAGTCTAAAGAAAAGACCCGATTTGTCACATCCTTTAATTCCATCGTTGCGTTTCGAGCAATTGAATAACCACTTCTAATCTGCCCCAACAATGAAGAAGAAACAAGCGACACTGACGAAGCGGTATCGAGAAGAGCAACAGTTGGTTGGACTCCTAATAGAACTTTAATCGTAGGAAACAAACGATTTTCCGTTGAGAAAGGGTGTTCTGCATGCAATTGAATAGGAGTAACACCCTCGCAAACAGAACGCAGCACGGATGGCTGAGGGGAAGGAACGGGATCATGAAACAAGGTATCTGAAATCGTCGTCGACGAAGGACCAGTGGTAGCGTCTTTTGACACCGCAGTGGGAGGTAATGTCGAAAAACCAGACTGTATCAAGAGTAAACAAGATGGAGGGTGTGGATCCTCCTGAGAAGATTGCATAATGTTTGAAGTTAAAGGCGGCGAGCTCACCGATACACCATGTGTGGAAGCATTAGGAGAAGACTCAAAAGGTCTATCTGAGACATCTGCTAAACGAGAGATGGAAGCGATGGTACATGTAACTCAGGATACATGTGCGTATGTCACTTTAATTCAGGTGGAAGTATTTGTTGGGCCAAGGCAAAAAATTCTCGAATAACTTGAGGACGGGGATAACATAAAATTAAAGACCGTGCAGGGAAATTCACACCATCAAGCAAAACTTCAAGTAAATGTTGTTCAGGCCATTCAACGGCTAACACCTGACTAGCATCGTAGAATTCTCGAAGAAAAGAATAAAGGGTTTCCGCTGGTTGCTGAACCCGGTGAAGGATAGAGAGTCGAAATGTTTGCATTACTGAAGAAGGTATAAGCCTGAGCCAGATCATCGATAGAAATGAATGCCAAGGTAACTTCTGTCGAAGACCTCCCATCCAAATTTCGCGGAGAGGGTTTAAAGTAAATGGTAATGCAATTAAGAGAAGGGATTCAGTATCCATTAAATCCAAAGCAATTATTTTATGGAGGAGGCACAAAAATTTATATATTGGCAAAAGATTCTCGCCCGTGATAGGCGACAATTTCCTAAAAAGGAAGGATGCCGTCTGAAAACGTATTGTTTTGCGTATGGGTGAGGAATTGTGTGGAAGAATTACACCTTGAAGAAAATCCAAGACGGAAGGGGAAGGGGGGTAGTGGTGATTGCCCATACGGAGGTTGTACATCAGTAGTCATTTTCACGAAGGAGAAAAAAAACCACACTAAAAAATTACGGGAAAAAAATTGGGGGGGGGGGGGGGTAAAAAAATTTCTATCACTACAATGTTATTTGAAAAAAAAAAGGTAGATCACTAAAGCTTAAACAGCTCTGGTACCAAAACTTTGTGACGCTTGCGTAGGTAGGCACCAACTAACCCGGTACGTTGTTATATATCTTAATGGAAGCGCGTGGTAAATTTACCCTCGTTAGCACCTATTCCCATGCAAGGGTCACAAACAATATCTGACGCCACGTTTCTGCTGGATAAATGTGTTCTCAGTAATCGAACAAGTCAGCAGAAAGGCAACGCCAGGTTCCACTGAATACTGGAATCCGCGGAACGGTCAAAAATCATGAAAAGATTCCGTTCCTGTTTCTTCTTTACTTAATTACGCTGCAAATAGAATGCTTCTTGTTACAAGAAATTACTATAATGCAAGGAAAACACTCATTCGTAATTAATACGTACCACAACCTAATAAACCAATCTCGTGTTAAGTGTCAGTTAACGAGTCATAAAAAGGGGGGGTCAAATGTGGCATTTACAAGATTTACCATTCAATTTTGACACATTCATGAAAGGGGCGGGAGACATTAGTTATCATAAAAAAGGACAATGTTCCCATTCTTACTCAAAACATAGTATATCCGTTAAGTGTACGGATTTAAACCTACGGGTCAGAAACAATCAACCAAACAAGAACATTCAGTTTTAACGTTCTTCTTTTTTTATTCCAACAATTTTAGATTAACTTGATTTCTCAACAACAACAAGGGAACATTTAAGATTTTTAACCTAACACTTAAATCCTTTCAAAATGAACTGTTTTCTGAATCAAGTCCAACATGTAAGCTCCATTATAAACATGCATACCCAGAAACATACATAACAAATACGGCACTAAACAGTGCTAATAACAATCAACTGGGTATTCTTTTTACAACAGTGATTTCCTAACAACATGTAGATATAAATATATAGTCATTCGTGCATGGCTTTTGACGCTACAGTGTAAGGTTATGGGAATATTAATTAAGGAGGGCAAAACGTGAAAATGCGGCATGCGAATAGTGCATTAACGGACGTAATTAAACCAGCGGTTTTCTAGCTTTCGACGATTCTTGTCTAACGATTTCCCAAGTAAAGGAATCTCCTTTACCACGCAATAGTTTGTTCAATCACAAGGGGAGCAGGAGTGCCTACGCTCGTACTGGGTGTACTTTAACTTGATTTTATTGGTTCCAATATATGTGTATAAGAGTTCGCTATCCAATCACTGCACCAAAAACACTTAGTTTATTGAGTTACGTTGAAAGAACCAAAAAGGGGGGGGGGGAATGTGTGAGAGAAGCGACTTCGTAAACAGCTTGCATAAATCAAAAAAATGAAAATGTATAGTTCTAAAAGCAAGCCGGCGACAGGATCTAAGATGGTAACGTTCACTATACCTTGATTATATTCCTTCGGATGGTCCTTATCAAAAATACACGCACTTTGTCCAGTATTGATACGTCTGGCTGCAGTCCAATGCCTCCCTACGAGTCTGGTAAACGTGGCTCCTAAGGAAGGTTTCCCATCTCTCGATCTCAACACGAAGGACTTGGCGTTCAAGGCAAGACGACCCTGTGCCGCTGCTAATTGGCTGGTATGCAACTGCTCGAAGACAGGAAGCGAACTGAGGAATTCCCGATCGGGATCATCGAAGAAAAAAAAGGAAGGGGGAGGAGAAAGTGTAGTTTTCTTTATACACGATAGACGGCGACACAATCCAAACGCCGTAGCGCTGTCGTCTATTGAGTTGGAGAGTTTGTTTGCTCCAAATAAACTCTATAATCGTACCAAAAGGTACGTGTAATATTCACTAATAACAGATGGTATATTAGGAATATTACAACCAACATGGCGTGGTGCTATACAACCAACGGAAGATAAAGATTATAATACTAAAGATGATTTTTATACAGAGTTAGAACAGGTCTTTGATAAATTTTCTCAGTATGATATGAACATTCTGTTAGGTGACTGTAATGCACAGATTGACAAACAAGAGACATTTAAACCCACGATTGGTAAAGAAAGTCTTCATGAATTAAGTAATGATAATTGTATAAGATTGATTACTTTTGCAACCTCAAAGAATTTAATTGTGAAAAATACCACTTTTAAACATAAAGATATCCATAAATATACCTGGTCTTCTCCAGATGGTAAAACTCTTTATCAGATAGATCATATTCTCATTGATAAGAGAAGACACACTACTATAATTGACGTTCGTACACATAGAGGTGCTGATTGTGCCAGTGACCATTATTTAGTAATTGCTAAATTAAGAGAAAGACTCTCAGTGATAAATCATAAGCAACAATATCTAAAAAGTTCTAAAATTTGATACTGATGAAAGAATTAAGAAATATTACCAAATTAAACTGTCAAGTAGATTTGATGTTGCAGGATTTAAATGATGATGAAAATATAAATGAAACAGACGTAAATAAGAATTGGGAGCACATTCGTAATGCAATAGAATCAGCAGCTAAAGAAAGTATAGGATACCATAAACCGAGAAAAAGTAAGTCATGGTTTGATAATAAATGTCATAATCTAATATAAATAAGAAATCAGGCTAGACTTAGATGGTTAAATAACTCTGATGATACAAATCTAAACAATTATAATAGAATAAAGCGTGAAGTTAACAGCACGTTTAGAAGTAAAAAAGAGATTACTTGAAAAGCAAAATTAACTAAATTGAAACAAACAGCAAAAATAAAAATATCAGAGATTTATATAAAGGTGTAAATAAGTTTAGAAAGTAATCAACCTAAAGTAAACTTGATAAAAGATAAAGACGGTGATTTTCTAGCTGACCCAAGCGATATTCTAAATAGATGGAAGAACTACTTTAATGACCTTTTAAATGTCCATGTAGGAAATAAATCAGAATTAAATGAAGTACACACAACAGAACCTTTAGTTCCAGAACCTAACTTGACTGAAGTTAAAGATGCTATTAAAAGGCTAAAGAATAACAAAGCACCTGGCATTGATTTAATACCAGCTGAGTTAAATAAATATGATGGTAATTCATTAATATGTCAGATTCATAAATTAATTTGTTTAATATGGAATAAAGAAGAAATCCCTCAACAGTGGAAAGAATCCATAATTGTTCCTGTGTTTAGAAAAGGTGATAAAATGAACTAAAATAGTTACCGTGAAATTTCTCTACTCTGAACAAAATATAAAATATTATCTAACATTATTTTAACAAGACTAACACCATATGCTAACGAAATTATAGGTGATTATCGATGTGGATTTAAACGTAACAGATCAACTACAGATCAAATTTTTCACATGAGACAGACACTTGAAAAAAAGTGGGAATATAATCAAAATGTCCATCAGCTATTCATTGATTTCAAAGAAGCAAATGATTCGGTCAAAAGAGATAAATTATATAAAATATTAGTAGAGTTTGGAATACCTAAGAAGCTTGTTAGTATGATAAAAATATACACCAGTGAAACAGAAAGTAAAATTCGTGTGGGTATTAATATGTCTGACAAATTTACAATTCACGATCGGTTAAAACAAGGAGATGCATTATCTCCATTGCTCTTTAATTTTGCCTTAGAATATGCTGTTAGGAAGGTAAAAGAAACTAAAGAAGGACTAATATTAAATGGTGTGACTCAGTTGTTAGCATATGCAGACGATTTAGACTTACTGGAGGATGATGTGAATACAATTAAGAATAATGCTAAAATATTTTTCAAAACAGCTAAAGAGATAGGTTTGGAAGTTAACAAAGAGAAAACTAAGTATATGCTTACAGACCGAAACCAAGTGTTAGGTAATAATCAAAATTTAATTATTGATAACAACTTGTTTGAACCAGTTTCCAAATTCAAATACTTAGGAGTAATATTAACAAATGAAAATTATATTAAAGAGGAAATAAAAAGTAGGCTCAATTTAGGAAATGCATGTTACTTCTCTCTTCATAAACTTTTGTCTTCTCGTTTAATATCTAAGAAACTAAAAGTTAAAATATACAAAAACTCATTATCTCTACAGACATTACCAGAGATGATTTTGATGAAAATTTTGAATTATTATGCTTTTCAGAGCCTTAAGAGCTTTTTAATTATGAAATTTGGACTTTAGGTTGAGTACTTTATTTTTCGAGAAATACGCGTTCAATGATGATACTCGTTTGAAACTCATTTTCTCAACTGACCTAGCTCGAGATAATTTTCTTTAAAATGTTGAATTAATATGCTTTTCAGAGCCTGAAAATCATTTTAATTAAAACATTTTGCTCATAGGATAAAAACTTGATTTTTCGAGAAATTCCCGATAACTTCTAATTTAAATTTGAAAGTTATCTTCTACAAGCCAAGCCTGAGATGATTTACAAGCAAATGTTGAATTATTATGCTTTTCAGAGATTGAAAAGCGTTTTAATTAATACATTTCGCTTTTAGGATCAAAACTTGATGTTTCGAGAAAATTACGTTCAATGCTAATACTCACTTAAATTTAATTTTCTACACAGACCTAGCGAGAGATGATTCTCATTAAAGTGATGAATTATTATGCTTGAAATATTCGCGTTCAAAGCTAATACTCACTTCAGACTCTTTTTCTATACAAACCAAGCCAGACATGATTTACTTTAAAATGTTTAATTATGTATGTCATTGATACATTTGATCACATAATAAAAATGCTCCTTCATTGCTAGAAACTTTAATCGACTTGAAAATGCTTCGTCTTTTCTTTTTCGGGAGTATAATATTGTATATTAAGCTGCGATAGTTGCCGCGGTGGCTCAATCGGTAACGCGTCTGACTACCATGCTCAAGGTCCCGGGTTCGATCCCCGGCCGGTTCAAATCCGGGAACTTATCTAACGATGGAAGCGGCCCCGGTGCTTACCCAGCGTCGAATAACATGGGTACCTGGGGGAAACTCTGGGGGGTAAAGGAGGTCAGTGGCATGATGCTGATCACAACCCCCATTCAGGACCGGGATCCAGAAAGTGTGTGACGTTACACCCACACTCCCTATACGCCTTCATGGCGTGGTTCTGTGCACAAGGGAGCACTTTACCTTATTTTTTTTACCTTTATATTAGGCTGCGATAAGTCATGGGTGCATGCCACACTCACTTACAATTTAATAAAGTGTCAATTAACAGTTGTGCTGTCTAATGTGTTTGTGTTCGCCTGGTGTAGTAATTGTGCTGTCTAAAGTGTTTGTGTTTGTCTTGTGGAGTAGTTCCTCCAATCATTTTGGGATGAGGAGACAGGTGAGTGGAGAACGTTACATAATTTAGAACTACATAATTTGTATTCATGTCCAGATATTAGAATAATTAAATCATGAAGACTTAGGTGGGCAGGCCATGTAGCACGAATGGGAGAGAAAAGAGGAGTTTACAGGATTCATGTTGGGAAACCTGATGGTAAGAGACCTGTAGGAAGGCAAAGAGGAAGATGGAGGGACAACGTTGAGATGGACTTAAGGGAAATCGGTAGGGATGGAAAAGAGTATATAGAACTTGCTCAAGAGAGAGAAAGATGAAAGGCCTCTGTTGCTGCAGCCATGAACCTTCGGGTTTAAGAAGGCTAGGGATTTAGTTAGTTAGTTAGTTGAATTATTATGCATTTTAGAGCCTGAAAAGCGTTTTAATTATTACAATTCTAGTTTAGGATAAAAACTTGATTTTTCGAGAAATTCGCGTTATATGCTAATTTTCGTTTGAAACTCATTTTCTCTACAGACCAAGCCAGATATGATTTTCATGAAAATTTGTAATTATTATGCTTTTCAGAGCCTTAAAAGCGTTTGAATTATGACATTTGGACGATAGGTTGAATACTTGATTTTTCGAGAAAAACGCGTTTAACGCTAGTACTCGTTTGAAACTCATTTTCTCAACTGACGTAGCTAAAGATGATTTTCTTTAAAATGTTGAATTAATATGTTTTTCAGAGCCTGAAAAGAGTTTTAATTAAAACATTTCGCTCATAGGATCAAAACTTGATTTTTCGAGAAATTCTCGATAAATTCTAATTTAAATTTTAAACACATTTCTTCTACAGGCCAAGCCAGAGATGATTTTCAAAGAAATGTTGAATTATTATGCATTTCAGAGCCTGAAAAAAGTTTAATTATTACATTTCCCCTATAGGATCAAAACTTGATGTTTCGAGAAATTTACGTTCAATGCTAATACTCACTTAAATCTAATTTTCTATACAGACCTAGCGAGAGATGATTCTCATTAAAGTGATGAATTATTATGCTTTCCATAGCCTAAAAAGTGTTTTAATTATTACATTTCGGCAATAGAATCAACACTTGATTTTTCGAGAAATTCCCGTTAAATGATAATTTTCGTTTAAACCCATTAATGCCCAGAATTTTTTTTTCAGATATCTGTTTTATACTTGAATATATGGCTATTGAGGGTCATATATTATGCTTAACTTCAGTTTCGATATGATATCTTTACTTGTTAAAGAGTGGAGGGGGGCCACAAATGTGGGCACTGGGCACTAATGTATCTCCTGATATTTATTATGATAGAGAAATTATAATAAGTCACTTTTCTACAAGAGCTTTAAAGTAATTTATAATGCAAAGGTTCTGAATTTATGAAAGTACAGTTCGTCTGTTCAACATTTTATGCACTGAAGTATACTAGAACTTACATAATATCTCCTTGTAAATATAATGGTAAATTTTTTTTTCTTAGTAAATTACTCCCAAAGTATTTCGTCTGCATGAGCTTCAAATAAATTTATACTGCAAATTTCTGGATTTAGAAAAGTATTTCTTCGATTTTTCAAAAGTTGATTTGTGACTGTGAAACCTTTCAAAACATTTGATGTGACATCCCACGTTGCACTTTCTGCACTTTTTCCAAGTATTCTTCTTGCACTCTTCACATCGTATTTGTGTTTTGTTGGTGTCTAACATGTGAGGAGCACCATCTAGTCGAATATTATGGTCAACTCGTATCTTCCCAGTTGTGGATACTCGTGACTGCCTTGGACGCTCTTGTGTGTACCTAGACAAATAATTCTGAACTACAAAGCGGGTGAATGCGAGAAGATCTAAACCCTGCTGGTGTCCAATGGGTGTTTTTAATCTGTACAGCTGCCAAGCGTTATTCATTGTAGCATTTAAAAAATAAGCAATGAGCTGCCAGTACCATTTTCGGTTTGGAATTGTGATGCGGTAAGTAGATATGTTCTGATCTATTTGGTCTATTCCACCCATGTAAGTGTTGTACAAGCTGGCTGATCTATAAAAATGTGTTTCTTTTCTGCTCGACACCATCTTTTACTTTTCCCCAATGGATGCACACCACAGCTCGTCGATGCTACAGTTACAACGTTGTTGTCATTCTATTGCACCAAAGTTATTGCAGATTTTGTGCCCGTGACGAACCACGGATTTCCTTCTTGAACACTTTGGAATTAATGAGATGCGCCTTTTCAACTCGATTTACTCGATTGTACCAACTACATCATGCCGTTTATGTAGTAAGGAGTCAAACAATCTGAGGGACGTAAAGAAATTGTCCATGTACAGGCAATATGTAGTATCAAGTGGCATTTTGTTGACCAGTTTTGTAAGAACAGAACCACGTACTCCAAGTTCAGGAATAGCATTACCTGTCGAGGCCCCCTGGTATGTTTCCACCTCGAAGCTGATTACCAGATAAATGTGTGATATCAAAATCTTCATCAGAAGCGCTAACCTCATCGCTGGCCAATGCATTTTCAGGTGGTTGTATATACACATCCACATGAAGTACGTTATCCTCTTCAAGAAGAGCTGCGATTTCTTCAACATTTAGCCTGGAAAGAAAAATAAATGAAATAAATGCTTGTATTTATCTGATACCATTAGATATAAACAAAATTTCATTCAAATTGAAAAGAAGGAACGGCAAGGAGGCATTAAATGACAGTATTTCCAAGCCTACCTTTTATGCCCTTCCATTTAGAAAAAATCCGATGGCTATATAACAAAACATATACAAAGAAAATCCGTTTCCGCAATGAAGAAAACTCATAAACTTCAATTGTTTTGGTATATAATTTATAAATGCGATGTAGTAAATATTCTATGTTCCTTTTGCAACCAACGGTTTTTGTGTAAACTACAATTCTTGTGAAATATAGGTCTACGGCACAATGTTAAAAAAAAAAAAAAAAAAAAATAGCTACGAAAACTGCTGAAGAAGTTCACACACCCTCTTGTGCCCAGTGCCAACAAAAGTGGGCAGTAAAAATTAAACCCTTACTGTTACTATGCTATGAAGTTCAAAGAACCTTTTACTTTATAATAATAAACATAGATCATAGTAGTTTAAAATGACCCTAACAAATAATAGGTAGACCTGATTAAAAACAATGAGAAAATAACTTACCTTCTGGAAATCGCCATGCTCGAAGACTTATCAACTACAACGTACTTCAACAATAGCTCGCGCCAAAACGAATGCAACGTTCAATTTGATAACGCTACTGCAGATCACTGTTGCCAACTCGTAACTGACAACAAAAACCATTTCACGATCAATTTTTATTTACATAGTTTGTGGGCATGATCAATAACTGCCAATAGGCGCCAACAAATGTGGGCACTGGGTTCATTTTCTCTACAGACCAAGCCAGAGATGATTATCATTAAAATGTTGAATTATTATGCTTGTCAGAGCTCGAAAAGCGTTTTAATTATGACATTTGGACTAACGGATCAATAATTGATTTCTCGATAAATACGCGTTCAATGCTAGTACTCGTTTGAAACTCATTTTCCCTACAGACCTTCCCAGAGATGATTTTTATGAAAATTTGGAATTATTATGCTCTTCAGAGCCTTAAAAGCGTTTTAATTATGACATTTGGACTTTAGGTTGAATACTTGATTTTCGAGAAATACGCGTTCAATGATAGTACTCGTTTGAAACTCATTTTCTCTGCAGACCTAGCCAGAGATGGTTTTCTTTAAAAAGTTGAATTATTAAGATTTTGATTTTCAGAGCCTGAAAAGCGTATTGATTTTTACATTACGACTATAGAATCAAAACTTGATTTTTCGAGATATTCGCGTTCAAAGCTAATACTCACTTGAGACTCATTTTCTATACAAACCAAGCCAGACATGATTTTCTTTAAAATGTTGAATTATGTATGTCACTGAGACATTTGATCACATAACAAAAATGCTCCTTCATTGCTAGAAACTTTAATCGACTTGAAAATGCTTCATCTTTTCTTTTTCGGGAGTATAATATTGTATATTAAGCTGCGATAGTTGCCGCGGTGGCTCAGTCAACGTTACAACGCGTCTGACTACCATGCTCAAGGTCCCGGGTTCGATCCCCGGCCGGTTCAAATCCGGGAACTTATCTAACGGTTGTAGCGGCCCCGACGTCCACCCAGCGTCGAATAACATGGGTAACTGGAGGAAACCCTGGGGGTTAAAGGCAGTCAGGGGCGTGATGCTGATCACATGCCCTCCACTCAGGACCGGGATCAAGAAAGTGTGGGGCATTACCCCCACACTCCCTATACGCCTTCATGGCGTGGTGCTATGCACAGGGGAGCTCTTTACCTTTTTTACCTTTATATTAAGCTGCGATAAGTCATGGGTGCATGCCACACTCACTTACAATTTAATAAAGTGTCATTTATCAGTTGTGCTGTCTAATTTGTTTGAGTTTGTCTTGTGTAGTATTTGTGGTGTGTAGTTTCTTTATGTTTATATTGTGTAGTAGTTGTGGTGTGTTTGTGTTTATATTGTGTTATAGTTGTGATGTGTTTGTGTGTGTCTTGTGTAGTGGTTGTGCTGCCTAATGTGTTTGTGTTCGACTTGTGTAGTAATTGTGCTGTCTAAAGTGTTTGTGTTTGTCATGTGTAGTAGTTCCGCCATTCATATTGGGGGTTAGGCGTAGAGCTGACAACACTGCACTGTAAAAAAAAATGTCAAGAAACGTCAATATAAGGCCATAGATGTTCCCAAGGTAAAAAATTCCGGAGGTAAAATAGTCCCCCGTTCGGATCTCCGGGTGGGGAGTACTTTGGGAGGTCCCTGGACTAAGGATTAGATCCACATTACGAATAAGGATATTAAATTAGGCTCCTATTGTTCTGAGCCTTTACCGGCATGGGGCATTTCAGTGTACAGTTAATGAGATAGTTAAGTATAAATTAGATGTAGTAGCTGTCCAGGAAGTTGGGTGGTCAGGAGACAGGAATTGTAAAACTAAAAATTATACATTTTTCTATGGCGCTGAATATCATAATTTTGGAACAACCTTTTTCTTAAATAATAGAATTATCTCGGCTCTTAAAACAGTAGAATTTATTAATGATAGGATATCATATGCAGTTTTACAGGGTAGGTGGTGTAAAATTATTTTAATAAACATACAGACACCAACGGAAGATAAATATGATAATAGTAAAGATGATTTTTATACAGGGTTAGAACATTTCTCAGTATGATATGAAAATTCTCTTAGGGGACTGTAATGCACAGATTGGCAAACAAGAGACATTTAAACCCACGATTGGTAAAGAAAGTCTTCATGAATTAAGTAATGATAATGGTATAAGATTGATTACTTTTGCAACCTCAAAGAATTTAATTGTGAAAAGTACCACTTTTAAACATAAAGATATAAATAAATATACCTGGTCTTCTTCAGATGGTAAAACTCATAATCAGATAGATCATATTCTCATTGATAAGAGAAGACACACTAGTATAATTGACGTTCGTACATATAGAATTGCTGACTGTGCCAGTGACAATTACTGAATAGTAGTTGCTAAATTAAGAGAAAGAATCTCAGTAATAAATTATAAACAACAATATCTAAAAGTTCTAAAATTTGATACAGGAAAGTTTACTGATGAAAGAATTAAGAAAAATTACCAAATTAAACTGTCAAATAGAATTGATGTTTTCCAGGATTTAAATGATGATGAAAATGTAAATGAAATAGACGTAAATAAAAGTACATTCGTATTGCAATAGAATCAGGAGCTAAAGAAAGTATAGGAAACCATAAACCGAGAAAAAGTAAGCCATGGTTTGATAATGAATGTCATAATCTAATAGAAATAAGAAATCAGGCTAGACTTAGGTGGTTAAATAACTCTGATGATACAAATCTAAACAATTATAATAGAATAAAGCGAGAAGTTAACAGCACGTTTAGAAGTAAAAAAAGAGATTACTTGAAATGCAAAATTAACTAAATTGAAACAAACAGCAAAAATAAAAATATCAGAGATTTATATAAATGTGTAAATGAGTTTGGAAAGGTGTTGCAACCTAAAGTAAACTTGATAAAAGATAAAGACGGTGATTTTCTAGCTGACCCAAGCGATATTCTAAATAGATGGAAGAACTACTTTAATGACCTTTTAAATTTACATGTAGGAGACAAATCTGAAGTAAATGAAGTACACACAGCAGAACCTTTAGTTCCAGAACCTAACTTGACTGAAGTTAAAGATGCTATTAAAAGGCTAAAAATAACAAAGCACCTGGCATTAATTTAATACCAGATGAGTTTATTAAATATGGTGGAAATACATTAATATGTCAAATTCATAAAATAATTTGTTTAATATGGAATAAAGAAGAAATCCCTCAACAGTGGAAAGAATCCATAATTGTTCCTGTGTTTAAAAAAGGTGATAAAATTAACTGCAATAATTACCGTGGAATTTCTCTACTCTCAACAACATATAAAATTTTATTTAACATTCTTTTAACAAGACTAACACCATATGCTAATGAAATTATAGGTGATTATCAATGTGGAGTTAAACGTAACAGATCAATTACAGATCAAATTTTTCACATGAGACAGACACTTGAAAAAAATTGGGAATATAATGGCACCTGGCATTAATTTAATTCCAGATGAGTTAATTAAATATGGTGGAAATTCATTAATATGTCAAATTCATAAAATAATTTGTTTAATATGGAATAAAGAAGAAATCCGTCAACAGTGGAAAGAATCCATAATTGTTCCTGTGATTAAAAAAAGTGATAAAATTAACTGCAATAATTACCGTGGAAATTCTCTACTCTCAACAACATATAAAATTTTATCTAACATTCTTTTAACAAGAGTAAAACCATATGCTAATGAAATTATAGGTGATTATCAATGTGGAGTTAAACGTAACAGATCAATTACAGATCAAATTTTTCACATGAGACAGACACTTGAAAAAAATTGGGAATATAATGGCACCTGGCATTAATTTAATTCCAGATGAGTTAATTAAATATGGTGGAAATACATTAATATGTCAAATTCATAAAATAATTTGTTTAATATGGAATAAAGAAGAAATCCCTCAACAGTGGAAAGAATCCATAATTGTTCCTGTGTTTAAAAAAGGTGATAAAATTAACTTCAAAAATTACCGTGGAATTTCTGTACTCTCAACAACATAAAAGAATATTAGATAAAAATTTTATAACAAGACTAACACCATATGCTAATGAAATTATAGGTGATTATCAATGTGGAGTTAAACGTAACAGATCAATTACAGATCAAATTTTTCACATGAGACAGACACATGAAAAAAAGTGGGAATATAATCAAAATGTCCATCAGCTATTCTTTGATTTCAAAAAAACTTATGATTCGGTCAAAAGTGATAAATTATATAATATGTTAGTAGTGTTTGGAATACCTAAGATTCTTGTTAGTATGAGAAAAATATGCACCAGTGAAACAGAAAGTAAAATTCGTGTGGGTATTAATATGTCTGACAAATTTACAATTCATGATAGGTTGAAACAAGGAGATGCATTATCTCCATTGCTCTTTAATTTTCCCTTAGAATATGCTGTTTGGAATGTAAAAGAAACTAAAGAAGGACTAAAATTAAATGGTGTGACTCAGTTGTTAGCATATGCAGATGATGAAGACTTACTGGGGGTGATGTGAATACAATTAAGAATAATACTAAAATTTTTTTCAAAACTGCTAAAGAGATAGGTTTGGAAGTTAACACAGAGAAAACTAAATATATGCTTACAGGCTGAAACCAAGTGTTATGTAATAATCAAAATCTAATTATTGATAACAACTTGTTTGAACCAATTTCCAAATTCAAATACTTAGGAGTAATATTAACAAAAGAAAATTATATTAAAGAGGAAATAAGAAGTACTCTTAATTCAGGAAATGCATGTTACTTCTCTCTTCACAAACTTTTGTCTTCTTGTTTAATATCTAAGAAACTAAAAGTTAAAATATAGAAAACCGTAATTTTGCCTGTAGTATTATATGGATGTGAAATTTGGTCCCTTAGATTGAAAGAGGAACATATATTGAGAGTATTTGAAAATAAGATCCTTAGGAAAATCTTTGAACCTAAAAGGAATGAGGAGACAGGTGAGTGGAGAAGGTTACATAATTTAGAACTACATAATTTGTATTCATGTCCAGAAATTAATAGAATAATTAAATCATGAAGACTTAGGTGGGCAGGCTATGTGGCACGAATGGGAGAGAAAAGAGGAGTTTACAGGATTCTTGTTGGGAAACCTGATGGTAAGAGACCTGTAGGAAGGCCAAGACGAAGATGGAGGGACAACGTTGAGATGGACTTAAGGGAAATCGGTAGGGATGGAAAAGAGTATATAGACTTGCTCAAGATAGGGAAAGATGGAAGGCCTATGTTGCTGCAGCAATGAACCTTCGGGTTTAAGAAGGCTAGGGAATTATTTAGTTAATTAAATTATTATGCATTTAAGAGCCTGAAAAGCCTTTTAATTATTACATTTCTCGCATAATAAGAAACTTGATTTTTCGAGAAATTCGCGTTATAAGCTATTTTTCGTTTCAAACTCATTTTGTCTACAGACTAAGATGATTTTCATGAAAATTTGGAATTTCTTTTTGGAAGACTTTCCAGAGTCTTGAAAGCGTTTTAATTATGATATTTGGACGATAGGATGAATACTTGATTCTTCGAGAAATACGCATTTAATGTAACTCATTTTCTCTACTGACCTAGCTAGAGAAGATTTTCATTAAAATTTTGAATTATTAAGCTTTTCAGAGCATGAAGACGATTTAATTCTGACATTTACACCATAGGATCGAAACTAAACTTTTCGAGAAATTCGGGTTCACTCCTAATACTCACTTCAGACTCATTTTCTATACAGACCAAGACAGAGATGATTTGCTTTAAAATGTTCAATTAATATGTTTTTCAGAGCCGAAAAGCGTTTTAATTAATACATTTAATTATGACATTTGGACGATATGTTGAATACCTGATTTTTCTAGATATATGCTTTCAATGCTAGTACTCGTTTGAAACTCGATTTCCTACAGACCTAGCGAGAGGTGAATCTCATTAAAGTGATGAATTATTATGCTTTTCGGAGCTTGGAAAGTTTATCAACTTTGACATTTCAACTTTAGGATCAAATCTTTTTTTTTCGAAAAATTCACGTTCTATTCTAGTACTAATTTGAAACTCATTTTCTCTAGGACCTAGGCAGGGATGATTTTCATTAAAATGTTCAATTATTATGCTTCTCAGAGCCTGAAAAGCTTTTTAGTTATGACATTTGGACTATAGGATGAATACTTGATTTTTTTAGAGAAATACGCGATCAATGCTAGTACTCACTTGAAACTTAATTTCTCTACAGATCTAGCCAGAGATGATTTTCATTAAAATGTTGAATTATTAATCTTTTCCGAGAATGAAAAGCGTTTTAGTTCTGACATTTCGACTACTAGTGTCAAAACTTGAATTTTCGAGAAATTCACGTTCGTTGAATCTTATTTGTTCTACTGGCCTACCTAGAGATGATATTCCTTAAAATGTTGAATTATAATGCTTTTCAGAGACTGAAAAGGGTTTTAATTATTACACTTCGAATATAGGATCAAAACTTGATTTTTCTAGAAATTCGCGTTCAATTCTAATATTCATTTGAGACTCATTTTCTATACAGAACAAGCCAGAGATGATTGTCTTTAAAATGTTGAATTAATATGCTTTTCAGAGCCTAAAAATCGCTTTAATTATTACATTTCGCCTATAGGATCAAAACATGATTTTTCGAGAAATTTGCGATCAATGCTAACATTTGAGACTCTTTTTCTATACAGACCAAGTGTGACATTTTTCTACGCAGATTAGTAATAAAATCATTACGTTATATCATAGAAAAGTTAGGTAATAGAAGTGGAAGCTACATTTAAACCTCGCTGCGCTTTGAAATTGCATTTCCATCGGTGACCAGTTGATGGCGCGGCCGTCTTCTTTTGCTGCTCGCAGTAAATAGGGGGGGAAGATTAATTGTCCCACTGGAGTGTCCTTCACCACAGAAAGAACAGGGGTGGGTTATGAAACAGGTTTTCTGAAAACGAGGGGGGAATATATGTCTTTTTCTGATTTCATGCAGTTCGTGAATTTACGGAATGAGGACTTTGCCAGGCAGCTACGTACCCTACCAGGGCGCGAAATCATTGAAGATTGATTTTTTGGGGGGGGGGGGGGCAAGAAGATTGTGGTCTACACAGAGATACACAAACTATACATATATATTATGTATGTGCATGAAACTTTTCAAATTTTCTACCAAGCAACTGAGAAGAAAGAGCCTATATGATTAATATTTATAATGTTATTAAATATAAAAGTAAATTACTAAACATGTAAGAATACATTAGTATTTAATACATACAAGGGAATTTATTTGATATTTTTTATGTATCAGATATTTATAACTGCCTTCTCGATTGCGCCGTGAATACGTTTTCGCCTTGCAATCAAGGAGTCCCGGGTTCGATACCTGGTGGAGGCACATAGTGGTTCGGATCCCACTTTAAACTATCGTTTGATTGACTTGTTATTGATTTCTAGTTTTGGTTTTTATGTATAGGTTTTCTATCTACCTGTGGGTGATCGCGGCGATAGGGTTGAAATAAAACATTATCTCTTATGCCTTTAGAATCGGTTTGGATGGAAGGGGGAAGGGTGCCTGTTATTCGCATTAACACAAGGTTAGTCGAGCAACTGTGCAGAATAAGGTTGACTAACAATGGCAGTGAGCCTAAAGTATCCAAAGTAAACATATATTGCTTAAATATGTCTGTGACAGTGACTCAACTACAGGGGGGACAGGGGCTAATGCGAGCAATTACCCCTTCGATTTCAAATTTTATGCAAATAAAAATTCATTTTGTAAAATTGTCTTGCTTTTTCGCTCGCATTATCTGCTATTCTTGTTTTCAATCCACATCGATAATCACCTATAATTTCGTTAGCATATGGTGTTAGTCTTGTTAAAATAATGTTAGATAATATTTTATATTTTGTTCAGAGTAGAGAAATTTCACGGTAACTATTTTAGTTCATTTTATCACCTTTTCTAAACACAGGAACAATTATGGATTCTTTCCACTGTTGAGGGATTTCTTCTTTATTCCATATTAAACAAATTAATTTATGAATCTGACATATTAATGAATTACCATCCTATTTATTTAACTCAGCTGGTATTAAATCAATGCCAGGTGCTTTGTTATTCTTTAGCCTTTTAATAGCATCTTTAACTTCAGTCAAGTTAGGTTCTGGAACTAAAGGTTCTGTTGTGTGTACTTCATTTAATTCTGATTTATTTCCTACATGGACATTTAAAAGGTCATTAAAGTAGTTCTTCCATCTATTTAGAATATCGCTTGGGTCAGCTAGAAAATCACCGTCTTTATCTTTTATCAAGTTTACTTTAGGTTGATTACTTTCTAAACTTATTTACACCTTTATATAAATCTCTGATATTTTTATTTTTGCTGTTTGTTTCAATTTAGTTAATTTTGCTTTTCAAGTAATCTCTTTTTTACTTCTAAACGTGCTGTTAACTTCACGCTTTATTCTATTATAATTGTTTAGATTTGTATCATCAGAGTTATTTAACCATCTAAGTCTAGCCTGATTTCTTATTTATATTAGATTATGACATTTATTATCAAACCATGACTTACTTTTTCTCGGTTTATGGTATCCTATACTTTCTTTAGCTGCTGATTCTATTGCATTACGAATGTGCTCCCAATTCTTATTTACGTCTGTTTCATTTATATTTTCATCATCATTTAAATCCTGCAACATCAAATCTACTTGACAGTTTAATTTGGTAATATTTCTTAATTCTTTCATCAGTATCAAATTTTAGAACTTTTTAGATATTGTTGCTTATGATTTATCACTGAGAGTCTTTCTCTTAATTTAGCAATTACTAAATAATGGTCACTGGCACAGTCAGCACCTCTATGTGTACGAACGTCAATTATAGTAGTGTGTCTTCTCTTATCAATGAGAATATGATCTATCTGATAAAGAGTTTTACCATCTGGAGAAGACCAGGTATATTTATGGATATCTTTATGTTTAAAAGTGGTATTTTTCACAATTAAATTCTTTGAGGTTGCAAAAGTAATCAATCTTATACAATTATCATTACTTAATTCATGAAGACTTTCTTTACCAATCGTGGGTTTAAATGTCTCTTGTTTGTCAATCTGTGCATTACAGTCACCTAACAGAATGTTCATATCATACTGAGAAAATTTATCAAAGACCTGTTCTAACTCTGTATAAAAATCATCTTTAGTATTATAATCTTTATCTTCCGTTGGTTGTATAGCACCACGCCATGTTGGTTGTAATATTCCTAATATACCATCTGTTATTAGTGAATATTACACGTACCTTTTGGTACGATTATAGAGTTTATTTGGAGCAAACAAACTCTCCAACTCAATAGACGACAGCGCTACGGCGTTTGGATTGTGTCGCCGTCTATCGTGTATAAAGAAAACTACACTTTCTCCTCCCCCTTCCTTTTTTTCTTCGATGATCCCGATCGGGAATTCCTCAGTTCGCTTCCTGTCTTCGAGCAGTTGCATACCAGCCAATTAGCAGCGGCACAGGGTCGTCTTGCCTTGAACGCCAAGTCCTTCGTGTTGAGATCGAGAGATGGGAAACCTTCCTTAGGAGCCACGTTTACCAGACTCGTAGGGAGGCATTGGACTGCAGCCAGACGTATCAATACTGGACAAAGTGCGTGTATTTTTGATAAGGACCATCCGAAGGAATATAATCAAGGTATAGTGAACGTTACCATCTTAGATCCTGTCGCCGGCTTGCTTTTAGAACTATACATTTTCATTTTTTTGATTTATGCAAGCTGTTTACGAAGTCGCTTCTCTCACACATTCCCCCCCCCTTTTTGGTTCTTTCAACGTAACTCAATAAACTAAGTGTTTTTGGTGCAGTGATTGGATAGCGAACTCTTATACACATATATTGGAACCAATAAAATCAAGTTAAAGTACACCCAGTACGAGCGTAGGCACTCCTGCTCCCCTTGTGATTGAACAAACTATTGCGTGGTAAAGGAGATTCCTTTACTTGGGAAATCGTTAGACAAGAATCGTCGAAAGCTAGAAAACCGCTGGTTTAATTACGTCCGTTAATGCACTATTCGCATGCCGCATTTTCACGTTTTGCCCTCCTTAATTAATATTCCCATAACCTTACACTGTAGCGTCAAAAGCCATGCACGAATGACTATATATTTATATCTACATGTTGTTAGGAAATCACTGTTGTAAAAAGAATACCCAGTTGATTGTTATTAGCACTGTTTAGTGCCGTATTTGTTATGTATGTTTCTGGGTATGCATGTTTATAATGGAGCTTACATGTTGGACTTGATTCAGAAAACAGTTCATTTTGAAAGGATTTAAGTGTTAGGTTAAAAATCTTAAATGTTCCCTTGTTGTTGTTGAGAAATCAAGTTAATCTAAAATTGTTGGAATAAAAAAAGAAGAACGTTAAAACTGAATGTTCTTGTTTGGTTGATTGTTTCTGACCCGTAGGTTTAAATCCGTACACTTAACGGATATACTATGTTTTGAGTAAGAATGGGAACATTGTCCTTTTTTATGATAACTAATGTCTCCCGCCCCTTTCATGAATGTGTCAAAATTGAATGGTAAATCTTGTAAATGCCACATTTGACCCCCCCTTTTTATGACTCGTTAACTGACACTTAACACGAGATTGGTTTATTAGGTTGTGGTACGTATTAATTACGAATGAGTGTTTTCCTTGCATTATAGTAATTTCTTGTAACAAGAAGCATTCTATTTGCAGCGTAATTAAGTAAAGAAGAAACAGGAACGGAATCTTTTCATGATTTTTGACCGTTCCGCGGATTCCAGTATTCAGTGGAACCTGGCGTTGCCTTTCTGCTGACTTGTTCGATTACTGAGAACACATTTATCCAGCAGAAACGTGGCGTCAGATATTGTTTGTGACCCTTGCATGGGAATAGGTGCTAACGAGGGTAAATTTACCACGCGCTTCCATTAAGATCTATAACAACGTACCGGGTTAGTTGGTGCCTACCTACGCAAGCGTCACAAAGTTTTGGTACCAGAGCTGTTTAAGCTTTAGTGATCTACCTTTTCTTTTTCAAATAACATTGTAGTGATAGAAATTTTTTTACCCCCCCCCCCAATTTTTTTCCCGTAATTTTTTAGTGTGGTTTTTTTTCTCCTTCGTGAAAATGACTACTGATGTACAACCTCCGTATGGGCAATCACCACTACCCCCCTTCCCCTTCCGTCTTGGATTTTCTTCAAGGTGTAATTCTTCCACACAATTCCTCACCCATACGCAAAACAATACGTTTTCAGACGGCATCCTTCCTTTTTAGGAAATTGTCGCCTATCACGGGCGAGGATCTTTTGCCAATATATAAATTTTTGTGCCTCCTCCATAAAATAATTGCTTTGGATTTAATGGATACTGAATCCCTTCTCTTAATTGCATTACCATTTACTTTAAACCCTCTCCGCGAAATTTGGATGGGAGGTCTTCGACAGAAGTTACCTTGGCATTCATTTCTATCGATGATCTGGCTCAGGCTTATACCTTCTTCAGTAATGCAAACATTTCGACTCTCTATCCTTCACCGGGTTCAGCAACCAGCGGAAACCCTTTATTCTTTTCTTCGAGAATTCTACGATGCTAGTCAGGTGTTAGCCGTTGAATGGCCTGAACAACATTTACTTGAAGTTTTGCTTGATGGTGTGAATTTCCCTGCACGGTCTTTAATTTTATGTTATCCCCGTCCTCAAGTTATTCGAGAATTTTTTGCCTTGGCCCAACAAATACTTCCACCTGAATTAAAGTGACATACGCACATGTATCCTGAGTTACATGTACCATCGCTTCCATCTCTCGTTTAGCAGATGTCTCAGATAGACCTTTTGAGTCTTCTCCTAATGCTTCCACACATGGTGTATCGGTGAGCTCGCCGCCTTTAACTTCAAACATTATGCAATCTTCTCAGGAGGATCCACACCCTCCATCTTGTTTACTCTTGATACAGTCTGGTTTTTCGACATTACCTCCCATTGCGGTGTCAAAAGACGCTACCACTGGTCCTTCGTCGACGACGATTTCAGATACCTTGTTTCATGATCCCGTTCCTTCCCCTCAGCCATCCGTGCTGCGTTCTGTTTGCGAGGGTGTTACTCCTATTCAATTGCATGCAGAACACCCTTTCTCAACGGAAAATCGTTTGTTTCCTACGATTAAAGTTCTATTAGGAGTCCAACCAACTGTTGCTCTTCTCGATACCGCTTCGTCAGTGTCGCTTGTTTCTTCTTCATTGTTGGGGCAGATTAGAAGTGGTTATTCAATTGCTCGAAACGCAACGATGGAATTAAAGGATGTGACAAATCGGGTCTTTTCTTTAGACTCTCGATCCGAACTTTCACTCCGATTGGGTCATTTGTCATGGAAATGGTGTTTTTGGATAGTGGATTCGTTACCTTATCCGTTGATTTTGGGGATGGATTTTTTTTCTCATGCGAAGGCAACCATTTCTTTGGAATCTTGGATTATTTCCTTTCCTTATTTTCAGGAAGGTCTTTCAGTAGATAAAACCCCACAGCACGTGTCATTTTCTTTTTCGGAGAAATGCCCTCCGGTTTCTGGTCAAGATCGCCCACACCCTTTCCCATCGTCCTCTGATCCACCCTCTCATTTGCAAGACTTACTAAATAATTTTTCCGATGTTGTTACGGACAGGGTGGGTGAATGTACATTACCACCGGTGTCCATCCCTTTAGTGTCCGATATCCCCTTTCGGGCTAAGCCTTTCCAATTGAACCCTGTCCAAACTGATATTATGCGACAACAAATTGAGGAGTTACGGTCTCAGGGTATCGTGGAGGTTTGTAGGTCACCATACGCTAGCCCGGCCTTTTTGGTTCCGAAGAAAAATGGTGGCCATCGTTTGGTTTGTTCGTTTCAATCTTTAAATAGATAATTGCATATGATCAATTTCCACAGCCTCGTATTGACCTCTTATTTCAACATTTGCAAAATGCTGCGATGTTTTCCTGCCTTGATTTATGCCAGTCTTTCCACCAGATTAGGTTGGACGAAAAGAGCAAAGATTTAACTGCCTTTGTTATTTCATTTGGTCAATTCATATATACTCGTGTCCCCTTTGGCATCAATTTGGGTACGCAGATGTTGTCTCGCGTACTTGATGAGGTCCTGGGAAAGTTTAAATATAAATTTCGTCTTACGTATGCGGACGACTTGCTGGTGTTTTCGCCTGATGAGCAGTCCCATCTCTTGCATTTGACTGAAATACTACAGGTTCTTCGGGAGGCCCGTCTTACTGTTAATCCGGTTAAATCTACCTGGATGGCTAAGGAAATTAATTATTTGGTATATATTATCCGACATAAACAGATGGTCATGGACCCTGAGCGCATTTCCGCTATTCAAGATATACCGCCCCCCCTAAATCCCAGCTTGGGGTGGCGCAAGTCATGGGTCTCCTTTCTTATTATTCGCGTTTTCTCCCTCATTTTGCCGAAAGGACTAGCTTCCTTACTGATAAGCGCAAAAAGAATATACCATTTCTTTGGTCCAAAGAGGATCAAGGCCGTTTCGATGACCTAAAATCTGCCTTTTTGAAACATACATGTCTTTACATGTCTTTGACATCATGACATCATGATGTCTTTACCTGATTTTTCTCAGGAATTTGTCCTTCAGACGGACGTTTCGAGTTTAGCTTTGGGGGCTACCCTGAATCAGCGTGATTCGGAAGGTTTTTTACGAACAATTGCCTTTGCTTCGCGCAAACGTACTCTTCAAGAACGTAGGCAATCAATTTATGAAGCTGAATGTGCGGCTTATTGTCTTTGGGTTCAAGAAATTTGAGACATACTTAACCTCCAAGCATTTCACGCTTCAAACAGATAACCAGGCATTGTCGTTGTTACTGAAACATCCTGAATAATTTGGTAAATTCGGACGTTGGTTGTTGTATTTATCTCGCTTTTCATATAATGTTGAACATATTCCTTCTTCCAAAAATCCTGTTGCGGATTGTTTATCACGGATACACTCTCCGGAAGATTTTGTCATTGTACCCACCCCCCCGTTAGTAGTTTGGCATGTGCTGCTCCTAAGCTCAGCATTATCCCCTTTAACAAGTCCGATATTATTGCTCTTCAGGAGCAAGACCCTTTCTTACGTCCTATGATGGATCAACTCCGGGATAATGAAACTGTTCCTCATTTTGGCCTTTTCCAAGGTCCGTTTCTTCGCCATTCTCCGCGTTCCGCTACTTCTCAGGTCGTCCTACCGTCATTATTACATAACGTCATTTGTCATTACTATCACGATACTCCGGTGGGCGGTTCACACCTGGGAGCCAACAAAACAACAAAGAAAATTTCCGGTCTTTTCTGGTGGCCTAATTATCTTGCTGACATTAGGCAATGTGTGCGATCTTGTGAAATTTGCCAAAAGGCCAAATTGGCTATTCGTAAGCCTCAAGGTTTACTTTCCTCGGAGGTGATACGCCACCCTTGGCGGCGCCTTTACATTGATTTGGTGGGACCTTTGGTTCGTTCTGCTCTCGGAAATACTTATATTTTGGTGGTTGTGGACGCATTTTCCAAATGGGTCTCACTATATCCACTTCGCTCGGCGACTTCGTACGCAATTATTGATAAATTGAAATTCTTTTTTCTTTCCTTTGGAGCTCCATGCGAATTAGTGTCCGACAATGCTTCATATTTTCGTTCGCAGGTGTTTAATAACCTTTTATTCGAGTCCAATGTTCGCCATATATATACCAGTCCCTATTATCCAAACTCTTCTTTGGCAGAACGATTCATACGTAATCTCAAGTCATCCTTAATTTGTTTTCACTCAAAAGATAACTCCAAATGGGTTCTCCACTTAAATAGTATTGCCTTTGCCTTTAATACAGCTACGCACGATGCCATTCACGCTACGCCGGCGAGGCTAATATTTGGACGGGATATTGATGGTCCAATGAATTCTTTTTGGGACTTACAATCTGATGAGGAGCTGGCAGCTCCTCCGTCTCCTGTTCGTGCACACGCTTGGGGTGATGCTTATCAACACTTGCTGCGTTCTTGTCATTCACGCAAACGCAAATATGATCACTCTCGGGTTCAGGTTTCTAAAAACCCGGGGACATGGTTTCATACCGTGTTTTTCCCTTAAGTAATGCCTTTAACAAAACGTCATCTAAGCTCCAGGAACGATGGTCTGGTCCAGTACAGGTATTCAAAATGTTAACACCGGTGACGGCCTTGTTGATAGACCCTGATACTCAACAGATGCTCCGTAAAGCACATGTGACCCATCTCAAACCGTATACCATACGGAATTTAGATTCTCCTGTGTCACCTGTGGCTTTGGGACATACTCAGGTGGGACAGACGTTACAAAATCATATTCATTCCTAGACCTCCCTTATTTACAAACCTTTTTGGCCTTTTTTTTGCAAATTTGTTAATTGTCAATATAAGGAAGTGTCTTGGATTTAAGGGTAATTCTGTAATATTTTTCCTCTTTATAGGCATTATTATTAGGTCTATTATTTATGTCCAGTGTGGGTGTTGTATCAATTTAAATATTTATTGTGAGATACTATGTGAAATTACCTTTGTTTGTAGTTTGGATATTTTTTTTGATAAATGCAATAATTGTGATGCATGCGCTCTGTAATGATGCTACTTTCCTTTTGTTCCTTCCTTCTGTACTTCGTAGTCTTAACTTTCCTGGTTCTCTTTCTAACTTCCTCCTTTCTTATTCTTTTGTTGATCCCCTTCCTTTTCTTTTGTTTCATATTTTCACGAGACTACTACTATGCTACAATTACGCCATGGGGAGACTTGTTTTTTGGACCATCTTACGACTAGTGCTCTACTACGCCTCCGGACATTTGGAAGTGTTGAGCATCACTATATTTTTTTTTTAAGTCTTCGCCTTGTGGTGATTCTATGCTTCTGGCGCTGCCCGGTTTGACATTACCTTTGCTATGTGCCTATGCTATTTGTTCTATGTGCTGTGAATATGGTGATTTTTGGGTGTATGTGATCTCATTAAACAAATGTTGGATCCGGGATGGCCAGCATGGAGTTCAAGGTTGATTCATATACATGTTGTCATGAGTCTTTTGGCTCTGATATATATTTCTTTTATGGTATCTAAGCATGCATGCATTTATAACCGTTATGAACTTATACCTTGATTATGTCTTTTGCTTACCAATGATATTTAACATTGATATTATGGGTGTCATTCTCTTTGCTTGATTTTTTTTTTTTTGAATCTATAATATATATGCTCATTCCCTGACTGTCAATTTTGGGGGTTGTATTTTTTGTGGTGTGTCTCTAATTTTAATTCAAATATCTATGAATACACATGTATTCCTTGGGATAAAGCTGAGATAATTATGCTCTTTTATCACGTATAATTGTGGTTGTTTAATGTATATTGTTGTCACACCTTAAGTGCAGCTTTTCGATTGTTAGGCTTTGATGCTACTTGGCCGTTTAGGCCCCCGCCCATTTCTTTAATTCCCTTTGTTTTGTGGGGATCCGGGAGTTTGTAATATTCCTAATATACCATCTGTTATTAGTGAATATTACACGTACCTTTTGGTACGATTATAGAGTTTATTTGGAGCAAACAAACTCTCCAACTCAATAGACGACAGCGCTATGGCGTTCGGATCCACATTACGAATAAGGATATTAAATTAGGCACCTGGAATGTTCTGAGCCTTTACCGGCCTGGGGCATTTCAGTGTACAGTTAATGAGATAGTTAAGTATAAATTAAATGTAGTATCTGTCCAGGAAGTCAGGTGGTCAGGAGACAGGAATTGTAAAACTAAAAATTATACTTTTTTCTATGGTGTTTAAAATCATAATTTTGGAACAGGCTTTTTCTTAAATAAAATCTCGGCTCTTAAAACAGTAGAATTTATTAATGATAGGATATTATATGCAGTTTTACAGGGTAGGTGGTGTAAAATTATTTTAATAGACATACATGCACCATGTGACGCTTGCGTAGGTAGGCACCAACTAACCCGGTACGTTGTTATAGATCTTAATGGAAGCGCGTGGTAAATTTACCCTCGTTAGCACCTATTCCCATGCAAGGGTCACAAACAATATCTGACGCCACGTTTCTGCTGGATAAATGTGTTCTCAATAATCGAACAAGTCAGCAGAACGGCAACGCCAGGTTCCACTGAATACTGGAATCCGCGGAACGGTCAAAAATCATGAAAAGATTCCGTTCCTGTTTCTTCTTTACTTAATTACGCTGCAAATAGAATGCTTCTTGTTACAAGAAATTACTATAATGCAAGGAAAACACTCATTCGTAATTAATACGTACCACAACCTAATAAACCAATCTCGTGTTAAGTGTCAGTTAACGAGTCATAAAAAGGGGGGGTCAAATGTGGCATTTACAAGATTTACCATTCAATTTTCACACATTCATGAAAAGGGCGGGAGACATTAGTTATCATAAAAAAGGACAATGTTCCCATTCTTACTCAAAACATAGTATATCCGTTAAGTGTACGGATTTAAACCTACGGGTCAGAAACAATCAACCAAACAAGAACATTCAGTTTTAACGTTCTTCTTCTTTTTTATTCCAACAATTTTAGATTAACTTGATTTCTCAACAACAACAATGGAACGTTTGAGATTTTTAACCTAACACTTAAATCCTTTCAAAATGAACTGTTTTCTGAATCAAGTCCAACATGTAAGCTCCATTATAAACATGCATACCCAGACACGTACATATCAAATACAGCACTAAGCAGTGCTAATAACAATCAACTGGGTATTCTTTTTACAACAGTGAATTCCTAACAACAACATGTAGATATAAATATATAGTCATTCGTGCATGGCTTTTGACGCTACAGTGTAAGGTTATGGGGAATATTAATTAAGAAGGGCAAAACGTGAAAATGCGGCATGCGAATAGTGCATTAACGGACGTAATTAAACCAGCGGTTTTCTAGCTTTCGACGATTCTTGTCTAACGATTTCCCAAGTAAAGGAATCTCCTTTACCACGCAATAGTTTGTTCAATCACAAGGGGAAAAAAGGGTTGTATTTTTAATTATTCCTCTTTCTTGGCATTCGTTATTTTATTGAAGTGGAGCAGGAGTGCCTACGCTCGTACTGGGTGTACTTTAACTTGATTTTATTGGTTCCAATATATGTGTATAAGAGTTCGCTATCCAATCACTGCACCAAAAACACTTAGTTTATTGAGTTACGTTGAAAGAACCAAAAAGGGGGGGAATGTGTGAGAGAAGCGACTTCGTAAACAGCTTGCATAAATCAAAAAAAAATGAAAATGTATAGTTCTAAAAGGAAGCCGGCGACAGGATCTAAGATGGTAACGTTCACTATACCTTGATTATATTCCTTCGGATGGTCCTTGTCAAAAATACACGCACTTTGTCCAGTTTGGATACGTCTGGCTGCAGTCCAATGCCTCCCTACGAGTCTGGTAATCGTGGCTCCTAAGGAAGGTTTCCCATCTCTCGATATCAGTAGGTACACGTAGGACTTGGCGTTCAAGGCAAGACGACCCTGTGCCGCTGCTAATTGGCTGGTATGCAACTGCTCGAAGACAGGAAGCGAACTGAGGAATTCCCGATCGGGATCATCGAAGAAAAAAAGGGAGGGGGAGGAGAAAGTGTAGTTTTCATTATATACGATAGACGGCGACACAATCCGAACGCCATAGCGCTGTCGTCTATTGAGTTGGAGAGTTTGTTTGCTCCAAATAAACTCTATAATCGTACCAAAAGGTACGTGTAATATTCACTAATAACAGATGGTATATTAGGAATATTACAAACTCCCGGATCCCCACAAAACAAAGGGAATTAAAGAAATGGGCGGGGGCCTAAACGGCCAAGTAGCATCAAAGCCTAACAATCGAAAAGCTGCACTTAAGGTGTGACAACAATATACATTAAACAACCACAATTATACGTGATAAAAGAGCATAATTATCTCAGCTTTATCCCAAGGAATACATGTGTATTCATAGATATTTGAATTAAAATTAGAGACACACCACAAAAAATACAACCCCCAAAATTGACAGTCAGGGAATGAGCATATATATTATAGATTCAAAAAAAAAAAAAATCAAGCAAAGAGAATGACACCCATAATATCAATGTTAAATATCATTGGTAAGCAAAAGACATAATCAAGGTATAAGTTCATAACGGTTATAAATGCATGCATGCTTAGATACCATAAAAGAAATATATATCAGAGCCAAAAGACTCATGACAACATGTATATGAATCAACCTTGAACTCCATGCTGGCCATCCCGGATCCAACATTTGTTTAATGAGATCACATACACCCAAAAATCACCATATTCACAGCACATAGAACAAATAGCATAGGCACATAGCAAAGGTAATGTCAAACCGGGCAGCGCCAGAAGCATAGAATCACCACAAGGCGAAGACTTAAAAAAAAAATATAGTGATGCTCAACACTTCCAAATGTCCGGAGGCGTAGTAGAGCACTAGTCGTAAGATGGTCCAAAAAACAAGTCTCCCCATGGCGTAATTGTAGCATAGTAGTAGTCTCGTGAAAATATGAAACAAAAGAAAAGGAAGGGGATCAACAAAAGAATAAGAAAGGAGGAAGTTAGAAAGAGAACCAGGAAAGTTAAGACTACGAAGTACAGAAGGAAGGAACAAAAGGAAAGTAGCATCATTACAGAGCGCATGCATCACAATTATTGCATTTATCAAAAAAAATATCCAAACTACAAACAAAGGTAATTTCACATAGTATCTCACAATAAATATTTAAATTGATACAACACCCACACTGGACATAAATAATAGACCTAATAATAATGCCTATAAAGAGGAAAAATATTACAGAATTACCCTTAAATCCAAGACACTTCCTTATATTGACAATTAACAAATTTGCAAAAAAAAGGCCAAAAAGGTTTGTAAATAAGGGAGGTCTAGGAATGAATATGATTTTGTAACGTCTGTCCCACCTGAGTATGTCCCAAAGCCACAGGTGACACAGGAGAATCTAAATTCCGTATGGTATACGGTTTGAGATGGGTCACATGTGCTTTACGGAGCATCTGTTGAGTATCAGGGTCTATCAACAAGGCCGTCACCGGTGTTAACATTTTGAATACCTGTACTGGACCAGACCATCGTTCCTGGAGCTTAGATGACGTTTTGTTAAAGGCATTACTTAAGGGAAAAACACGGTATGAAACCATGTCCCCGGGTTTTTAGAAACCTGAACCCGAGAGTGATCATATTTGCGTTTGCGTGAATGTCAAGAACGCAGCAAGTGTTGATAAGCATCACCCCAAGCGTGTGCACGAACAGGAGACGGAGGAGCTGCCAGCTCCTCATCAGATTGTAAGTCCCAAAAAGAATTCATTGGACCATCAATATCCCGTCCAAATATTAGCCTCGCCGGCGTAGCGTGAATGGCATCGTGCGTAGCTGTATTAAAGGCAAAGGCAATACTATTTAAGTGGAGAACCCATTTGGAGTTATCTTTTGAGTGAAAACAAATTAAGGATGACTTGAGATTACGTATGAATCGTTCTGCCAAAGAAGAGTTTGGATAATAGGGACTGGTATATATATGGCGAACATTGGACTCGAATAAAAGGTTATTAAACACCTGCGAACGAAAATATGAAGCATTGTCGGACACTAATTCGCATGGAGCTCCAAAGGAAAGAAAAAAGAATTTCAATTTATCAATAATTGCGTACGAAGTCGCCGAGCGAAGTGGATATAGTGAGACCCATTTGGAAAATGCGTCCACAACCACCAAAATATAAGTATTTCCGAGAGCAGAACGAACCAAAGGTCCCACCAAATCAATGTAAAGGCGCCGCCAAGGGTGGCGTATCACCTCCGAGGAAAGTAAACCTTGAGGCTTACGAATAGCCAATTTGGCCTTTTGGCAAATTTCACAAGATCGCACACATTGCCTAATGTCAGCAAGATAATTAGGCCACCAGAAAAGACCGGAAATTTTCTTTGTTGTTTTGTTGGCTCCCAGGTGTGAACCGCCCACCGGAGTATCGTGATAGTAATGACAAATGACGTTATGTAATAATGACGGTAGGACGACCTGAGAAGTAGCGGAACGCGGAGAATGGCGAAGAAACGGACCTTGGAAAAGGCCAAAATGAGGAACAGTTTCATTATCCCGGAGTTGATCCATCATAGGACGTAAGAAAGGGTCTTGCTCCTGAAGAGCAATAATATCGGACTTGTTAAAGGGGATAATGCTGAGCTTAGGAGCAGCACATGCCAAACTACTAACGGGGGGGGGGGGGGTACAATGACAAAATCTTCCGGAGAGTGTATCCGTGATAAACAATCCGCAACAGGATTTTTGGAAGAAGGAATATGTTCAACATTATATGAAAAGCGAGATAAATACAACAACCAACGTCCGAATTTACCAAATTATTCAGGATGTTTCAGTAACAACGACAATGCCTGGTTATCTGTTTGAAGCGTGAAATGCTTGGAGGTTAAGTATGTCTCAAATTTCTTGAACCCAAAGACAATAAGCCGCACATTCAGCTTCATAAATTGATTGCCTACGTTCTTGAAGAGTACGTTTGCGCGAAGCAAAGGCAATTGTTCGTAAAAAACCTTCCGAATCACGCTGATTCAGGGTAGCCCCCAAAGCTAAACTCGAAACGTCCGTCTGAAGGACAAATTCCTGAGAAAAATCAGGTAAAGACATCATGATGTCATGATGTCAAAGACATGTAAAGACATGTATGTTTCAAAAAGGCAGATTTTAGGTCATCGAAACGGCCTTGATCCTCTTTGGACCAAAGAAATGGTATATTCTTTTTGCGCTTATCAGTAAGGAAGCTAGTCCTTTCGGCAAAATGAGGGAGAAAACGCGAATAATAAGAAAGGAGACCCATGACTTGCGCCACCCCAAGCTGGGATTTAGGGGGGGCGGTATATCTTGAATAGCGGAAATGCGCTCAGGGTCCATGACCATCTGTTTATGTCGGATAATATATACCAAATAATTAATTTCCTTAGCCATCCAGGTAGATTTAACCGGATTAACAGTAAGACGGGCCTCCCGAAGAGCCTGTAGTATTTCAGTCAAATGCAAGAGATGGGACTGCTCATCAGGCGAAAACACCAGCAAGTCGTCCGCATACGTAAGACGAAATTTATATTTAAACTTTCCCAGGACCTCATCAAGTACGCGAGACAACATCTGCGTACCCAAATTGATGCCAAAGGGGACACGAGTATATATGAATTGACCAAATGAAATAACAAAGGCAGTTAAATCTTTGCTCTTTTCGTCCAACCTAATCTGGTGGAAAGACTGGCATAAATCAAGGCAGGAAAACATCGCAGCATTTTGCAAATGTTGAAATAAGAGGTCAATACGAGGCTGTGGAAATTGATCATATGCAATTATCTATTTAAAGATTGAAACGAACAAACCAAACGATGGCCACCATTTTTCTTCGGAACCAAAAAGGCCGGGCTAGCGTATGGTGACCTACAAACCTCCACGATACCCTGAGACCGTAACTCCTCAATTTGTTGTCGCATAATATCAGTTTGGACAGGGTTCAATTGGAAAGGCTTAGCCCGAAAGGGGATATCGGACACTAAAGGGATGGACACCGGTGGTAATGTACATTCACCCACCCTGTCCGTAACAACATCGGAAAAATTATTTAGTAAGTCTTGCAAATGAGAGGGTGGATCAGAGGACGATGGGAAAGGGTGTGGGCGATCTTGACCAGAAACCGGAGGGCATTTCTCCGAAAAAGAAAATGACACGTGCTGTGGGGTTTTATCTACTGAAAGACCTTCCTGAAAATAAGGAAAGGAAATAATCCAAGATTCCAAAGAAATGGTTGCCTTCGCATGAGAAAAAAAATCCATCCCCAAAATCAACGGATAAGGTAACGAATCCACTATCCAAAAACACCATTTCCATGACAAATGACCCAATCGGAGTGAAAGTTCGGATCGAGAGTCTAAAGAAAAGACCCGATTTGTCACATCCTTTAATTCCATCGTTGCGTTTCGAGCAATTGAATAACCACTTCTAATCTGCCCCAACAATGAAGAAGAAACAAGCGACACTGACGAAGCGGTATCGAGAAGAGCAACAGTTGGTTGGACTCCTAATAGAACTTTAATCGTAGGAAACAAACGATTTTCCGTTGAGAAAGGGTGTTCTGCATGCAATTGAATAGGAGTAACACCCTCGCAAACAGAACGCAGCACGGATGGCTGAGGGGAAGGAACGGGATCATGAAACAAGGTATCTGAAATCGTCGTCGACGAAGGACCAGTGGTAGCGTCTTTTGACACCGCAGTGGGAGGTAATGTCGAAAAACCAGACTGTATCAAGAGTAAACAAGATGGAGGGTGTGGATCCTCCTGAGAAGATTGCATAATGTTTGAAGTTAAAGGCGGCGAGCTCACCGATACACCATGTGGGGAAGCATTAGGAGAAGACTCAAAAGGTCTATCTGAGACATCTGCTAAACGAGAGATGGAAGCGATGGTACATGTAACTCAGGATACATGTGCGTATGTCACTTTAATTCAGGTGGAAGTATTTGTTGGGCCAAGGCAAAAAATTCTCGAATAACTTGAGGACGGGGATAACATAAAATTAAAGACCGTGCAGGGAAATTCACACCATCAAGCAAAACTTCAAGTAAATGTTGTTCAGGCCATTCAACGGCTAACACCTGACTAGCATCGTAGAATTCTCGAAGAAAAGAATAAAGGGTTTCCGCTGGTTGCTGAACCCGGTGAAGGATAGAGAGTCGAAATGTTTGCATTACTGAAGAAGGTATAAGCCTGAGCCAGATCATCGATAGAAATGAATGCCAAGGTAACTTCTGTCGAAGACCTCCCATCCAAATTTCGCGGAGAGGGTTTAAAGTAAATGGTAATGCAATTAAGAGAAGGGATTCAGTATCCATTAAATCCAAAGCAATTATTTTATGGAGGAGGCACAAAAATTTATATATTGGCAAAAGATCCTCGCCCGTGATAGGCGACAATTTCCTAAAAAGGAAGGATGCCGTCTGAAAACGTATTGTTTTGCGTATGGGTGAGGAATTGTGTGGAAGAATTACACCTTGAAGAAAATCCAAGACGGAAGGGGAAGGGGGGTAGTGGTGATTGCCCATACGGAGGTTGTACATCAGTAGTCATTTTCACGAAGGAGAAAAAAAACCACACTAAAAAATTACGGGAAAAAAATTGGGGGGGGGGGTAAAAAAATTTCTATCACTACAATGTTATTTGAAAAAAAAAAGGTAGATCACTAAAGCTTAAACAGCTCTGGTACCAAAACTTTGTGACGCTTGCGTAGGTAGGCACCAACTAACCCGGTACGTTGTTATAGATCTTAATGGAAGCGCGTGGTAAATTTACCCTCGTTAGCACCTATTCCCATGCAAGGGTCACAAACAATATCTGACGCCACGTTTCTGCTGGATAAATGTGTTCTCAGTAATCGAACAAGTCAGCAGAAAGGCAACGCCAGGTTCCACTGAATACTGGAATCCGCGGAACGGTCAAAAATCATGAAAAGATTCCGTTCCTGTTTCTTCTTTACTTAATTACGCTGCAAATAGAATGCTTCTTGTTACAAGAAATTACTATAATGCAAGGAAAACACTCATTCGTAATTAATACGTACCACAACCTAATAAACCAATCTCGTGTTAAGTGTCAGTTAACGAGTCATAAAAAGGGGGGGTCAAATGTGGCATTTACAAGATTTACCATTCAATTTTGACACATTCATGAAAGGGGCGGGAGACATTAGTTATCATAAAAAAGGACAATGTTCCCATTCTTACTCAAAACATAGTATATCCGTTAAGTGTACGGATTTAAACCTACGGGTCAGAAACAATCAACCAAACAAGAACATTCAGTTTTAACGTTCTTCTTTTTTTATTCCAACAATTTTAGATTAACTTGATTTCTCAACAACAACAAGGGAACATTTAAGATTTTTAACCTAACACTTAAATCCTTTCAAAATGAACTGTTTTCTGAATCAAGTCCAACATGTAAGCTCCATTATAAACATGCATACCCAGAAACATACATAACAAATACGGCACTAAACAGTGCTAATAACAATCAACTGGGTATTCTTTTTACAACAGTGATTTCCTAACAACATGTAGATATAAATATATAGTCATTCGTGCATGGCTTTTGACGCTACAGTGTAAGGTTATGGGAATTTTAATTAAGGAGGGCAAAACGTGAAAATGCGGCATGCGAATAGTGCATTAACGGACGTAATTAAACCAGCGGTTTTCTAGCTTTCGACGATTCTTGTCTAACGATTTCCCAAGTAAAGGAATCTCCTTTACCACGCAATAGTTTGTTCAATCACAAGGGGAGCAGGAGTGCCTACGCTCGTACTGGGTGTACTTTAACTTGATTTTATTGGTTCCAATATATGTGTATAAGAGTTCGCTATCCAATCACCAAAAACACTTAGTTTATTGAGTTACGTTGAAAGAACCAAAAAGGGGGGGGGGGAATGTGTGAGAGAAGCGACTTCGTAAACAGCTTGCATAAATCAAAAAAATGAAAATGTATAGTTCTAAAAGCAAGCCGGCGACAGGATCTAAGATGGTAACGTTCACTATACCTTGATTATATTCCTTCGGATGGTCCTTATCAAAAATACACGCACTTTGTCCAGTATTGATACGTCTGGCTGCAGTCCAATGCCTCCCTACGAGTCTGGTAAACGTGGCTCCTAAGGAAGGTTTCCCATCTCTCGATCTCAACACGAAGGACTTGGCGTTCAAGGCAAGACGACCCTGTGCCGCTGCTAATTGGCTGGTATGCAACTGCTCGAAGACAGGAAGCGAACTGAGGAATTCCCGATCGGGATCATCGAAGAAAAAAAAGGAAGGGGGAGGAGAAAGTGTAGTTTTCTTTATACACGATAGACGGCGACACAATCCAAACGCCGTAGCGCTGTCGTCTATTGAGTTGGAGAGTTTGTTTGCTCCAAATAAACTCTATAATCGTACCAAAAGGTACGTGTAATATTCACTAATAACAGATGGTATATTAGGAATATTACAACCAACATGGCGTGGTGCTATACAACCAACGGAAGATAAAGATTATAATACTAAAGATGATTTTTATACAGAGTTAGAACAGGTCTTTGATAAATTTTCTCAGTATGATATGAACATTCTGTTAGGTGACTGTAATGCACAGATTGACAAACAAGAGACATTTAAACCCACGATTGGTAAAGAAAGTCTTCATGAATTAAGTAATGATAATTGTATAAGATTGATTACTTTTGCAACCTCAAAGAATTTAATTGTGAAAAATACCACTTTTAAACATAAAGATATCCATAAATATACCTGGTCTTCTCCAGATGGTAAAACTCTTTATCAGATAGATCATATTCTCATTGATAAGAGAAGACACACTACTATAATTGACGTTCGTACACATAGAGGTGCTGATTGTGCCAGTGACCATTATTTAGTAATTGCTAAATTAAGAGAAAGACTCTCAGTGATAAATCATAAGCAACAATATCTAAAAAGTTCTAAAATTTGATACTGATGAAAGAATTAAGAAATATTACCAAATTAAACTGTCAAATAGATTTGATGTTGCAGGATTTAAATGATGATGAAAATATAAATGAAACAGACGTAAATAAGAATTGGGAGCACATTCGTAATGCAATAGAATCAGCAGCTAAAGAAAGTATAGGATACCATAAACCGAGAAAAAGTAAGTCATGGTTTGATAATAAATGTCATAATCTAATATAAATAAGAAATCAGGCTAGACTTAGATGGTTAAATAACTCTGATGATACAAATCTAAACAATTATAATAGAATAAAGCGTGAAGTTAACAGCACGTTTAGAAGTAAAAAGAGATTACTTGAAAAGCAAAATTAACTAAATTGAAACAAACAGCAAAAATAAAAATATCAGAGATTTATATAAAGGTGTAAATAAGTTTAGAAAGTAATCAACCTAAAGTAAACTTGATAAAAGATAAAGACGGTGATTTTCTAGCTGACCCAAGCGATATTCTAAATAGATGGAAGAACTACTTTAATGACCTTTTAAATGTCCATGTAGGAAATAAATCAGAATTAAATGAAGTACACACAACAGAACCTTTAGTTCCAGAACCTAACTTGACTGAAGTTAAAGATGCTATTAAAAGGCTAAAGAATAACAAAGCACCTGGCATTGATTTAATACCAGCTGAGTTAAATAAATATGATGGTAATTCATTAATATGTCAGATTCATAAATTAATTTGTTTAATATGGAATAAAGAAGAAATCCCTCAACAGTGGAAAGAATCCATAATTGTTCCTGTGTTTAGAAAAGGTGATAAAATGAACTAAAATAGTTACCGTGAAATTTCTCTACTCTGAACAAAATATAAAATATTATCTAACATTATTTTAACAAGACTAACACCATATGCTAACGAAATTATAGGTGATTATCGATGTGGATTTAAACGTAACAGATCAACTACAGATCAAATTTTTCACATGAGACAGACACTTGAAAAAAAGTGGGAATATAATCAAAATGTCCATCAGCTATTCATTGATTTCAAAGAAGCAAATGATTCGGTCAAAAGAGATAAATTATATAAAATATTAGTAGAGTTTGGAATACCTAAGAAGCTTGTTAGTATGATAAAAATATACACCAGTGAAACAGAAAGTAAAATTCGTGTGGGTATTAATATGTCTGACAAATTTACAATTCACGATCGGTTAAAACAAGGAGATGCATTATCTCCATTGCTCTTTAATTTTGCCTTAGAATATGCTGTTAGGAAGGTAAAAGAAACTAAAGAAGGACTAATATTAAATGGTGTGACTCAGTTGTTAGCATATGCAGACGATTTAGACTTACTGGAGGATGATGTGAATACAATTAAGAATAATGCTAAAATATTTTTCAAAACTGCTAAAGAGATAGGTTTGGAAGTTAACAAAGAGAAAACTAAGTATATGCTTACAGACCGAAACCAAGTGTTAGGTAATAATCAAAATTTAATTATTGATAACAACTTGTTTGAACCAGTTTCCAAATTCAAATACTTAGGAGTAATATTAACAAATGAAAATTATATTAAAGAGGAAATAAAAAGTAGGCTCAATTTAGGAAATGCATGTTACTTCTCTCTTCATAAACTTTTGTCTTCTCGTTTAATATCTAAGAAACTAAAAGTTAAAATATACAAAAACTCATTATCTCTACAGACATTACCAGAGATGATTTTGATGAAAATTTTGAATTATTATGCTTTTCAGAGCCTTAAGAGCTTTTTAATTATGAAATTTGGACTTTAGGTTGAGTACTTTATTTTTCGAGAAATACGCGTTCAATGATGATACTCGTTTGAAACTCATTTTCTCAACTGACCTAGCTCGAGATAATTTTCTTTAAAATGTTGAATTAATATGCTTTTCAGAGCCTGAAAATCATTTTAATTAAAACATTTCGTTCATAGGATAAAAACTTGATTTTTCGAGAAATTCCCGATAACTTCTAATTTAAATTTGAAAGTTATCTTCTACAAGCCAAGCCTGAGATGATTTACAAGCAAATGTTGAATTATTATGCTTTTCAGAGATTGAAAAGCGTTTTAATTAATACATTTCGCTTTTAGGATCAAAACTTGATGTTTCGAGAAAATTACGTTCAATGCTAATACTCACTTAAATTTAATTTTCTACACAGACCTAGCGAGAGATGATTCTCATTAAAGTGATGAATTATTATGCTTGAAATATTCGCGTTCAAAGCTAATACTCACTTCAGACTCTTTTTCTATACAAACCAAGCCAGACATGATTTACTTTAAAATGTTTAATTATGTATGTCATTGATACATTTGATCACATAATAAAAATGCTCCTTCATTGCTAGAAACTTTAATCGACTTGAAAATGCTTCATCTTTTCTTTTTCGGGAGTATAATATTGTATATTAAGCTGCGATAGTTGCCGCGGTGGCTCAATCGGTAACGCGTCTGACTACCATGCTCAAGGTCCCGGGTTCGATCCCCGGCCGGTTCAAATCCGGGAACTTATCTAACGATGGAAGCGGCCCCGGTGCTTACCCAGCGTCGAATAACATGGGTACCTGGGGGAAACTCTGGGGGGTAAAGGAGGTCAGTGGCATGATGCTGATCACAACCCCCATTCAGGACCGGGATCAAGAAAGTGTGTGACGTTACACCCACACTCCCTATACGCCTTCATGGCGTGGTTCTGTGCACAAGGGAGCACTTTACCTTATTTTTTTTACGTTTATATTAGGCTGCGATAAGTCATGGGTGCATGCCACACTCACTTACAATTTAATAAAGTGTCAATTAACAGTTGTGCTGTCTAATGTGTTTGTGTTCGCCTGGTGTAGTAATTGTGCTGTCTAAAGTGTTTGTGTTTGTCTTGTGTAGTAGTTCCTCCAATCATTTTGGGATGAGGAGACAGGTGAGTGGAGAACGTTACATAATTTAGAACTACATAATTTGTATTCATGTCCAGATATTAGAATAATTAAATCATGAAGACTTAGGTGGGCAGGCCATGTAGCACGAATGGGAGAGAAAAGAGGAGTTTACAGGATTCATGTTGGGAAACCTGATGGTAAGAGACCTGTAGGAAGGCAAAGAGGAAGATGGAGGGACAACGTTGAGATGGACTTAAGGGAAATCGGTAGGGATGGAAAAGAGTATATAGAACTTGCTCAAGAGAGAGAAAGATGAAAGGCCTCTGTTGCTGCAGCCATGAACCTTCGGGTTTAAGAAGGCTAGGGATTTAGTTAGTTAGTTAGTTGAATTATTATGCATTTTAGAGCCTGAAAAGCGTTTTAATTATTACAATTCTAGTTTAGGATAAAAACTTGATTTTTCGAGAAATTCGCGTTATATGCTAATTTTCGTTTGAAACTCATTTTCTCTACAGACCAAGCCAGATATGATTTTCATGAAAATTTGTAATTATTATGCTTTTCAGAGCCTTAAAAGCGTTTGAATTATGACATTTGGACGATAGGTTGAATACTTGATTTTTCGAGAAAAACGCGTTTAACGCTAGTACTCGTTTGAAACTCATTTTCTCAACTGACGTAGCTAAAGATGATTTTCTTTAAAATGTTGAATTAATATGTTTTTCAGAGCCTTAAAAGCGTTTGAATTATGACATTTGGACGATAGGTTGAATACTTGATTTTTCGAGAAAAACGCGTTTAACGCTAGTACTCGTTTGAAACTCATTTTCTCAACTGACGTAGCTAAAGATGATTTTCTTTAAAATGTTGAATTAATATGTTTTTCAGAGCCTGAAAAGAGTTTTAATTAAAACATTTCGCTCATAGGATCAAAACTTGATTTTTCGAGAAATTCTCGATAAATTCTAATTTAAATTTTAAACACATTTCTTCTACAGGCCAAGCCAGAGATGATTTTCAAAGAAATGTTGAATTATTATGCATTTCAGAGCCTGAAAAAAGTTTAATTATTACATTTCCCCTATAGGATCAAAACTTGATGTTTCGAGAAATTTACGTTCAATGCTAATACTCACTTAAATCTAATTTTCTATACAGACCTAGCGAGAGATGATTCTCATTAAAGTGATGAATTATTATGCTTTCCATAGCCTAAAAAGTGTTTTAATTATTACATTTCGGCAATAGAATCAACACTTGATTTTTCGAGAAATTCCCGTTAAATGATAATTTTCGTTTAAACCCATTAATGCCCAGAATTTTTTTTTCAGATATCTGTTTTATACTTGAATATATGGCTATTGAGGGTCATATATTATGCTTAACTTCAGTTTCGATATGATATCTTTACTTGTTAAAGAGTGGAGGGGGGCCACAAATGTGGGCACTGGGCACTAATGTATCTCCTGATATTTATTATGATAGAGAAATTATAATAAGTCACTTTTCTACAAGAGCTTTAAAGTAATTTATAATGCAAAGGTTCTGAATTTATGAAAGTACAGTTCGTCTGTTCAACATTTTATGCACTGAAGTATACTAGAACTTACATAATATCTCCTTGTAAATATAATGGTAAATTTTTTTTTCTTAGTAAATTACTCCCAAAATATTTCGTCTGCATGAGCTTCAAATAAATTTATACTGCAAATTTCTGGATTTAGAAAAGTATTTCTTCGATTTTTCAAAAGTTGATTTGTGACTGTGAAACCTTTCAAAACATTTGATGTGACATCCCACGTTGCACTTTCTGCACTTTTTCCAAGTATTCTTCTTGCACTCTTCACATCGTATTTGTGTTTTGTTGGTGTCTAACATGTGAGGAGCACCATCTAGTCGAATATTATCGTCAACTCGTATCTTCCCGGTTGTGGATACTCGTGACTGCCTTGGACGCTCTTGTGTGTACCTAGACAAATAATTCTGAACTACAAAGCGGGTGAATGCGAGAAGATCTAAACCCTGCTGGTGTCCAATGGGTGTTTTTAATCTGTACAGCTGCCAAGCGTTATTCATTGTAGCATTTAAAAAATAAGCAATGAGCTGCCAGTACCATTTTCGGTTTGGAATTGTGATGCGGTAAGTAGATATGTTCTGATCTATTTGGTCTATTCCACCCATGTAAGTGTTGTACAAGCTGGCTGATCTATAAAAATGTGTTTCTTTTCTGCTCGACACCATCTTTTACTTTTCCCCAATGGATGCACACCACAGCTCGTCGATGCTACAGTTACAACGTTGTTGTCATTCTATTGCACCAAAGTTATTGCAGATTTTGTGCCCGTGACGAACCACGGATTTCCTTCTTGAACACTTTGGAATTAATGAGATGCGCCTTTTCAACTCGATTTACTCGATTGTACCAACTACATCATGCCGTTTATGTAGTAAGGAGTCAAACAATCTGAGGGACGTAAAGAAATTGTCCATGTACAGGCAATATGTAGTATCAAGTGGCATTTTGTTGACCAGTTTTGTAAGAACAGAACCACGTACTCCAAGTTCAGGAATAGCATTACCTGTCGAGGCCCCCTGGTATGTTTCCACCTCGAAGCTGATTACCAGATAAATGTGTGATATCAAAATCTTCATCAGAAGCGCTAACCTCATCGCTGGCCAATGCATTTTCAGGTGGTTGTATATACACATCCACATGAAGTACGTTATCCTCTTCAAGAAGAGCTGCGATTTCTTCAACATTTAGCCTGGAAAGAAAAATAAATGAAATAAATGCTTGTATTTATCTGATACCATTAGATATAAACAAAATTTCATTCAAATTGAAAAGAAGGAACGGCAAGGAGGCATTAAATGACAGTATTTCCAAGCCTACCTTTTATGCCCTTCCATTTAGAAAAAATCCGATGGCTATATAACAAAACATATACAAAGAAAATCCGTTTCCGCAATGAAGAAAACTCATAAACTTCAATTGTTTTGGTATATAATTTATAAATGCGATGTAGTAAATATTCTATGTTCCTTTTGCAACCAACGGTTTTTGTGTAAACTACAATTCTTGTGAAATATAGGTCTACGGCTCAATGTTAAAAAAAAAAAAAAATAGCTACGAAAACTGCTGAAGAAGTTCACACACACTCTTGTGCCCAGTGCCAACAAAAGTGGGCAGTAAAAATTAAACCCTTACTGTTACTATGCTATGAAGTTCAAAGAACCTTTTACTTTATAATAATAAACATAGATCATAGTAGTTTAAAATGACCCTAACAAATAATAGGTAGACCTGATTAAAAACAATGAGAAAATAACTTACCTTCTGGAAATCGCCATGCTCGAAGACTTATCAACTACAACGTACTTCAACAATAGCTCGCGCCGAAACGAATGCAACGTTCAATTTGATAACGCTACTGCAGATCACTGTTGCCAACTCGTAACTGACAATAAAAACCATTTCACGATCAATTTTTATTTACATAGTTTGTGGGCATGATCAATAACTGCCAATAGGCGCCAACAAATGTGGGCACTGGGTTCATTTTCTCTACAGACCAAGCCAGAGATGATTATCATTAAAATGTTGAATTATTATGCTTGTCAGAGCTCGAAAAGCGTTTTAATTATGACATTTGGACTAACGGATCAATAATTGATTTCTCGATAAATACGCGTTCAATGCTAGTACTCGTTTGAAACTCATTTTCCCTACAGACCTTCCCAGAGATGATTTTTATGAAAATTTGGAATTATTATGCTCTTCAGAGCCTTAAAAGCGTTTTAATTATGACATTTGGACTTTAGGTTGAATACTTGATTTTCGAGAAATACGCGTTCAATGATAGTACTCGTTTGAAACTCATTTTCTCTGCAGACCTAGCCAGAGATGGTTTTCTTTAAAAAGTTGAATTATTAAGATTTTGATTTTCAGAGCCTGAAAAGCGTATTGATTTTTACATTACGACTATAGAATCAAAACTTGATTTTTCGAGATATTCGCGTTCAAAGCTAATACTCACTTGAGACTCATTTTCTATACAAACCAAGCCAGACATGATTTTCTTTAAAATGTTGAATTATGTATGTCACTGAGACATTTGATCACATAACAAAAATGCTCCTTCATTGCTAGAAACTTTAATCGACTTGAAAATGCTTCATCTTTTCTTTTTCGGGAGTATAATATTGTATATTAAGCTGCGATAGTTGCCGCGGTGGCTCAGTCAACGTTACAACGCGTCTGACTACCATGCTCAAGGTCCCGGGTTCGATCCCCGGCCGGTTCAAATCCGGGAACTTATCTAACGGTTGAAGCGGCCCCGACGTCCACCCAGCGTCGAATAACATGGGTAACTGGAGGAAACCCTGGGGGTTAAAGGCAGTCAGGGGCGTGATGCTGATCACATGCCCTCCACTCAGGACCGGGATCAAGAAAGTGTGGGGCATTACCCCCACACTCCCTATACGCCTTCATGGCGTGGTGCTATGCACAGGGGAGGTCTTTACCTTTTTTACCTTTATATTAAGCTGCGATAAGTCATGGGTGCATGCCACACTCACTTACAATTTAATAAAGTGTCATTTATCAGTTGTGCTGTCTAATTTGTTTGAGTTTGTCTTGTGTAGTATTTGTGGTGTGTAGTTTCTTTATGTTTATATTGTGTAGTAGTTGTGGTGTGTTTGTGTTTATATTGTGTTATAGTTGTGATGTGTTTGTGTGTGTCTTGTGTAGTGGTTGTGCTGCCTAATGTGTTTGTGTTCGACTTGTGTAGTAATTGTGCTGTCTAAAGTGTTTGTGTTTGTCTTGTGTAGTAGTTCCGCCATTCATATTGGGGGTTAGGCGTAGAGCTGACAACACTGCACTGTAAAAAAAAATGTCAAGAAACGTCAATATAAGGCCATAGATGTTCCCAAGGTAAAAAATTCCGGAGGTAAAATAGTCCCCCGTTCGGATCTCCGGGTGGGGAGTACTTTGGGAGGTCCCTGGACTAAGGATTAGATCCACATTACGAATAAGGATATTAAATTAGGCTCCTATTGTTCTGAGCCTTTACCGGCATGGGGCATTTCAGTGTACAGTTAATGAGATAGTTAAGTATAAATTAGATGTATAGTGGAACCACAAGGAAAGAAACCTGCGCAGACCCCATCGCGCTGGCGGGTGGGGGAAAACGACAGGAGGAAGGAGCCTTCAGAGCGGCCAACGTCAGTGTTGCCAGACCTATTGATTTCTCGGTAGGATTCCATAATAAACTATTGCTATGGCACCTCCGACGGCCTGCTCAAAAACAAGATTCCTGGTCACCTTACTTGAACATGGAGGGGAGAGTGGAACTCCACTCAGCCATGAAAAGTGCTGTTTGAACTGTGAAATTATGCCAAACGATGTGCTAGGACATTATTATTATTTTATTACTATTACTACATTACCATGGGCGTCCGGAAGGGGGGGGCGTGGCCCCCCTGGAAAATGAAAGTCAACCAAAAATTATATATTTTTCACATATAATTTTATTTCAGCTGCAATAATGTGTGTTAATTATTGCATGAATATGATACATTGAAATTTAAGCAATGTATTTTGAGGGAACAACACTATTATTGGAGAAAATGTGCCTTCTTTGCCCCCCCCCCTGGAAAAAAATCCTTCCTTGCCCCTGCCTGAAAAAAATCCTGCGGACGTCCATGTACATTACTATTTTTAGATGGTTGTATTTTATCCCACCCGAAAATCTATTTCTATTTTCGTTATTTTACGTCGCTTTTGTGCCTCTACGGGTAAGTACAACAACAAGGATGAATGAAAAACTGATGAAATGAATGAAGTGACACAAACACAGTGAAACGTCCTTGCCTTACTAACTAGAAATACTGACTTCGTAGCGTGGGCAAATTATTTTATATATGTATGTGTGTGTGTGTGTGTGTGTCTATTATATACAATATTAAATGCAGTAACATGGAGGCAGCATAACTGACGAATAAAGCATGTGAGTGTTAATAACAAGAAATTTGCTAGAGAACGAAGCGGCATAGTTCAATTACAAAGGAAATAATGCACCCCCTCCCCCGTAGTTGCTTGGAACTTTCATCGGCTTGAAAATACTTAATTTTCTATCCTTAATATACTATTCTATACTTAAATACTTAATTTTCTACAAAATTATAAAGCGGCATGGACGTCCAGAATGAAGTGCAATGATGGTCGCCACCCCCTCCCCTTCTGGAAAATGAATGTTGACATAAAAGTACTTATTATTTCAGACATATGAGTTGATTTCAGTCACAGTAATTTACATCCATTATTATAATAGGGATGTAGGAACGTGATAATTTCAAACGCAAGTGGTTTTCTCAGAGGGCAACATTATTACGGGGTAATATGCCTCGTTTACCCGCCTGATAAAATAACATTGTTTCCCACTCGCTGGAAAAAATCTGCGGACGTCCCCTTGCCCCCAGTGCGCACGCCTATGCCGTCCCCGAGAAGGTCGTTCATCCGCTACTATTAGATCATCGGATTTTGTAGCAGATCTTCTGGTTTCCCAAGGAACAATCTCCCGATTTTTCAAGTCTGACCTGGCAACACTGCCCCGAGCACCGATAACGGCAGGGGAGATGCGCGAATGCTTTTGAGGGAAGGTTTTTTTCCTTGTGGTCGAGCTATAGTAGCTGTCCAGGAAGTTGGGTGGTCAGGAGACAGGAATTGTAAAACTAAAAATTATACATTTTTCTATGGCGCTGAATATCATAATTTTGGAACAACCTTTTTCTTAAATAATAGAATTATCTCGGCTCTTAAAACAGTAGAATTTATTAATGATAGGATATCATATGCAGTTTTACAGGGTAGGTGGTGTAAAATTATTTTAATAAACATACAGACACCAACGGAAGATAAATATGATAATAGTAAAGATGATTTTTATACAGGGTTAGAACATTTCTCAGTATGATATGAAAATTCTCTTAGGGGACTGTAATGCACAGATTGGCAAACAAGAGACATTTAAACCCACGATTGGTAAAGAAAGTCTTCATGAATTAAGTAATGATAATGGTATAAGATTGATTACTTTTGCAACCTCAAAGAATTTAATTGTGAAAAGTACCACTTTTAAACATAAAGATATAAATAAATATACCTGGTCTTCTTCAGATGGTAAAACTCATAATCAGATAGATCATATTCTCATTGATAAGAGAAGACACACTAGTATAATTGACGTTCGTACATATAGAATTGCTGACTGTGCCAGTGACAATTACTGAATAGTAGTTGCTAAATTAAGAGAAAGAATCTCAGTAATAAATTATAAACAACAATATCTAAAAGTTCTAAAATTTGATACAGGAAAGTTTACTGATGAAAGAATTAAGAAAAATTACCAAATTAAACTGTCAAATAGAATTGATGTTTTCCAGGATTTAAATGATGATGAAAATGTAAATGAAATAGACGTAAATAAAAGTACATTCGTATTGCAATAGAATCAGGAGCTAAAGAAAGTATAGGAAACCATAAACCGAGAAAAAGTAAGCCATGGTTTGATAATGAATGTCATAATCTAATAGAAATAAGAAATCAGGCTAGACTTAGGTGGTTAAATAACTCTGATGATACAAATCTAAACAATTATAATAGAATAAAGCGAGAAGTTAACAGCACGTTTAGAAGTAAAAAAAGAGATTACTTGAAATGCAAAATTAACTAAATTGAAACAAACAGCAAAAATAAAAATATCAGAGATTTATATAAATGTGTAAATGAGTTTGGAAAGGTGTTGCAACCTAAAGTAAACTTGATAAAAGATAAAGACGGTGATTTTCTAGCTGACCCAAGCGATATTCTAAATAGATGGAAGAACTACTTTAATGACCTTTTAAATTTACATGTAGGAGACAAATCTGAAGTAAATGAAGTACACACAGCAGAACCTTTAGTTCCAGAACCTAACTTGACTGAAGTTAAAGATGCTATTAAAAGGCTAAAAATAACAAAGCACCTGGCATTAATTTAATACCAGATGAGTTTATTAAATATGGTGGAAATACATTAATATGTCAAATTCATAAAATAATTTGTTTAATATGGAATAAAGAAGAAATCCCTCAACAGTGGAAAGAATCCATAATTGTTCCTGTGTTTAAAAAAGGTGATAAAATTAACTGCAATAATTACCGTGGAATTTCTCTACTCTCAACAACATATAAAATTTTATTTAACATTCTTTTAACAAGACTAACACCATATGCTAATGAAATTATAGGTGATTATCAATGTGGAGTTAAACGTAACAGATCAATTACAGATCAAATTTTTCACATGAGACAGACACTTGAAAAAAATTGGGAATATAATGGCACCTGGCATTAATTTAATTTCAGATGAGTTAATTAAATATGGTGGAAATTCATTAATATGTCAAATTCATAAAATAATTTGTTTAATATGGAATAAAGAAGAAATCCGTCAACAGTGGAAAGAATCCATAATTGTTCCTGTGATTAAAAAAAGTGATAAAATTAACTGCAATAATTACCGTGGAAATTCTCTACTCTCAACAACATATAAAATTTTATCTAACATTCTTTTAACAAGAGTAAAACCATATGCTAATGAAATTATAGGTGATTATCAATGTGGAGTTAAACGTAACAGATCAATTACAGATCAAATTTTTCACATGAGACAGACACTTGAAAAAAATTGGGAATATAATGGCACCTGGCATTAATTTAATTCCAGATGAGTTAATTAAATATGGTGGAAATACATTAATATGTCAAATTCATAAAATAATTTGTTTAATATGGAATAAAGAAGAAATCCCTCAACAGTGGAAAGAATCCATAATTGTTCCTGTGTTTAAAAAAGGTGATAAAATTAACTGCAAAAATTACCGTGGAATTTCTGTACTCTCAACAACATAAAAGAATATTAGATAAAAATTTTATAACAAGACTAACACCATATGCTAATGAAATTATAGGTGATTATCAATGTGGAGTTAAACGTAACAGATCAATTACAGATCAAATTTTTCACATGAGACAGACACATGAAAAAAAGTGGGAATATAATCAAAATGTCCATCAGCTATTCTTTGATTTCAAAAAAACTTATGATTCGGTCAAAAGTGATAAATTATATAATATGTTAGTAGTGTTTGGAATACCTAAGATTCTTGTTAGTATGAGAAAAATATGCACCAGTGAAACAGAAAGTAAAATTCGTGTGGGTATTAATATGTCTGACAAATTTACAATTCATGATAGGTTGAAACAAGGAGATGCATTATCTCCATTGCTCTTTAATTTTCCCTTAGAATATGCTGTTTGGAATGTAAAAGAAACTAAAGAAGGACTAAAATTAAATGGTGTGACTCAGTTGTTAGCATATGCAGATGATGAAGACTTACTGGGGGTGATGTGAATACAATTAAGAATAATACTAAAATTTTTTTCAAAACTGCTAAAGAGATAGGTTTGGAAGTTAACACAGAGAAAACTAAATATATGCTTACAGGCTGAAACCAAGTGTTATGTAATAATCAAAATCTAATTATTGATAACAACTTGTTTGAACCAATTTCCAAATTCAAATACTTAGGAGTAATATTAACAAAAGAAAATTATATTAAAGAGGAAATAAGAAGTACTCTTAATTCAGGAAATGCATGTTACTTCTCTCTTCACAAACTTTTGTCTTCTTGTTTAATATCTAAGAAACTAAAAGTTAAAATATAGAAAACCGTAATTTTGCCTGTAGTATTATATGGATGTGAAATTTGGTCCCTTAGATTGAAAGAGGAACATATATTGAGAGTATTTGAAAATAAGATCCTTAGGAAAATCTTTGAACCTAAAAGGAATGAGGAGACAGGTGAGTGGAGAAGGTTACATAATTTAGAACTACATAATTTGTATTCATGTCCAGAAATTAATAGAATAATTAAATCATGAAGACTTAGGTGGGCAGGCTATGTGGCACGAATGGGAGAGAAAAGAGGAGTTTACAGGATTCTTGTTGGGAAACCTGATGGTAAGAGACCTGTAGGAAGGCCAAGACGAAGATGGAGGGACAACGTTGAGATTTACTTAAGGGAAATCGGTAGGGATGGAAAAGAGTATATAGAACTTGCTCAAGATAGGGAAAGATGGAAGGCCTATGTTGCTGCAGCAATGAACCTTCGGGTTTAAGAAGGCTAGGGAATTATTTAGTTAATTAAATTATTATGCATTTAAGAGCCTGAAAAGCCTTTTAATTATTACATTTCTCGCATAATAAGAAACTTGATTTTTCGAGAAATTCGCGTTATAAGCTATTTTTCGTTTCAAACTCATTTTGTCTACAGACTAAGAAAGAGATGATTTTCATGAAAATTTGGAATTTCTTTTTGGAAGACTTTCCAGAGTCTTGAAAGCGTTTTAATTATGATATTTGGACGATAGGTTGAATACTTGATTCTTCGAGAAATACGCATTTAATGTAACTCATTTTCTCTACTGACCTAGCTAGAGAAGATTTTCATTAAAATTTTGAATTATTAAGCTTTTCAGAGCATGAAGACGATTTAATTCTGACATTTCCACCATAGGATCGAAACTAAACTTTTCGAGAAATTCGGGTTCACTCCTAATACTCACTTCAGACTCATTTTCTATACAGACCAAGACAGAGATGATTTGCTTTAATATGTTCAATTAATATGTTTTTCAGAGCCGAAAAGCGTTTTAATTAATACATTTAATTATGACATTTGGACGATATGTTGAATACCTGATTTTTCTAGATATATGCTTTCAATGCTAGTACTCGTTTGAAACTCGATTTCCTACAGACCTAGCGAGAGGTGAATCTCATTAAAGTGATGAATTATTATGCTTTTCGGAGCTTGGAAAGTTTATCAACTTTGACATTTCAACTTTAGGATCAAATCTTTTTTTTTCGAAAAATTCACGTTCTATTCTAGTACTAATTTGAAACTCATTTTCTCTAGGACCTAGGCAGGGATGATTTTCATTAAAATGTTCAATTATTATGCTTCTCAGAGCCTGAAAAGCTTTTTAGTTATGACATTTGGACTATAGGATGAATACTTGATTTTTTTAGAGAAATACGCGATCAATGCTAGTACTCACTTGAAACTTAATTTCTCTACAGATCTAGCCAGAGATGATTTTCATTAAAATGTTGAATTATTAATCTTTTCCGAGAATGAAAAGCGTTTTAGTTCTGACATTTCGACTACTAGTGTCAAAACTTGAATTTTCGAGAAATTCACGTTCGTTGAATCTTATTTGTTCTACAGGCCTACCTTGAGATGATATTCCTTAAAATGTTGAATTATAATGCTTTTCAGAGACTGAAAAGGGTTTTAATTATTACACTTCGAATATAGGATCAAAACTTGATTTTTCTAGAAATTCGCGTTCAATTCTAATATTCATTTGAGACTCATTTTCTATACAGAACAAGCCAGAGATGATTGTCTTTAAAATGTTGAATTAATATGCTTTTCAGAGCCTAAAAATCGCTTTAATTATTACATTTCGCCTATAGGATCAAAACATGATTTTTCGAGAAATTCGCGATCAATGCTAACATTTGAGACTATTTTTCTATACAGACCAAGTGTGACATTTTTCTACGCAGATTAGTAATAAAATCATTACGTTATATCATAGAAAAGTTAGGTAATAGAAGTGGAAGCTACATTTAAACCTCGGTGCGCTTTGAAATTGCATTTCCATCGGTGACCAGTTGATGGCGCGGCCGTCTTCTTTTGCTGCTCGCAGTAAATAGGGGGGGAAGATTAATTGTCCCACTGGAGTGTCCTTCACCACAGAAAGAACAGGGGTGGGTTATGAAACAGGTTTTCTGAAAACGAGGGGGGAATATATGTCTTTTTCTGATTTCATGCAGTTCGTGAATTTACGGAATGAGGACTTTGCCAGGCAGCTACGTACCCTACCAGGGCGCGAAATCATTGAAGATTGATTTTGGGGGGGGGGGGGGGGCAAGAAGATTGTGGTCTACACAGAGATACACAAACTATACATATATATTATGTATGTGCATGAAACTTTTCAAATTTTCTACCAAGCAACTGAGAAGAAAGAGCCTATATGATTAATATTTATAATGTTATTAAATATAAAAGTAAATTACTAAACATGTAAGAATACATTAGTATTTAATACATACAAGGGAATTTATTTGATATTTTTTATGTATCAGATATTTATAACTGCCTTCTCGATTGCGCCGTGAATACGTTTTCGCCTTGCAATCAAGGAGTCCCGGGTTCGATACCTGGTGGAGGCACATAGTGGTTCGGATCCCACTTTAAACTATCGTTTGATTGACTTGTTATTGATTTCTAGTTTTGGTTTTTATGTATAGGTTTTCTATCTACCTGTGGGTGATCGCGGCGATAGGGTTGAAATAAAACATTATCTCTTATGCCTTTAGAATCGGTTTGGATGGAAGGGGGAAGGGTGCCTGTTATTCGCATTAACACAAGGTTAGTCGAGCAACTGTGCAGAATAAGGTTGACTAACAATGGCAGTGAGCCTAAAGTATCCAAAGTAAACATATATTGCTTAAATATGTCTGTGACAGTGACTCAACTACAGGGGGGACAGGGGCTAATGCGAGCAATTACCCCTTCGATTTCAAATTTTATGCAAATAAAAATTCATTTTGTAAAATTTTCTTGCTTTTTCGCTCGCATTATCTGCTATTCTTGTTTTCATCACGTTCAGAGGGGCGGCGGGAGCCAGCCATTGGGCACGAATGATCTAAAAAAGTTGTAAAAAGAGAATGCCATGGCGTCCAGGGAAATTAATTGCGCACTAATAAATCAATATTGTTTTCAATTGCACAAATTGGATCTAAAAATTTTTGAGGTATCTATCTGCATTTTTCCGGACCTTCTCATCGGACTAAAATGTGTGATATAAAGTAATCCCCTCACATTAGCCTTTTAATACTAATAGTAACTAATGTATTCAACAATGTGCTCATTTCTGTTTTGGGGGTTGAACTGAACCTCTAGATCTCCAGTGTTAACCCAGCATCACAATTTCAATAGAAATCTAGTAGAAGGAAATATGGCGGAACTCCAGCCTTGAAAGACGGGTAATAGGGCGGTGAAGGGACTTCATTCACTGAAAATTCGTCACTCAATGAAAGTCGATCGGAAAGACTGAATTCCGAAAAGGATTTCAATTTTAATAATAGTGGACATTATTAATAATAATTTCAACAATAGCATTTCTTTTCGATATATTTCATGAAACAAAACCTTTTTATATTAATAATAGATCATCAGTGCTGGAGTTGTGGGTGTGGAGAAGGAGTGCAGAGGGGTGCTTTTTCCCCAGTTATGTAAATTTCCATTAACCATCCCCTCCTGTTAGGATAATTTGCATAAACATCCCCCACTGCTTCTTCGTCTCCATGCTGATCTACACAAAGACCCTCCTCGACCAAGAGGCCTCCCCGATGGCGCAATGGTAGCGTCGTCGCCTTGTAATCAAGGGGTCCCGGGTTCGATACCCGGTGAAGGCACAAGTGGTTCGGATCCCACTTTAAACTGTAGGTCCAGTCCCGATTAGCCTTACTGTGCATAAAGTGGACTTAAAACACCAAATCAATCCAATCCTCCTCGACCAAGCATACCAGCTATGCATACCACTTCGAGCACTGTAGATTATAAAATAAAAACACACTGGAAAGAAGGAAATGTCCACAGAATTTCAATTTGGATGAAAAATGAACTTCACAAAATGCCCCCAAATAATGGTAACATTTAACCCATACGCTGTGAACCCTTAGGGCAAAGGGATAATTCGACTCCACATCAAACTGAGTTTTGGGACCACTTTGAAGTAACATGGAACAGGTGTAAACTATTTTAGTTTTTTTTCAGCTCTTATTTGAATATAAAAAGGCTTAGAGCCATCTTGAAAATATTTGATGTCAAGTTACATTCAAATACCAGTCGTAAAATTAAAATTAGTGATAAAAGTTCATGATTTATCAAATTTAATTCTTTATATTGTGCAGCAACAAAGCAACGACTAGTTGAGTAACTGGATCTTTCTATACTGGATTCATGCAAGAAATAATAAGTTACGTCAGCGTTTCGTTAAAAAACGCAACAAAAGTTTTTTAGTGCCTAAAAACCTATTTTGCTTGTTAGAACCTATTTTAGGTTCCACTGTTACCTGTGCAATACAAAGTGGTCTGATCTTTGTGGTCTTGCTCACTTTGGCGTCACTTCCATGCTTTGCGGCATTCACGCCTTGCAAACTTACATTTCAGCATTGAAGTTTGCACCACTCACTATATTTTTGTTGTAAGATTTTCAGAATATAAGATGATCCTCACAGACAAAATTGCGGAGTTTCACTGTCGTTAACATGAAAACAGATTGGTGTCTAACTATACGGCGATGAGTGGATTTTAATAGCAAATTTCCAATGTAGAGTTCTGCCATCGCCGTAGGGTTAGGCAACACACATAACGTTATGCAAGATAGTGCAGATTTCAGGATATATGTGTCCCATTTTCATTGCCGGTGACTATACCTATTCAGCAGTATTCAGAAATTTTGAACTATTTTAAGTTTTTTATAACCTACTTCAGGATTTTTCGAGTCTAACTTAAGATTTTTAGGACCTATTTCAGGATATTTAGAACCTATTTTAGGGTTTTTCGAACCTATTTTAGGATTTTTCGAGCCTAACTTAAGATTTTTATGACCTATATCAGGATTTTTAGAATCTAAAAATCCGTGGTCTAGTTATGAGATAAGGGATTTTTCCTATAGATGTCCACCCGCGAGCAAGGAAGTTAATTCTGCATTTCGGAGGGGACACATATGTTAAGTTAGCCGGGCCCCTCTGGCCGAACCAGAACGCCCCTGCTTATTATCGAAGATGTCGTATCATATGTTACTGGAAACCGGATTTCTGTCTTGTAAATTAAATTATTTCATAAGCGACACTTCCTGTTGAATTTCAAAGCAATATAAAATTTCAGAAGCAGAGAGAGAGAAAGAATATTGCGGGGATGGTTCTACACCTCGCCACACCCTGCAATGGCGGGCGGCCACTACGCCACTGTCTCTAATTATCATAATCAATTGAGCTTTCGTGGCTGCCTTCAGTAGCTGTTATGTCAATCTTCGCAGGTTTCAGATTCAAATCTTCTGTGGAAAAATAGCGATGCATTGGCTTCGAGGAGGAGGGCGGGGGGTAACCTTGAGTTAGGACTTAATCACTGTCGTAATGTTCGCAAGTTTACGACCGCAACCATTACCCCGATGCCCAAACTGCTCGCGGATCTGATTCAGGTTTGGCCAGGAAAGGAATGATATCTTGAATGAAACTCCAACGAACAATAAAGTTCGAGCAACATCAAATAACAATATTTCGATAATGACCTTTTCAGACTACCAAAGAATACAAAGATAAAGTTTAACATAAATAGGCTAATCGGGACTGTATCTACGTTAAATTTACAGGTCATAGACGATTAATATGTACCAACAGCTTTGGGCTTCCCTGCAGAACTGATTAAGGAAGACTTTTATAAATCGTGCATCATAATGTTTTCCTCTAGTTTCCAGTATGCAAGATTTTTACGCACAAAGGAATCTAACGAGAATCCAAGAACACCATTGTGTTGTGTTAGGCAAGAAAAATAGAATTAATTAAATAATAATGGTTACATATTATCTACACTTTGATGAATTGTGTAAACATTTACATTTTTTTAGACCTACTTGCTAAAACATTAAAATGGGTCCCTTACTCCACCATGGATTCTATTTGCTTCAAATGAAAGACTCTTGCATCACTTCAGACAATCTTTGCCTACGTTAACCATTTTGCAAAATATTGTGTTGACACCTGACAAACAAATAGGAATCCCTTGATTGATCAGCGACTTCTTGGATTACACTGTCATCATTAATATTTCATGTTTTATCAAGTTTTATCGAACATTTTGAAAAATACCTTCCTTAATGACTATGGTACGAAACCGAAAGATATAAGGGGCCTCCTTCGCTTTACCCCATTTCCGCGGCACGAAGTCTCTGAACAGCTTATCGTCACCAATTTTTGAGCAAAAGATTACAAACCCCAAATATCAGGGATTTTTATTCTAATACTAATTTTTCCCAGTCACACAATGGCTTAAGATATATGAATAAAATAGGAGAATCCACTACATAGCAGAAGAGTTGACATAATTATTTGTCAAAAAATTAGGTTGTGCCTGAGGTAGGTTTAACAGACAACTTCTGCTACAGGCACAATTTATTATTATAAATATAATAAAATAAATAGAATGTAATTTGAGAGATTTTCAATCGTATTTATTTCACTGCAGCTTTTTTCTACTTGTCATTTTCTTGAACCTACATTCATAAGGTGCCGCCTGATAACATTGACAACTTTTACAGTGTGTGCAGGACATCAAGGCAAGCAACTTTTCTCAGTCACTATTTGCGCCTCTAATTCATCTTTCGATGTTACAAGCAATCAAAATAGGCATCTTCTGTCCTTAATGGATGCAATCCCATTGTCAGCTTCGTAGTACCAAATGTCATTTATTTTTACTGCCGTTTAAAATTCTGAGAGCAATATATAACATGCTATTGAAACGATATCATGCAAACAGTCAGGGTCAAAACTTAACTTTTCCTTTATAAAATGGATATCATAACACACACCTATGTTGCTTACCATATTTGATGCGTTTGCATAGAGAAATGATTCATAAGATTTGAAATTGATATTTACACTCCATAAGATGCTTAGTGTAACCCTATCGAACTACAAATTTTATCGCTTTCTAACCGAAATAATAATTGTGAAATACTATCACATTTTCATCGTGTTTGATAATAATTTGAGCCAGTAAGCTGTCCTACATCTTTCACTAGCCGACCTACATGGTAGGATGGTTACATAACACACTGCGAAGCCAGGGGTTCCAGGTTCGAGCCTGAGCATGAGTCTTCTTTGTGAGCAAAGGGGAGGGTCAAGTACCAGGACAAACGTGCCAATAATAATAATAATAGTAATATAGTGGTGGTAATGGTAGTAATAATAGTAACATTACAAGACGTTATTATCGTCGTAAATCATGCAAAAGGGGATAGAAGTCGGTGCTAAAGCATTTGTGTTTGAACAAATTATTTGAAATATTTTTTCAACACGTTCAATTTCATATTAGCTAATAATGGAAAACAAGCACACAAACCGTATTTTTCAAGGACAGAATAATGACGAACATTATTATTTTGTACATATGACGAGTATAACTTTCATGTATACAACATATATTTTAAACATATGTAACATAGAGCGACATAAAATAAGAAAACACATATGCAACATGTTAACGCTAAATTGTGTACGTATTCAAAGTTTCTTAAATTATATATTGAAATGTGAACTCTCCATTTCCTCAAAAGAATTGTTCATGCACTTAAGCTGCAACAGTCTGAAGTATATATCTGGCCTTAACTCTCTCTCGGGTAATTTAGAATGCATTACAGAAAATAATCATATTGGGATCGAAGCGAGCAGGAAAATCTTTAGTATCAAATATTTGCAATCTGAAAACAATATTTATTTAATAGGGCGCAACAAATTTCACTTGGGAACATGGCATTCTCTTTAACATTTTTTTATTTAGATCGTTTTGGCTCCCATGGCTGACTCCTTCCGCCCCCTAGCTATAGCTCTGAAAATGGGATTATAAGAATAGGAAATATTGACTTTGCGAGCGAAGGGAGCGAAAATTTTACGAAATGTACTTTTATTTGTAAAAGAAAGTTGAAATCGAGGGAGCAATTGCCCCTCTTTGTCCCCTGCAAGTGCCCTTAGGCGTCTGGAGGAAAATAGCAAGAAACACTTGAAAACTAATTCCAACTTGAGTATCCATTTTGTTCTACTATTCTTAGATTCTGCTAGTCATGTTTCTTTACTTCAATGTTTGCCCCCTACCAGATTGGACTTCCGTTCAAGATTGGGGGGGACAATGCCCCTACCCCCTGTGGTTGCAGCAGTGTTTGTGAGTGTCTCTTCATCAATTTCACGTCACTCCCTCTCTTTATCACATGAATCGCTATTACCAAAAGGTAGACTTGGAAAACAAAAAATTATGCTGTTCAAACTTCTTAGCAACACATCCAAGAAAAACATCCAAATACATTAGGCACTTTTAATACAAGACTACTCAAAATATCACAACTGTTCTACATACTGAAAATTGATAAATCATTTCCTGAAGTTTGAATCTGGAAGACATTTTATTCCCCAAATCCTGATCCGACATTATACGGAATCCGACACACCTTCATAAATCACAAAATCAATAAATGTCTTTGTTATGTTGCTAGAGTAATACAGGATCAAATTGTAAAGATTAGTGAGAATTCCAGGTAGATATGTATTCTGTATTTTTTACAGGGGGGCAGTTGCCCCTCTGCTCCCTATAGCTACAGGCCTGCTGTGACGTCACCTACGTAGGTGAAACTTCTTCCGAGGGTCGCCATTTCAGCAACTAGAACATGTTGATTTGAAGAAGGCTCACACAAAGCATTTGTGGGGGGGGGGGGGGGCAGATTCGAAAGTGTTGAATGCTCAATTGATTGAATTAGGTTATTTACGTCGTTTTCTGACACTTTGGCTAATCACGGCGATGATGATGAGTGATGATATGATGAAATTCATATGTGAACATTCACAATGAACATCCATGCCCAGGCCGGGCATCGAAATACACGTAGAACGAAACAATTTAATAATGATTGACTACTATAAATGTGGAGCTGAAAAAAAGGAAGGGGTGGGCTGACATCTGATTGGTGTCGTTCTGTCCGAGTCACCAAGTAGCTATCCAGGTTCTTTACTCTGGTGGTGAGAAATTGGAATTTCAATAATATTACATCCTTTGTAATGTGATAACTAGGGCTAGGATTTTGATGCAAATGCATATTTTTTTTGGTAAGGCAGAAACATTGCATAAGTAGATAGGAACGTATTTTACACGTAAGTGAATAAATGGTAACGCCATTGTTTGGGCACTTTTTTGCAATTCTTTGAACCTTTTTGAAGTAAATGTAATTTTTTAGACTTTTAAAACCGTTTGTCATTCTTCGGCCATTTTTTAAGTAATTTTATGAATTTTCTACATTTTGGTGAAAGAAGGGACATTTTACATGCAAATGTAACCCTTTGAAGGAGAGAGGTTCCCGACTCTCGTCTCATTGTCTTCAGCTCAGTTCTGAATGACTCTGTTTGAAGAAACAAAGAAATTCTGTGCAGGATTGTTGACACAAGGTGTTGTATAACAATTCAGCTCAAACAATGTGATTTCCCCTATATCAGTAAATATATTGTCGCCAGACGGATTATTGTAAAAAAACAAATGGTACAAAGTGCTCTGTATCGGATATTTTGTCAGGGAGCAATTTGCACTCTATGGAATTGAAAGTGACTTAACAGGAAATGATATTGTTCATTTCAAGTAAGCTACTCTTGTGTAGGTGGAAGTCGTGAAAAAATTTTCGTGTACAAGGCTCTCTTGTCCAAAAACCGACAATCATTCGTTGTGTACTGTAACTCAGTACCTAAAGTGTAAAAGATGACAAAAGTGTACTTTCTTACTTGTACTACCACCATACGCAATGAGCATGTGATAGATACTGTAACGTTGATTTGTAATTTGAATTTCTCTTGGTAGTTTATAAATTTCGTTTAAAAATATTTCAGAATTTTTAGGTCATTTATCTAAGTTTATAGGGCATTTTCTTGCATGTATTATCATACCAAAGCCTCGCTTATCTGCCAAACACAGTTCAGGCCCTTTAGTAGGGTTTTTCATTAAATAAATATTTATTTTCTTAATTACTAATTTTCAACTTTACCTAAGTAGGGGTCGCATAAATAGACATTAAGAAAAACGGAAAAGGGTATAGAAAAGTCCAGATAAAGTCAAGAATTCTGGATGTGTTATTTCGGTAGACACCCTGGACACTACTCAAGATGAAACTTCTCGAACCATTTTCAATTACGGTAACTGCTGAATATTTGTTTGCCATTACAGGTCATAATTCAAATGTTGAGAGAGTACTTTCATTACCATCAGCACAACAGACTCACGAGAGAAATTATTTTTCATGAAGTCTGTAAAATGTTTGTTTGGTACTGGTCCCTATAATTTCAGAGTTTGACTGTCCACTCTAACATAATATAGTTTGGCTAAACCTGAAATTTTGATAAAGATTGTCTCCTCTGAGAAGTACCGCTTAAATCATGTAGTGAGAGGTGCATTGATTAGTATGATTGCAAGTTTTGAAATTTTGCATTTAAAAATTCATTAAGAATTCATTTTTTAAAAACTGAAAAGTGTCACTTTTCAACTACTTTCTAAAGTGTTCTATAGAAATATCTATTATTTATTGAGAATGTTTTGTGTCAGCATGTCCTACATTTCCCTTACAGCGATCTGCTAACCCTAGCCACACGTATGTGTTTAGTCTGTACCACTTGCACCTTATCGTCAGGTTTGCCATGAACAGCGAGTATGCCAATAGTTGGGGTGATGAATGATGAATGAGCTACATTACCCGTAGTGATAGATGCGGGATATTCATTTATTTCAATTCGAAATAAATGAAAATTGGAAGGATAGGCAATGATACGAATGTAAGTGGTTTTCACGTTATGTAAGAAATAATCTTTTAAAATAAAGGCAAGTCTTGTCTTCCCCTGTAAAATAGAGACAAGTCTTTCTGTACTTTTAGAATTTTCTCGATTGTAACTATCAAATAAATTATGCGACAGAAAATTATTTGGAATAAAAATTATAGCCTAATTTATAAGCGTTAAACTGATATAAGTTTTAATGTATCTAATCATAGAATCGCCATAAGATGTGTCTCCAAATAGAGGACTCGTACCCACCATCTTGATCACTGTCCAGCGGCTAAGTCCCTAATGATTGACGAATTGTTACACTTTCTGATAAAACCAAGAGACTTGGTAGTATAATTGTTATGCCATTTAAGGAATTTTCAGTCGAGGAGCCAATCGCTATGTGCGTGCCGATGCCCCCCATGTTCAAAATAGTCCACCGTATTAGATTTATTTTGGTTTGATATTTCTCGGGAACGGTGACGCCTATGAATGTCTGGTTTTCTCAGAAGTTCTCCAAATAGTATAAACTTTCACACTAAATCAATAAATCTATTTTTAAAAAATAAACGTTTGTGAAACAATCATTTTTAAAGTATTTTGTGAGAATAACTGCATATTGAAAATTTTGTTGATGGTTATGTTCTTACATTTTCAGTCATTTAAATTAGAGCTCATTCCAACATCTCGAATTGAGGTCTCAAGCAATAAAGTTTTGTATAACTTTCATTTGTCCAGTAAATTTATAAATATAAAAATAGTATTTTAAGAGGAAATCATGCCCCTTGCCCGAGCGCGACCGTCTCCACCTCCCTTTCCTAGAAAGAAGAGTTTTCCCCGTTTATTTGTAAAAGAAGTAATCAATTCCACTCCTCCGTAACTATTGGACTTACGACCTTCATATCTTTATGGGACACTTTTTAAAGGTTTATTTCATAATCTATTCACTCAAATTCTCTGTAGCAATAATGATTTCATACTTGATTTTAATAATATTGAGTTTGGTAACAGCGTACAATTGCCTCACTAAATGGTCGGCTTCTCACTTTCCGATTCCGTTTACTTCCTCATTTTCAGCGAGGGTAAACAAAACAGGTTTCGAGAATCGTCGGGAACGAGCGGGTAGGTTTCTAGTGCTTCGCCCGATGGGAGGGATTCATTTTTGCAAGAAGTAAATTGAAATTTTACAAATTTGAAAAATCGTCGATGTTATTTTCGTAGCTTATTGTAAGTTCACATTTAAATATTTCATAGTTCGAGGAGGGGCATGCCCCCCGTGGTCCCTCTCCTGGGTACGGGCCTGCCCATATTATATAATATTGCCTAAAATACCAATTTTTCTATTATTTTTTATTCATCTTTGTTTCTTCAACTCAGGTTTAAGTACATTGTAAATGCATTTATGACCTAATACATGCAAGAAAATGCCCTATAAACTTAGATAAATGACCTAAAAATTCTGAAAGATTTTTAAACGAAATTTATAAACTACCAAGAGAAATTCAAATTACAAATCAACGTTACAGTATCTATCACATGCTCATTGCGTATGGTGGTAGTACAAGTAAGAAAGTACACTTTTGTCATCTTTTACACTTTAGGTACTGAGTTACAGTACACAACGAATGATTGTCGGTTTTTGGACAAGAGAGCCTTGTACACGAAAATTTTTTCACGACTTCCACCTACACAAGAGTAGCTTACTTGAAATGAACAATATCATTTCCTGTTAAGTCACTTTCAATTCCATAGAGTGCAAATTGCTCCCTGACAAAATATCCGATACAGAGCACTTTGTACCATTTGTTTTTTTACAATAATCCGTCTGACGACAATATATTTACTGATATAGGGGAAATCACATTGTTTGAGCTGAATTGTTATACAACACCTTGTGTCAACAATCCTGCACAGAATTTCTTTGTTTCTTCAAACAGAGTCATTCAGAACTGAGCTGAAGACAATGAGACGAGAGTCGGGAACCTCTCTCCTTCAAAGGGTTACATTTGCATGTAAAATGTCCCTTCTTTCACCAAAATGTAGAAAATTCATAAAATTACTTAAAAAATGGCCGAAGAATGACAAACGGTTTTAAAAGTCTAAAAAATTACATTTACTTCAAAAAGGTTCAAAGAATTGCAAAAAAGTGCCCAAACAATGGCGTTATCATTTATTCACTTACGTGTAAAATACGTTCCTATCTACTTATGCAATGTTTCTGCCTTACCAAAAAAAATATGCATTTGCATCAAAATCCTAGCCCTAGTTATCACATTACAAAGGATGTAATATTATTGAAATTCCAATTTCTCACCACCAGAGTAAAGAACCTGGATAGCTACTTGGTGACTCGGACAGAACGACACCAATCAGATGTCAGCCCACCCCTTCCTTTTTTTCAGCTCCACATTTATAGTAGTCAATCATTATTAAATTGTTTCGTTCTACGTGTATTTCGATGCCCGGCCTGGGCATGGATGTTCATTGTGAATGTTCACATATGAATTTCATCATATCATCACTCATCATCATCGCCGTGATTAGCCAAAGTGTCAGAAAACGACGTAAATAACCTAATTCAATCAATTGAGCATTCAACACTTTCGAATCTGCCCCCCCCCCCCCACAAATGCTTTGTGTGAGCCTTCTTCAAATCAACATGTTCTAGTTGCTGAAATGGCGACCCTCGGAAGAAGTTTCACCTACGTAGGTGACGTCACAGCAGGCCTGTAGCTATAGGGAGCAGAGGGGCAACTGCCCCCCTGTAAAAAATACAGAATACATATCTACCTGGAATTCTCACTAATCTTTACAATTTGATCCTGTATTACTCTAGCAACATAACAAAGACATTTATTGATTTTGTGATTTATGAAGGTGTGTCGGATTCCGTATAATGTCGGATCAGGATTTGGGGAATAAAATGTCTTCCAGATTCAAACTTCAGGAAATGATTTATCAATTTTCAGTATGTAGAACAGTTGTGATATTTTGAGTAGTCTTGTATTAAAAGTGCCTAATGTATTTGGATGTTTTTCTTGGATGTGTTGCTAAGAAGTTTGAACAGCATAATTTTTTGTTTTCCAAGTCTACCTTTTGGTAATAGCGATTCATGTGATAAAGAGAGGGAGTGACGTGAAATTGATGAAGAGACACTCACAAACACTGCTGCAACCACAGGGGGTAGGGGCATTGTCCCCCCCAATCTTGAACGGAAGTCCAATCTGGTAGGGGGCAAACATTGAAGTAAAGAAACATGACTAGCAGAATCTAAGAATAGTAGAACAAAATGGATACTCAAGTTGGAATTAGTTTTCAAGTGTTTCTTGCTATTTTCCTCCAGACGCCTAAGGGCACTTGCAGGGGACAAAGAGGGGCAATTGCTCCCTCGATTTCAACTTTCTTTTACAAATAAAAGTACATTTCGTAAAATTTTCGCTCCCTTCGCTCGCAAAGTCAATATTTCCTATTCTTATAATCCCATTTTCAGAGCTATAGCTAGGGGGCGGCGGGAGTCAGCCATGGGAGCCAAAACGATCTAAATAAAAAAATGTTAAAGAGAATGCCATGTTCCCAAGTGAAATTTGTTGCGCCCTATTAAATAAATATTGTTTTCAGATTGCAAATATTTGATACTAAAGATTTTCCTGCTCGCTTCGATCCCAATATGATTATTTTCTGTAATGCATTCTAAATTACCCGAGAGAGAATTAAGGCCAGATATATACTTCAGACTGTTGCAGCTTAAGTGCATGAACAATTCTTTTGAGGAAATGGAGCGTTCACATTTCAATATATAATTTAAGAAACTTTGAATACGTACACAATTTAGCGTTAACATGTTGCATATGTGTTTTCTTATTTTATGTCGCTCTATGTTACATATGTTTAAAATATATGTTGTATACATGAAAGTTATACTCGTCATATGTACAAAATAATAATGTTCGTCATTATTCTGTCCTTGAAAAATACGGTTTGTGTGCTTGTTTTCCATTATTAGCTAATATGAAATTGAACGTGTTGAAAAAATATTTCAAATAATTTGTTCAAACACAAATGCTTTAGCACCGACTTCTATCCCCTTTTGCATGATTTACGACGATAATAACGTCTTGTAATGTTACTATTATTACTACCATTACCACCACTATATTACTATTATTATTATTATTGGCACGTTTGTCCTGGTACTTGACCCTCCCCTCTGCTCACAAAGAAGACTCATGCTCAGGCTCGAACCTGGAACCCCTGGCTTCGCAGTGTGTTATGTAACCATCCTACCATGTAGGTCGGCTAGTGAAAGATGTAGGACAGCTTACTGGCTCAAATTATTATCAAACACGATGAAAATGTGATAGTATTTCACAATTATTATTTCGGTTAGAAAGCGATAAAATTTGTAGTTCGATAGGGTTACACTAAGCATCTTATGGAGTGTAAATATCAATTTCAAATCTTATGAATCAATTCTCTATGCAAACGCATCAAATATGGTAAGCAACATAGGTGTGTGTTATGATATCCATTTTATAAAGGAAAAGTTAAGTTTTGACCCTGACTGTTTGCATGATATCGTTTCAATAGCATGTTATATATTGCTCTCAGAATTTTAAACGGCAGTAAAAATAAATGACATTTGGTACTACGAAGCTGACAATGGGATTGCATCCATTAAGGACAGAAGATGCCTATTTTGATTGCTTGTAACATCGAAAGATGAATTAGAGGCGCAAATAGTGACTGAGAAAAGTTGCTTGCCTTGATGTCCTGCACACACTGTAAAAGTTGTCAATGTTATCAGGCGGCACCTTATGAATGTAGGTTCAAGAAAATGACAAGTAGAAAAAAGCTGCAGTGAAATAAATACGATTGAAAATCTCTCAAATTACATTCTATTTATTTTATTATATTTATAATAATAAATTGTGCCTGTAGCAGAAGTTGTCTGTTAAACCTACCTCAGGCACAACCTAATTTTTTGACAAATAATTATGTCAACTCTTCTGCTATGTAGTGGATTCTCCTATTTTATTCATATATCTTAAGCCATTGTGTGACTGGGAAAAATTAGTATTAGAATAAAAATCCCTGATATTTGGGGTTTGTAATCTTTTGCTCAAAAATTGGTGACGATAAGCTGTTCAGAGACTTCGTGCCGCGGAAATGGGGTAAAGCGAAGGAGGCCCCTTATATCTTTCGGTTTCGTACCATAGTCATTAAGGAAGGTATTTTTCAAAATGTTCGATAAAACTTGATAAAACATGAAATATTAATGATGACAGTGTAATCCAAGAAGTCGCTGATCAATCAAGGGATTCCTATTTGTTTGTCAGGTGTCAACACAATATTTTGCAAAATGGTTAACGTAGGCAAAGATTGTCTGAAGTGATGCAAGAGTCTTTCATTTGAAGCAAATAGAATCCATGGTGGAGTAAGGGACCCATTTTAATGTTTTAGCAAGTAGGTCTAAAAAAATGTAAATGTTTACACAATTCATCAAAGTGTAGATAATATGTAACCATTATTATTTAATTAATTCTATTTTTCTTGCCTAACACAACACAATGGTGTTCTTGGATTCTCGTTAGATTCCTTTGTGCGTAAAAATCTTGCATACTGGAAACTAGAGGAAAACATTATGATGCACGATTTATAAAAGTCTTCCTTAATCAGTTCTGCAGGGAAGCCCAAAGCTGTTGGTACATATTAATCGTCTATGACCTGTAAATTTAACGTAGATACAGTCCCGATTAGCCTATTTATGTTAAACTTTATCTTTGTATTCTTTGGTAGTCTGAAAAGGTCATTATCGAAATATTGTTATTTGATGTTGCTCGAACTTTATTGTTCGTTGGAGTTTCATTCAAGATATCATTCCTTTCCTGGCCAAACCTGAATCAGATCCGCGAGCAGTTTGGGCATCGGGGTAATGGTTGCGGTCGTAAACTTGCGAACATTACGACAGTGATTAAGTCCTAACTCAAGGTTACCCCCCGCCCTCCTCCTCGAAGCCAATGCATCGCTATTTTTCCACAGAAGATTTGAATCTGAAACCTGCGAAGATTGACATAACAGCTACTGAAGGCAGCCACGAAAGCTCAATTGATTATGATAATTAGAGACAGTGGCGTAGTGGCCGCCCGCCATTGCAGGGTGTGGCGAGGTGTAGAACCATCCCCGCAATATTCTTTCTCTCTCTCTGCTTCTGAAATTTTATATTGCTTTGAAATTCAACAGGAAGTGTCGCTTATGAAATAATTTAATTTACAAGACAGAAATCCGGTTTCCAGTAACATATGATACGACATCTTCGATAATAAGCAGGGGCGTTCTGGTTCGGCCAGAGGGGCCCGGCTAACTTAACATATGTGTCCCCTCCGAAATGCAGAATTAACTTCCTTGCTCGCGGGTGGACATCTATAGGAAAAATCCCATATCTCATAACTAGACCTCGGATTTTTAGATTCTAAAAATCCTGATATAGGTCATAAAAATCTTAAGTTAGGCTCGAAAAATCCTAAAATAGGTTCGAAAAACCCTAAAATAGGTTCTAAATATCCTGAAATAGGTCCTAAAAATCTTAAGTTAGACTCGAAAAATCCTGAAGTAGGTTATAAAAAACTTAAAATAGTTCAAAATTTCTGAATACTGCTGAATAGGTATAGTCACCGGCAATGAAAATGGGACACATATATCCTGAAATCTGCACTATCTTGCATAACGTTATGTGTGTTGCCTAACCCTACGGCGATGGCAGAACTCTACATTGGAAATTTGCTATTAAAATCCACTCATCGCCGTATAGTTAGACACCAATCTGTTTTCATGTTAACGACAGTGAAACTCCGCAATTTTGTCTGTGAGGATCATCTTATATTCTGAAAATCTTACAACAAAAATATAGTGAGTGGTGCAAACTTCAATGCTGAAATGTAAGTTTGCAAGGCGTGAATGCCGCAAAGCATGGAAGTGACGCCAAAGTGAGCAAGACCACAAAGATCAGACCACTTTGTATTGCACAGGTAACAGTGGAACCTAAAATAGGTTCTAACAAGCAAAATAGGTTTTTAGGCACTAAAAAACTTTTGTTGCGTTTTTTAACGAAACGCTGACGTAACTTATTATTTCTTGCATGAATCCAGTATAGAAAGATCCAGTTACTCAACTAGTCGTTGCTTTGTTGCTGCACAATATAAAGAATTAAATTTGATAAATCATGAACTTTTATCACTAATTTTAATTTTACGACTGGTATTTGAATGTAACTTGACATCAAATATTTTCAAGATGGCTCTAAGCCTTTTTATATTCAAATAAGAGCTGAAAAAAAACTAAAATAGTTTACACCTGTTCCATGTTACTTCAAAGTGGTCCCAAAACTCAGTTTGATGTGGAGTCGAATTATCCCTTTGCCCTAAGGGTTCACAGCGTATGGGTTAAATGTTACCATTATTTGGGGGCATTTTGTGAAGTTCATTTTTCATCCAAATTGAAATTCTGTGGACATTTCCTTCTTTCCAGTGTGTTTTTATTTTATAATCTACAGTGCTCGAAGTGGTATGCATAGCTGGTATGCTTGGTCGAGGAGGATTGGATTGATTTGGTGTTTTAAGTCCACTTTATGCACAGTAAGGCTAATCGGGACTGGACCTACAGTTTAAAGTGGGATCCGAACCACTTGTGCCTTCACCGGGTATCGAACCCGGGACCCCTTGATTACAAGGCGACGACGCTACCATTGCGCCATCGGGGAGGCCTCTTGGTCGAGGAGGGTCTTTGTGTAGATCAGCATGGAGACGAAGAAGCAGTGGGGGATGTTTATGCAAATTATCCTAACAGGAGGGGATGGTTAATGGAAATTTACATAACTGGGGAAAAAGCACCCCTCTGCACTCCTTCTCCACACCCACAACTCCAGCACTGATGATCTATTATTAATATAAAAAGGTTTTGTTTCATGAAATATATCGAAAAGAAATGCTATTGTTGAAATTATTATTAATAATGTCCACTATTATTAAAATTGAAATCCTTTTCGGAATTCAGTCTTTCCGATCGACTTTCATTGAGTGACGAATTTTCAGTGAATGAAGTCCCTTCACCGCCCTATTACCCGTCTTTCAAGGCTGGAGTTCCGCCATATTTCCTTCTACTAGATTTCAATTGAAATTGTGATGCTGGGTTAACACTGGAGATCTAGAGGTTCAGTTCAACCCCCAAAACAGAAATGAGCACATTGTTGAATACATTAGTTACTATTAGTATTAAAAGGCTAATGTGAGGGGATTACTTTATATCACACATTTTAGTCCGATGAGAAGGTCCGGAAAAATGCAGATAGATACCTCAAAAATTTTTAGATCCAATTTGTGCAATTGAAAACAATATTGATTTATTAGTGCGCAATTAATTTCCCTGGACGCCATGGCATTCTCTTTTTACAACTTTTTTAGATCATTCGTGCCCAATGGCTGGCTCCCGCCGCCCCTCTGAACGTGATGAAAACAAGAATAGCAGATAATGCGAGCGAAAAAGCAAGAAAATTTTACAAAATGAATTTTTATTTGCATAAAATTTGAAATCGAAGGGGTAATTGCTCGCATTAGCCCCTGTCCCCCCTGTAGTTGAGTCACTGTCACAGACATATTTAAGCAATATATGTTTACTTTGGATACTTTAGGCTCACTGCCATTGTTAGTCAACCTTATTCTGCACAGTTGCTCGACTAACCTTGTGTTAATGCGAATAACAGGCACCCTTCCCCCTTCCATCCAAACCGATTCTAAAGGCATAAGAGATAATGTTTTATTTCAACCCTATCGCCGGGATCACCCACAGGTAGATAGAAAACCTATACATAAAAACCAAAACTAGAAATCAATAACAAGTCAATCAAACGATAGTTTAAAGTGGGATCCGAACCACTATGTGCCTCCACCAGGTATCGAACCCGGGACTCCTTGATTGCAAGGCGAAAACGTATTCACGGCGCAATCGAGAAGGCAGTTATAAATATCTGATACATAAAAAATATCAAATAAATTCCCTTGTATGTATTAAATACTAATGTATTCTTACATGTTTAGTAATTTACTTTTATATTTAATAACATTATAAATATTAATCATATAGGCTCTTTCTTCTCAGTTGCTTGGTAGAAAATTTGAAAAGTTTCATGCACATACATAATATATATGTATAGTTTGTGTATCTCTGTGTAGACCACAATCTTCTTGCCCCCCCCCCCCAAAAATCAATCTTCAATGATTTCGCGCCCTGGTAGGGTACGTAGCTGCCTGGCAAAGTCCTCATTCCGTAAATTCACGAACTGCATGAAATCAGAAAAAGACATATATTCCCCCCTCGTTTTCAGAAAACCTGTTTCATAACCCACCCCTGTTCTTTCTGTGGTGAAGGACACTCCAGTGGGACAATTAATCTTCCCCCCCTATTTACTGCGAGCAGCAAAAGAAGACGGCCGCGCCATCAACTGGTCACCGATGGAAATGCAATTTCAAAGCGCAGCGAGGTTTAAATGTAGCTTCCACTTCTATTACCTAACTTTTCTATGATATAACGTAATGATTTTATTACTAATCTGCGTAGAAAAATGTCACACTTGGTCTGTATAGAAAAAGAGTCTCAAATGTTAGCATTGATCGCGAATTTCTCGAAAAATCATGTTTTGATCCTATAGGCGAAATGTAATAATTAAAGCGATTTTTAGGCTCTGAAAAGCATATTAATTCAACATTTTAAAGACAATCATCTCTGGCTTGTTCTGTATAGAAAATGAGTCACAATTGAATATTAGAATTGAACGCGAATTTCTAGAAAAATCAAGTTTTGATCCTATATTCGAAGTGTAATAATTAAAACCCTTTTCAGTCTCTGAAAAGCATTATAATTCAACATTTTAAGGAATATCATCTCTAGGTAGGCCTGTAGAACAAATAAGATTCAACGAACGTGAATTTCTCGAAAATTCAAGTTTTGACACTAGTAGTCGAAATGTCAGAACTAAAACGCTTTTCATTCTCGGAAAAGATTAATAATTCAACATTTTAATGAAAATCATCTCTGGCTAGATCTGTAGAGAAATTAAGTTTCAAGTGAGTACTAGCATTGATCGCGTATTTCTCTAAAAAAATCAAGTATTCATCCTATAGTCCAAATGTCATAACTAAAAAGCTTTTCAGGCTCTGAGAAGCATAATAATTGAACATTTTAATGAAAATCATCCCTGCCTAGGTCCTAGAGAAAATGAGTTTCAAATTAGTACTAGAATAGAACGTGAATTTTTCGAAAAAAAAAAGATTTGATCCTAAAGTTGAAATGTCAAAATTGATAAACTTTCCAAGCTCCGAAAAGCATAATAATTCATCACTTTAATGAGATTCACCTCTCGCTAGGTCTGTAGGAAATCGAGTTTCAAACGAGTACTAGCATTGAAAGCATATATCTAGAAAAATCAGGTATTCAACATATCGTCCAAATGTCATAATTAAATGTATTAATTAAAACGCTTTTCGGCTCTGAAAAACATATTAATTGAACATTTTAAAGCAAATCATCTCTGTCTTGGTCTGTATAGAAAATGAGTCTGAAGTGAGTATTAGAAGTGAACCCGAATTTCTCGAAAAGTTTAGTTTCGATCCTATGGTGGAAATGTCAGAATTAAATCGTCTTCATGCTCTGAAAAGCTTAATAATTCAAAATTTTAATGAAAATCTTCTCTAGCTAGGTCAGTAGAGAAAATGAGTTACATTAAATGCGTATTTCTCGAAGAATCAAGTATTCAACCTATCGTCCAAATATCATAATTAAAACGCTTTCAAGACTCTGGAAAGTCTTCCAAAAAGAAATTCCAAATTTTCATGAAAATCATCTCTTTCTTAGTCTGTAGACAAAATGAGTTTGAAACGAAAAATAGCTTATAACGCGAATTTCTCGAAAAATCAAGTTTCTTATTATGCGAGAAATGTAATAATTAAAAGGCTTTTCAGGCTCTTAAATGCATAATAATTTAATTAACTAAATAATTCCCTAGCCTTCTTAAACCCGAAGGTTCATTGCTGCAGCAACATAGGCCTTCCATCTTTCCCTATCTTGAGCAAGTTCTATATACTCTTTTCCATCCCTACCGATTTCCCTTAAGTCCATCTCAACGTTGTCCCTCCATCTTCGTCTTGGCCTTCCTACAGGTCTCTTACCATCAGGTTTCCCAACAAGAATCCTGTAAACTCCTCTTTTCTCTCCCATTCGTGCCACATAGCCTGCCCACCTAAGTCTTCATGATTTAATTATTCTATTAATTTCTGGACATGAATACAAATTATGTAGTTCTAAATTATGTAACCTTCTCCACTCACCTGTCTCCTCATTCCTTTTAGGTTCAAAGATTTTCCTAAGGATCTTATTTTCAAATACTCTCAATATATGTTCCTCTTTCAATCTAAGGGACCAAATTTCACATCCATATAATACTACAGGCAAAATTACGGTTTTCTATATTTTAACTTTTAGTTTCTTAGATATTAAACAAGAAGACAAAAGTTTGTGAAGAGAGAAGTAACATGCATTTCCTGAATTAAGAGTACTTCTTATTTCCTCTTTAATATAATTTTCTTTTGTTAATATTACTCCTAAGTATTTGAATTTGGAAATTGGTTCAAACAAGTTGTTATCAATAATTAGATTTTGATTATTACATAACACTTGGTTTCAGCCTGTAAGCATATATTTAGTTTTCTCTTTGTTAACTTCCAAACCTATCTCTTTAGCAGTTTTGAAAAAAATTTTAGTATTATTCTTAATTGTATTCACATCACCCCCAGTAAGTCTTCATCATCTGCATATGCTAACAACTGAGTCACACCATTTAATTTTAGTCCTTCTTTAGTTTCTTTTACATTCCAAACAGCATATTCTAAGGGAAAATTAAAGAGCAATGGAGATAATGCATCTCCTTGTTTCAACCTATCATGAATTGTAAATTTGTCAGACATATTAATACCCACACGAATTTTACTTTCTGTTTCACTGGTGCATATTTTTCTCATACTAACAAGAATCTTAGGTATTCCAAACACTACTAACATATTATATAATTTATCACTTTTGACCGAATCATAAGTTTTTTTGAAATCAAAGAATAGCTGATGGACATTTTGATTATATTCCCACTTTTTTTCATGTGTCTGTCTCATGTGAAAAATTTGATCTGTAATTGATCTGTTACGTTTAACTCCACATTGATAATCACCTATAATTTCATTAGCATATGGTGTTAGTCTTGTTATAAAATTTTTATCTAATATTCTTTTATGTTGTTGAGAGTACAGAAATTCCACGGTAATTTTTGCAGTTAATTTTATCACCTTTTTTAAACACAGGAACAATTATGGATTCTTTCCACTGTTGAGGGATTTCTTCTTTATTCCATATTAAACAAATTATTTTATGAATTTGACATATTAATGTATTTCCACCATATTTAATTAACTCATCTGGAATTAAATTAATGCCAGGTGCCATTATATTCCCAATTTTTTTCAAGTGTCTGTCTCATGTGAAAAATTTGATCTGTAATTGATCTGTTACGTTTAACTCCACATTGATAATCACCTATAATTTCATTAGCATATGGTTTTACTCTTGTTAAAAGAATGTTAGATAAAATTTTATATGTTGTTGAGAGTAGAGAATTTCCACGGTAATTATTGCAGTTAATTTTATCACTTTTTTTAATCACAGGAACAATTATGGATTCTTTCCACTGTTGACGGATTTCTTCTTTATTCCATATTAAACAAATTATTTTATGAATTTGACATATTAATGAATTTCCACCATATTTAATTAACTCATCTGGAATTAAATTAATGCCAGGTGCCATTATATTCCCAATTTTTTTCAAGTGTCTGTCTCATGTGAAAAATTTGATCTGTAATTGATCTGTTACGTTTAACTCCACATTGATAATCACCTATAATTTCATTAGCATATGGTGTTAGTCTTGTTAAAAGAATGTTAAATAAAATTTTATATGTTGTTGAGAGTAGAGAAATTCCACGGTAATTATTGCAGTTAATTTTATCACCTTTTTTAAACACAGGAACAATTATGGATTCTTTCCACTGTTGAGGGATTTCTTCTTTATTCCATATTAAACAAATTATTTTATGAATTTGACATATTAATGTATTTCCACCATATTTAATAAACTCATCTGGTATTAAATTAATGCCAGGTGCTTTGTTATTTTTAGCCTTTTAATAGCATCTTTAACTTCAGTCAAGTTAGGTTCTGGAACTAAAGGTTCTGCTTTGTGTACTTCATTTACTTCAGATTTGTCTCCTACATGTAAATTTAAAAGGTCATTAAAGTAGTTCTTCCATCTATTTAGAATATCGCTTGGGTCAGCTAGAAAATCACCGTCTTTATCTTTTATCAAGTTTACTTTAGGTTGCAACACCTTTCCAAACTCATTTACACATTTATATAAATCTCTGATATTTTTATTTTTGCTGTTTGTTTCAATTTAGTTAATTTTGCATTTCAAGTAATCTCTTTTTTTACTTCTAAACGTGCTGTTAACTTCTCGCTTTATTCTATTATAATTGTTTAGATTTGTATCATCAGAGTTATTTAACCACCTAAGTCTAGCCTGATTTCTTATTTCTATTAGATTATGACATTCATTATCAAACCATGGCTTACTTTTTCTCGGTTTATGGTTTCCTATACTTTCTTTAGCTCCTGATTCTATTGCATTACGAATGTACTTTTATTTACGTCTATTTCATTTACATTTTCATCATCATTTAAATCCTGGAAAACATCAATTCTATTTGACAGTTTAATTTGGTAATTTTTCTTAATTCTTTCATCAGTAAACTTTCCTGTATCAAATTTTAGAACTTTTAGATATTGTTGTTTATAATTTATCACTGAGATTCTTTCTCTTAATTTAGCAACTACTATTCAGTAATTGTCACTGGCACAGTCAGCAATTCTATATGTACGAACGTCAATTATACTAGTGTGTCTTCTCTTATCAATGAGAATATGATCTATCTGATTATGAGTTTTACCATCTGAAGAAGACCAGGTATATTTATTTATATCTTTATGTTTAAAAGTGGTACTTTTCACAATTAAATTCTTTGAGGTTGCAAAGGTAATCAATCTTATACCATTATCATTACTTAATTCATGAAGACTTTCTTTACCAATCGTGGGTTTAAATGTCTCTTCTTTGCCAATCTGTGCATTACAGTCCCCTAAGAGAATTTTCATATCATACTGAGAAATGTTCTAACCCTGTATAAAAATCATCTTTACTATTATCATATTTATCTTCCGTTGGTGTCTGTATGTTTATTAAAATAATTTTACACCACCTACCCTGTAAAACTGCATATGATATCCTATCATTAATAAATTCTACTGTTTTAAGAGCCGAGATAATTCTATTATTTAAGAAAAAGGTTGTTCCAAAATTATGATATTCAGCGCCATAGAAAAATGTATAATTTTTAGTTTTACAATTCCTGTCTCCTGACCACCCAACTTCCTGGACAGCTACTACATCTAATTTATACTTAACTATCTCATTAACTGTACACTGAAATGCCCCATGCCGGTAAAGGCTCAGAACAATAGGAGCCTAATTTAATATCCTTATTCGTAATGTGGATCTAATCCTTAGTCCAGGGACCTCCCAAAGTACTCCCCACCCGGAGATCCGAACGGGGGACTATTTTACCTCCGGAATTTTTTACCTTGGGAACATCTATGGCCTTATATTGACGTTTCTTGACATTTTTTTTTACAGTGCAGTGTTGTCAGCTCTACGCCTAACCCCCAATATGAATGGCGGAACTACTACACAAGACAAACACAAACACTTTAGACAGCACAATTACTACACAAGTCGAACACAAACACATTAGGCAGCACAACCACTACACAAGACACACACAAACACATCACAACTATAACACAATATAAACACAAACACACCACAACTACTACACAATATAAACATAAAGAAACTACACACCACAAATACTACACAAGACAAACTCAAACAAATTAGACAGCACAACTGATAAATGACACTTTATTAAATTGTAAGTGAGTGTGGCATGCACCCATGACTTATCGCAGCTTAATATAAAGGTAAAAAAGGTAAAGAGCTCCCCTGTGCATAGCACCACGCCATGAAGGCGTATAGGGAGTGTGGGGGTAATGCCCCACACTTTCTTGATCCCGGTCCTGAGTGGAGGGCATGTGATCAGCATCACGCCCCTGACTGCCTTTAACCCCCAGGGTTTCCTCCAGTTACCCATGTTATTCGACGCTGGGTGGACGTCGGGGCCGCTTCAACCGTTAGATAAGTTCCCGGATTTGAACCGGCCGGGGATCGAACCCGGGACCTTGAGCATGGTAGTCAGACGCGTTGTAACGTTGACTGAGCCACCGCGGCAACTATCGCAGCTTAATATACAATATTATACTCCCGAAAAAGAAAAGATGAAGCATTTTCAAGTCGATTAAAGTTTCTAGCAATGAAGGAGCATTTTTGTTATGTGATCAAATGTCTCAGTGACATACATAATTCAACATTTTAAAGAAAATCATGTCTGGCTTGGTTTGTATAGAAAATGAGTCTCAAGTGAGTATTAGCTTTGAACGCGAATATCTCGAAAAATCAAGTTTTGATTCTATAGTCGTAATGTAAAAATCAATACGCTTTTCAGGCTCTGAAAATCAAAATCTTAATAATTCAACTTTTTAAAGAAAACCATCTCTGGCTAGGTCTGCAGAGAAAATGAGTTTCAAACGAGTACTATCATTGAACGCGTATTTCTCGAAAATCAAGTATTCAACCTAAAGTCCAAATGTCATAATTAAAACGCTTTTAAGGCTCTGAAGAGCATAATAATTCCAAATTTTCATAAAAATCATCTCTGGGAAGGTCTGTAGGGAAAATGAGTTTCAAACGAGTACTAGCATTGAACGCGTATTTATCGAGAAATCAATTATTGATCCGTTAGTCCAAATGTCATAATTAAAACGCTTTTCGAGCTCTGACAAGCATAATAATTCAACATTTTAATGATAATCATCTCTGGCTTGGTCTGTAGAGAAAATGAACCCAGTGCCCACATTTGTTGGCGCCTATTGGCAGTTATTGATCATGCCCACAAACTATGTAAATAAAAATTGATCGTGAAATGGTTTTTATTGTCAGTTACGAGTTGGCAACAGTGATCTGCAGTAGCGTTATCAAATTGAACGTTGCATTCGTTTTGGCGCGAGCTATTGTTGAAGTACGTTGTAGTTGATAAGTCTTCGAGCATGGCGATTTCCAGAAGGTAAGTTATTTTCTCATTGTTTTTAATCAGGTCTACCTATTATTTGTTAGGGTCATTTTAAACTACTATGATCTATGTTGAACTTCATAGCATAGTAACAGTAAGGGTTTAATTTTTACTGCCCACTTTTGTTGGCACTGGGCACAAGAGTGTGTGTGAACTTCTTCAGCAGTTTTCGTAGCTATTTTTTTTTTTTTTTAACATTGAGCCGTAGACCTATATTTCACAAGAATTGTAGTTTACACAAAAACCGTTGGTTGCAAAAGGAACATAGAATATTTACTACATCGCATTTATAAATTATATACCAAAACAATTGAAGTTTATGAGTTTTCTTCATTGCGGAAACGGATTTTCTTTGTATATGTTTTGTTATATAGCCATCGGATTTTTTCTAAATGGAAGGGCATAAAAGGTAGGCTTGGAAATACTGTCATTTAATGCCTCCTTGCCGTTCCTTCTTTTCAATTTGAATGAAATTTTGTTTATATCTAATGGTATCAGATAAATACAAGCATTTATTTCATTTATTTTTCTTTCCAGGCTAAATGTTGAAGAAATCGCAGCTCTTCTTGAAGAGGATAACGTACTTCATGTGGATGTGTATATACAACCACCTGAAAATGCATTGGCCAGCGATGAGGTTAGCGCTTCTGATGAAGATTTTGATATCACACATTTATCTGGTAATCAGCTTCGAGGTGGAAACATACCAGGGGGCCTCGACAGGTAATGCTATTCCTGAACTTGGAGTACGTGGTTCTGTTCTTACAAAACTGGTCAACAAAATGCCACTTGATACTACATATTGCCTGTACATGGACAATTTCTTTACGTCCCTCAGATTGTTTGACTCCTTACTACATAAACGGCATGATGTAGTTGGTACAATCGAGTAAATCGAGTTGAAAAGGCGCATCTCATTAATTCCAAAGTGTTCAAGAAGGAAATCCGTGGTTCGTCACGGGCACAAAATCTGCAATAACTTTGGTGCAATAGAATGACAACAACGTTGTAACTGTAGCATCGACGAGCTGTGGTGTGCATCCATTGGGGAAAAGTAAAAGATGGTGTCGAGCAGAAAAGAAACACATTTTTATAGATCAGCCAGCTTGTACAACACTTACATGGGTGGAATAGACCAAATAGATCAGAACATATCTACTTACCGCATCACAATTCCAAACCGAAAATGGTACTGGCAGCTCATTGCTTATTTTTTAAATGCTACAATGAATAACGCTTGGCAGCTGTACAGATTAAAAACACCCATTGGACACCAGCAGGGTTTAGATCTTCTCGCATTCACCCGCTTTGTAGTTCAGAATTATTTGTCTAGGTACACACAAGAGCGTCCAAGGCAGTCACGAGTATCCACAACTGGGAAGATACGAGTTGACGATAATATTCGACTAGATGGTGCTCCTCACATGTTAGACACCAACAAAACACAAATACGATGTGAAGAGTGCAAGAAGAATACTTGGAAAAAGTGCAGAAAGTGCAACGTGGGATGTCACATCAAATGTTTTGAAAGGTTTCACAGTCACAAATCAACTTTTGAAAAATCGAAGAAATACTTTTCTAAATCCAGAAATTTGCAGTATAAATTTATTTGAAGCTCATGCAGACGAAATATTTTGGGAGTAATTTACTAAGAAAAAAAAAATTACCATTATATTTACAAGGAGATATTATGTAAGTTCTAGTATACTTCAGTGCATAAAATGTTGAACAGACGAACTGTACTTTCATAAATTCAGAACCTTTGCATTATAAATTACTTTAAAGCTCTTGTAGAAAAGTGACTTATTATAATTTCTCTATCATAATAAATATCAGGAGATACATTAGTGCCCAGTGCCCACATTTGTGGCCCCCCTCCACTCTTTAACAAGTAAAGATATCATATCGAAACTGAAGTTAAGCATAATATATGACCCTCAATAGCCATATATTCAAGTATAAAACAGATATCTGAAAAAAAAATTCTGGGCATTAATGTGTTTAAACGAAAATTATCATTTAACGGGAATTTCTCGAAAAATCAAGTGTTGATTCTATTGCCGAAATGTAATAATTAAAACACTTTTTAGGCTATGGAAAGCATAATAATTCATCACTTTAATGAGAATCATCTCTCGCTAGGTCTGTATAGAAAATTAGATTTAAGTGAGTATTAGCATTGAACGTAAATTTCTCGAAACATCAAGTTTTGATCCTATAGGGGAAATGAAATAATTAAACTTTTTTCAGGCTCTGAAATGCATAATAATTCAACATTTCTTTGAAAATCATCTCTGGCTTGGCCTGTAGAAGAAATGTGTTTAAAATTTAAATTAGAATTTATCGAGAATTTCTCGAAAAATCAAGTTTTGATCCTATGAGCGAAATGTTTTAATTAAAACTCTTTTCAGGCTCTGAAAAACATATTAATTCAACATTTTAAAGAAAATCATCTTTAGCTACGTCAGTTGAGAAAATGAGTTTCAAACGAGTACTAGCGTTAAACGCGTTTTTCTCGAAAAATCAAGTATTCAACCTATCGTCCAAATGTCATAATTCAAACGCTTTTAAGGCTCTGAAAAGCATAATAATTACAAATTTTCATGAAAATCATATCTGGCTTGGTCTGTAGAGAAAATGAGTTTCAAACGAAAATTAGCATATAACGCGAATTTCTCGAAAAATCAAGTTTTTATCCTAAACTAGAATTGTAATAATTAAAACGCTTTTCAGGCTCTAAAATGCATAATAATTCAACTAACTAACTAACTAAATCCCTAGCCTTCTTAAACCCGAAGGTTCATGGCTGCAGCAACAGAGGCCTTTCATCTTTCTCTCTCTTGAGCAAGTTCTATATACTCTTTTCCATCCCTACCGATTTCCCTTAAGTCCATCTCAACGTTGTCCCTCCATCTTCCTCTTTGCCTTCCTACAGGTCTCTTACCATCAGGTTTCCCAACATGAATCCTGTAAACTCCTCTTTTCTCTCCCATTCGTGCTACATGGCCTGCCCACCTAAGTCTTCATGATTTAATTATTCTAATATCTGGACATGAATACAAATTATGTAGTTCTAAATTATGTAACGTTCTCCACTCACCTGTCTCCTCATCCCAAAATGATTGGAGGAACTACTCCACAAGACAAACACAAACACTTTAGACAGCACAATTACTACACCAGGCGAACACAAACACATTAGACAGCACAACTGTTAATTGACACTTTATTAAATTGTAAGTGAGTGTGGCATGCACCCATGACTTATCGCAGCCTAATATAAAGGTAAAAAAAATAAGGTAAAGTGCTCCCTTGTGCACAGAACCACGCCATGAAGGCGTATAGGGAGTGTGGGTGTAACGTCACACACTTTCTTGATCCCGGTCCTGAATGGGGGTTGTGATCAGCATCATGCCACTGACCTCCTTTACCCCCCAGAGTTTCCCCCAGGTACCCATGTTATTCGACGCTGGGTAAGCACCGGGGCCGCTTCCATCGTTAGATAAGTTCCCGGATTTGAACCGGCCGGGGATCGAACCCGGGACCTTGAGCATGGTAGTCAGACGCGTTACCGATTGAGCCACCGCGGCAACTATCGCAGCTTAATATACAATATTATACTCCCGAAAAAGAAAAGATGAAGCATTTTCAAGTCGATTAAAGTTTCTAGCAATGAAGGAGCATTTTTATTATGTGATCAAATGTATCAATGACATACATAATTAAACATTTTAAAGTAAATCATGTCTGGCTTGGTTCTGACTAGGTTTGAGGTGGGCAACGAAATTTGGTCGTTCAGGACAACACATTTCGTCTAAGCATTTATTCAGTGATTACATTGAATAAATTTGATAAAATGACTAAATTTTCAACAAAATTGACACATACTCTCTAGATTCTATCAATACGGACCATTTTTTGAGAAAAATTCCGTGTCAAAATTGGGAAATTTTAAATTGCTTCCATTTTCTAATCGGCGAATAAAGTGGATAAATTTTGAGAACTAACGAAAATTTTACGAGAACTATCGAGGACTAACAAGGAACTAACGTCCTGACTAGGTTTGAGGTGGGCAACGAAATTTGGCCGTTCAGGACAACACATTTCGTCTAAGCATTTATTCAGTGAATAAATTAGATAAATTTGATAAAATGACAAAAGTTTGAACATAATTGACACATACTCTCTACATTCTACCAATACGGACCATTTTGTGAGAAAATTCCGTGTCAAATTTCGGAAATTTCAAATTGCTTCCATTTTCTAATCGGCGAATAAATTGGATAAATTTTGAGAACTAACGAGAATTTTACGAGAACTATCGAGAACTAACAAAGAAATAACGTCCTGACTAGGTTTGATGTGGGCAACGAAATTTGGCCGTTCAGGACAACACATTTCGCCTAAGCATTTATTCACTGAATAAATTGGATACATTTTAATAAAATGACTAAAGCATCAACAAAATTGACCCATACTCTCTAGATTCTATCAATACGGACCATTTTTTGAGAAAAATTCCGTGTCAAAATTGGGAAATTTCAAATTGCTTCCATTTCCTAATCGGCGAATAAATTTAATAAACTTTGAGAACTAACGAAAATTTTACGAGAACTATCGAGAACTAACGAAGAACTAACGTCCTGACTAGGTTTGAGGTGGGCAACGAAATTTGGCCGTTCAGGACAACACATTTCGTCTAAGCATTTATTCAGTGAATAAGTTAGATAAATTTGATAAAATGACAAAAGTTTGAACAAAATTGACACATACTCACTCTGTACATTCTACCAATACGGACCATTTTGTGAGAAAAATTCCGTGTGAAAATTGGGAAATTTCAAATTGCTTCCATTTCCTAATCGGCGAATAAATTTAATAAACTTTGAGAACTAACGAAAATTTTACGAGAACTATCGAAAACTAACGAAGAAATAACGTCCTGACTAGGGTTGAGATGTTCAACGAAATTTGGTCGTTCAGGACAACACATTTCGTCTAAGCATTTATTCAGTGATTACATTGAATAAATTTGATAAAATGACTAAATTTTCAACAAAATTTACACATACTCTCTAGATTCTATCAATACGGACCATTTTGTGAGCAAAATTCCGTGTCAAAATTGGGAAATTTCAAATTGCTTCCATTTTCTAATCGGCGAATAAATTTAATAAATTTTGAGAACTAACGAAAATTTTACGAGAAATATCGTGGACTAACGAGGAACTAACGTCCTGACTAGGTTTGAGGTTGGCAACGAAATTTGGCCGTTCAGGACAACACATTTCGTCTAAGCATTTATTCAGTGAATAAAATGGATACATTTGATAAAATCACTAAATTTTCAACAAAATTGACACATACTCTCTCGATTCTACCAATACGGACCATTTTTTGAGAAAAATTCCGTGTCAAATTTGAGAAATTTCAAATTCCTTCCATATTCTAATCGGCGAATAAAATGGATAAATTTTGAGAACTAACGAAAATTTTATGAGAACTAACGGCAACTAACGAAAATCAATCGATCTGGATGGTTTTCAGTTCGAATTTGAATATGGGTCGAAAAAGTGTCAAGTTGGCCCGACCCAATTATTTCCTTAATAGTTTCCATGTATTTTGGGAACTAACGAAAATTTTATAAAAACCATCGAGAACTGCCGAGGAACTAACGTCCTGACTAGCTTTGAGGTGGGCAACGAAATTTGGCCGTTGAGGCCAACACATTTTGTCTAAGCATTTATTCTGTGAATAAATTGGATAAATTTGATAAAATGACTAAAGTTTGAACAAAATTTACCCATACTCTCTTCATTCTACCAATACGGACCATTTTGTGAGAAAATTCCGTGTCAAAATTTGGAAATTTCAAATTGCTTCCATTTTCTAATGGCGAATAAATTGGATAAATTTTGAGAACTAACGAAAATTTTACGAGAACTATCGATAACTAACAAAGAACTAACGTCCTGACTTGGTTTGAGGTGGGCAACGAAATTTGGCCGTTCAGGACAACACATTTCGCCTAAGCATTTATTCACTGAATAAATTGGATAAATTTAATAAAATGACTAAAGTTTCAACAAAATTGACTAATACTCTCTACATTCTACCAATACGGACCATTTTTTGACGTAATTTCCGTGGGAAAACTGGAAAACTGCAAATTACCTCCATTTTTTCTTCGGCGAATAAATTGGATAAATTTTGAGAACTAACGAAAATTTTATGAGAACTAACGACACGACAATATAAATATATAAGAATTAAGAAATGAAAAATTCAAATAGTTACCACAGTACAGTAATAATAGGAATAATAATAATAATAATATATCTTTATTGCGGGCCAGGTTCAGCGAACACTGTTCTCTCAAAATCGAGGCTTGGCTTGGCTTTATCAAATTTATTCAATGTAATCACTGAATAAATGCTTAGACGAAATGTGTTGTCCTGAACGACCAAATTTCGTTGCCCACCTCAAACCTAGTCAGGACGTTAGTTCCTCGTTAGTCCTCGATAGTTCTCGTAAAATTTTCGTTAGTTCTGAAAATTTATCCAATTTATTCGCCTATTAGAAAATGGAAGCAATTTGAAATTTCCGAAATTTGACACGGAATTTTCTCACAAAATGGTCCGTATTGGTAGAATGTAGAGAGTACGGGTAAATTTTGTTCAAACTTTAGTCATTTTATCAAATTTATCCAATTTATTCACTGAATAAATGCTTAGACAAAATGTGTTGGCCTCAACGGCCAAATTTCGTTGCCCACCTCAAAGCTAGTCAGGACGTTAGTTCCTTGGCAGTTCTCGATGGTTTTTATGAAATTTTCGTTAGTTCCGAAAATACATGGAAACTATTAAGGAAATAAATGGGTCGGGCAAACTTCACACTCTTTAGACCCATATTCAACTTCGAACCGAAAACCATCCAGATCGATTGATTTTCGTTAGTTCCCGTTAGTTCTCATAAAATTTTCGTTAGTTCTCAAAATTTATCCAATTTATTCGCCGAACAAAAAATGGAGGTAATTTGCAGTTTTCCAGTTTTCCCACGGAAATTACATCAAAAAATGGTCCGTATTGGTAGAATGTAGAGAGTATTAGTCAATTTTGTTGAAACTTTATTCATTTTATTAAATTTATCCAATTTATTCACTGAATAAATGCTTAGACGAAATGTGTTGTCCTGAACGGCCAAATTTCGTTGCCCACCTCAAGCCTAGTCAGGACGTTAGTTCTCCGTTATTTCTCGATAGTTTTCGTAAAATTTTCGTTAGTTCTCAAAATTTATCCAATTTATTCGCCGATTAGAAAATGGAAGCAATTTGAAATTTCCCAATTTTGACACGGAATTTTTCTCAAAAAATGGTCCGTATTGGTAGAATGTAGAGAGTATGTGTCAATTTTGTTCAAACTTTTGTCATTTTATCAATTTTATGCAATTTATTCACTGAATAAATGCTTAGACGAAATGTGTTGTCCTGAACGACCAAATTTCGTTGAACACCTCAAACCTAGTCAGGACGTTAGTTCTTCGTTAGTTCTCGATATTTCTCGTAAAATTTTCGTTAGTTCTCAAAAATTATCCAATTTATTCGCCGATAAGAAAATGGAAGCAATTTGAAATTTCCCAATTTTGACACGGAATTTTTCTCACAAAATGGTCCGTATTGGTAGAATGTAGAGAGTATGTATAAATTTTGTTCAAACTTAAGTCATTTTATCAAATTTATCCAATTTATTCACTGAATAAATGCTTAGACGAAATGTGTTGTCCTGAACGGCCAAATTTCGTTGCCCACCTCAAAGCTAGTCAGGACCTTAGTTCCTCGGTAGTTCTCGATAGTTTTTATAAAATTTTCGTTAGTTCCGAATATACTTAGAAACTATTAAGGAAATAATTGGGTTTGGCCAACTTCACACTTTTTCGACCCATATTCAACTTCGAACCGAAAACCATGCAGATCGATTGATTTTCGTTAGTTCCCGTTAGTTCTCATAAAATTTTCGTTAGTTCTCAAAATTTATCCAATTTATTCGCCGAACAAAAAATGGAGGTAATTTGCAGTTTTCCAGTTTTCCCACAGAAATTACATCAAAAAATGGTCCGCATTGGTAGAATGTAGAGTTAGTATGTGTCAATTTTGTTCAAGCTTTTGTCATTTTATCAAATTTATCTAATTTATTCACTGAATAAAATGCTTAGGCCAAATGTGTTGTCCTGAACGACCAAATTTCGTTGCCCACCTCAAACCTAGTCAGGACGTTAGTTCCTCGTTAGTCCTCGATAGTTCTCGTAAAATTTTCGTTAGTTCTCAAAATTTATCCTATTTATTCGCCGATTAGAAAATGGAAGCAATTTGAAATTTCCCAATTTTGACACGGAATTTTTCTCACAAAATGGTTCGTATTGGTAGAATGCAGAGAGTATGGGTATATTTTGTTCAAACTTAAGTCATTTTATCAAATTTATCCAATTTATTCACTGAATAAATCTCAGACGAAATGTGTTGTCCTGAAGGGCCAAATTTCGTTGCCCACCTCAAAGCTAGTCAGGACGTTAGTTCCTCGGTAGTTCTCGATAGTTTTTATAAAATTTTCGTTAGTTCCGAATATACATAGAAACTATTAAGGAAATAAATGGGTTGGGCCAACTTCACACTTTTTCGACCCATATTCAACATCCTACCGAAAACCATCCAGATCGATTGATTTTCGTTAGTTCCCGTTAGTTCTCATAAAATTTTCGTTAGTTCTCAAAATTTATCCAATTTATTCGCCGAACAAAAAATGGAGGTAATTTGCAGTTTTCCAGTTTTCCCACGGAAATTACATCAAAAAATGGTCCGTATTGGTAGAATGTAGAGAGTATTAGTCAATTTTGTTGAAACTTTAGTCATTTTATTAAATTTATCCAATTTATTCACTGAATAAATGCTTAGATGAAATGTGTTGTCCTGAACGGCCAAATTTCGTTGCCCACCTCAAGCCTAGTCAGGACGTTAGTTCCTCGTTAGTCCACGATAGTTCTCGTAAAATTTTCGTTAGTTCTGAAAATTTATCCAATTTATTCGCCGATTAGAAAATGGAAGCAATTTGAAATTTCCCAATTTTGACACGGAATTTTTCTCAAAAAATGGTCCGTATTGATAGAATCTAGAGAGTATGGGTCAATTTTGTTGAAGCTTTAGTCATTTTATTAAAATTTATCCAATTTATTCAGTGAATAAATGCTTAGGCGAAATGTGTTGTCCTGAACGGCCAAATTTCGTTGCCCACATCAAACCTAGTCAGGACGTTAGTTCCTCGGTAGTTCTCGATAGTTTTTATAAAATTTTCGTTAGTTCCGAATATACTTAGAAACTATTAAGGAAATAAATGGGTTGGGCCAACTTCACACTTTTTCGACCCATATTCAACATCGAACCGAAAACCATCCAGATCGATTGATTTTCGTTAGTTCCCGTTAGTTCTCATAAAATTTTCGTTAGTTCTCAAAATTTATCCAATTTATTCGCCGAACAAAAAATGGAGGTAATTTGCAGTTTTCCAGTTTTCCCTCGGAAATTACATCAAAAAATGGACCGTATTGGTAGAATGTAGAGAGTATTAGTCAATTTTGTTGAAACTTTATTCATAATATTAAATTTATCCAATTTATTCACTTAATAAATGCTTAGACGAAATGTGTTGTCCTGAACGGCCAAATTTCGTTGCCCACCTCAAGCCTAGTCAGGACGTTAGTTCTCCGTTATTTCTCGATAGTTTTCGTAAAATTTTCGTTAGTTCTCAAAATTTATCCAATTTATTCGCCGATTAGAAAATGGAAGCAATTTGAAATTTCCCAATTCATAGGCGTCACCGTTCCCGAGAAATATCAAACCAAAATAAATCTAATACGGTGGACTATTTTGAACATGGGGGGCATCGGCACGCACATAGCGATTGGCTCCTCGACTGAAAATTCCTTAAATGGCATAACAATTATACTACCAAGTCTCTTGGTTTTATCAAAAAGTGTAACAATTCGTCAATCATTAGGGACTTAGCCGCTGGACAGTGATCAAGACGGTGGGTACGAGTCCTCTATTTGGAGACACATCTTATGGCGATTCTTTGATTAAATACATTAAAACTTATATCAGTTTAACGCTTATAAATTAGGCTATAATTTTCATTCCAAATAATTTTCTGTCGCATAATTTATTTGATAGTTACAATCGAGAAAATTCTAAAAGTACCGAAAGACTTGTCTCTATTTTACAGGGGAAGACAAGACTTAAAAGATGATTTCTTACATAACGTGAAAACCACTTACATTCGTATCATTGCCTATCCTTCCAATTTTCATTTATTTCGAATTGAAATAAATGAATATCCCGCATCTATCACTACGGGTAATGTAGCTCATTCATCATTCAACTATTGGCATACTCGCTGTTCATGGCAAACCTGATGATAAGGTGCAAGTGGTACTGACTAAACACATACGTGTGGCTAGGGTTAGCAGATCGCTGTAAGGGAAATGTAGGACATGCTGTCCCAAAATGTAGGTAGGACACAAAACATTCTCAATAAATAATAGATATTTCTATAGAACACTTTAGAAAGTAGTTGAAAAGTGACACTTTTCAGTTTTTAAAAAATGAATTCTTAATGAATTTTTAAATGCAAAATTTCAAAACTTGCAATCATACTAATCAATGCACCTCTCACTACATGATTTAAGCGGTACTTCTCAGAGGAGACAATCTTTATCAAAATTTCAGGTTTAGCAAAACTATATTTATGTTAGAGTGTACAGTCAAACTCTGAAATTATAGGGACCAGTACCAAACAAACATTTTACAGACTTCATGAAAAATAATTTCTCTCGTGAGTCTGTTGTGCTGATGGTAATGAAAGTACTCTCTCAACATTTGAATTATGACCTGTAATGGCAATTACCGTAATTGAAAATGGTTCGAGAAGTTTCATCTTGAGTAGTGTCCAGGGTGTCTACCGAAATAACACATCCAGAATTCTTGACTTTATCTGGACTTTTCTATACCTTTTTCCGTTTTTCTTAATGTCTATTTATGCGACCCCTACTTAGGTAAAGTTGAAAATTAGTAATTAAGAAAATAAATATTTATTTAATGAAAAACCCTACTAAAGGGCCTGAACTGTGTTTGGCAGATAAGCGAGGCTTTGGCGTCTACTCACAACCAGTATAAACTCATATGGGGCTTGTGTCGGTTGTCCCTATATGTTTGTGACTGTCCCTTCATCCATCTTATCTTACCACCATTCATCCTCATCTTCGCGATTAGCCAAAGGGACAGAAAAAAGTGAAGTAAAATAAACTAAATCAACCAATCAGTCATTATGATAGCAAAAATTCTTGACCACAAGAATAATTTATTGCCTTTTTATTGACTTCTTGACCTACTTGTTAATATATTTACTTTTTCTTGACTACCATGACTTTCTTGACTGGCAGACACCATGGATAATTTCGTTATCTACACCCCTGCTTTACAATCAAATTGTATTGAATATTGAATCAGAATGGGCAAGACCTTGTTCCATCAGTATAAACTCTAAGGCAAGAAATTCTGCTCAGGCATTGAACAGTGACGTTATCAGAAAGTGGTCCCAAAACTTTGTTCATTAAGTGCTTCCGTTTTCCTGTTTGTTTAATAGCAGGACAAACTCTTTTTTTGGGGGGGGGCAATGACTCATGGCCGCGTTCACCAACGCCGATTATTTCGAAGTTCAGATGAACGAGATCAATTTTAATCCATAATAAATGAACTTGGTTTAAGGATTTGCATTGCACCAACGAAAGACGACGTTCAGGAGATTCCGTTCAACTGATCCGAGATTAATTTGTAAGGCTATACCTGGTTGGTTGGCTAACACAAATTACAACCAAGAACCCCATAGTGATGTGATGTGGTAAAGTATCAACATGTAGGAGAAGAAGATAATTCGGGCTGCAAACTTCTCTGAATTTGAGAGATGTACTAATCAACCTTGTCAATATGTACAAGGATGTAGTGGAGTGTAAAGAAATAATGATATTAAAAAAGAACTGACGGCACAACACAAAAGGAGGAGAAAGCATGGAACCTTCTTCTACGGGACTTTAATGCCTTACGAAATACATTCGATTTTGAGAGAACAGTGTTCGCTGAACCTGGCCCGCAATAAAGATATATTATTATTATTATTATTCCTATTATTACTGTACTGTGGTAACTATTTGAATTTTTCATTTCTTAATTCTTATATATTTATATTGTCGTGTCGTGTAAATAGCCAGTAACATGTATTTTCGTAAATTTATACAATCATATTTCCAACACCATGTAGCAATATCGTAAACATTGCTGTGTTCTAATTTACCTTGCACGTAATATATGACATTTATATATGTTTTGTGTTCTGGGATAGAAAGTACAGTATTTATAAACATTACAACTTTGCACCACAGAACCACAAATTATTATTATTATTATTTTGGCAGTTTTTAGTTTACATAGTTCTCGAATTATCAGCATTGTATATCCAACATCTCTAGCGTTTGCATGCCCTCGATATCACTTTCCGCTCTTTCTATATTGAAACAACAACTGCCTGCAGTCGAAGCGTCAGTATCGTGAACCAGGATCACACACCAAAACGGTCGCGAATGGCCGATCAGAAGATAAACAAGTGTTGAACCGTCTTCGTGCAATGGAATTTTCCAGTGATCCTTTCCCGATCCGACTTTAAAATTTGATCTTCGTTCGTGCAAACGGACATCAATGACTGAAGCAAAATAAATTTCAGTATTGAGTTTGGAAGCGTAGTCCATGATTTCTTTCTGTTACCTATTTTCCTAATTAATATTTTGTGACGCTCAAAATGTAGGACTTTTATGATATTTTTCAAATTCCTCCAGGACGCCAGACATAAGGTTAAAATGTAAGACATGTCCGGGAAAAACCGGACGTCTGGTAACCCTACATCTGGCAAGACACACCACTTGAGTTTTAAACCCCCAAAGACTGGATGAACATGGCTTATTGGAAAGGGTATACTTTTCTCTGCACTACAGCTGAAGATATGCGATGAGAGGTTACGCTCGAGACTATACAAAGAGTCTGACTTGCAACTCGTCTCTACACGGTCTCCCCAAGGCGTCCTCTTATCTCTCTTCGTAATCCTCGTACTCGCTCCTCGATTGACGGACTTAGAACTGACCACTGACCTCTCTCCTTCCAGACATTTATTCCAATCGAATGTACTCAGTAATGCCGACTCAGTTATCTGTAGACTCTTACTTGATTGCGATCGTTTACACCTGTTTGCAACGATGGCGATCAAGGAAGCTCGGCAATGTCTGACAAGACATTCCTTAGATGGTTCTAGCAATTTCCTGATTGGAAAGATGATGGCTAAATGTCTGGGATTTTAGAGTTTGATCAGATCGTTACGATGCCCCTCTCGGGAAAATAGTTCCTTTGAATTCGTCTTTATATGTGATCCAATCTTACCTGTTCATTACCTAAACATAAAATCCTACAGATCGTTACGCATTATTGAACAACGAAACATTACCTTTTCTTCAGTCTATCTAATGAGGATAAAAAGTTTAATAGAAAAATAACTGCTTAGATATAAGCCAGTAACTAAGAGTCTGTGAACCCGATGCTTGAGGGGAAGCACTGGGGAGAAGGACGTGAACTTTTGAGATTTTTTTCTTCTAGTAGAGGTCTAACAACTGACAAAAATCCATCTTTTACGGAATCATTCCCTACATTCGTCGTTTTCAACTTAATTTTTTTTTTTGGCTAACACAGAAGTTTTCACAACACTCCCACATCTCGTCCCCATGAACGCGGCTAAAAATATGAAAACAGTAACGTATAAATTAGCAATTACAGCGCAAAATAAAGGCAATTATCAAGAGGAATATCATCTGTCCCTGAACAGTACGTATGTATATCCTCTAGCGCGACACAAATGAAAAGTCTCATTATAGCTCAGTTCATTGCTGATGCAGGACAAACTTCAAATTCATTTTTCTCTCTTATATAAAAAAAACTCGATAAAACTTTATTAGTATGAAGAGGAAGGATGGTAGTTAAAAATATTAAAAAATGAGAAAAATCGATGGGGGGATGTTTTGAGCTGTTCAAACTTGAAATTTGAACATTTGAACAGCGTGTTCAAATTTTACAAAGTTTCAACATTTTATCATCTCATAATATGCAACCGTTTTTCCCCTTTACAACGAGCTCAAGAACGCTTCTGAGCTGTTCAAACTTGAAATTTGAACATTTGAACAGCGTGTTCAAATTTTACAAAGTTTCAACATTTTATCATCTCATAATATGCAACCGTTTTTCCCCTTTACAACGAGCTCAAGAACGCTTCTGTATCTTCGTTCGTTCCCGAGATATACTTAATTGAAAAGAGCATGTTGCTCAAAAATGACATTTTGAACAACCATCATATAATTCGTAATAATCATATTCAGCAAAATCCTTTCACAGGTTTAGGAGCAAAGCAAAGCTGTGTCCGAAATATCATCAACATCGTGACTATGAGGGGTCAACTCCTGCCTGATTTGACATGGAATGAATGACCCGACATATATATATATGTGTGTGTGATTAAATGTCTCAAATTATTTTATAAAATATACAATATATTATATCGACTGTCTTTCATTCAAAATGTATAATTGCAAATAGATGAACAATGATGTGCATAAGGGAGGAGGGATAAAAAATAAGATATATTAAGATGATAATAGTTTCATGTATAAAATTCACATATAAATGCTATTACGTGTTTTATTAATATATCTATGTACTTCGTGGTTGCTAACGAAAGACGATGAGAAATGGAGAAGAAGTAACAAGTCGGTCTAATTTCTGTGTTCTGGGGATGATGGGTTTAGTGTCCTTAGAGGTGTTGTCCGTTCTTTCTGTATGTTCTCGATATTATTCCAGTCATGTATATTCGAATCTCAAACTAATTGTTTATATTTGTTGTTAAAACAAAAACTCTTCCCTCCTTGGAAGAATTTTGTGGGGGGAATTTCAAGACAAGATCGTTGGTGGGAGGAATTCCCCCGTCCCCCCGGGATTCCGCACCCTGGTTTGGAACATTTATGTTACATATTATGCTGTTCATTAAATCACATTTTTGTAATCTGTAATTTTAAGGCAGTATATTGTTTGAAATAAAATATTCCAAACCATTTCAAAGGTCAACTGACCCCGAACATATCGTCAACTCACTCCACATACAGGTTGAATTGACAATTGTCACTCTTCAAAGAAAAAAAAAAAAAGCAATAATTTTACAAGTTTTTTGGAGCATGGTGAATTAAAAATTTGTAGTGGTTAAGGAAAATACAAATAGTGCTCGTAGGATTTCATCAATAGTATATCTTAATTTTTAAAAGCTGCAAAAATTTAAACATAAAAACATGGTCAAGTACGATTTGATGTTGCTCTTAAAGTAGGGTGACCATAATATTTTGACCCAAAGGTCACTTTACTCCCTCCTGAAAAATTGGTTAGGCCTAATTAGCTATAAAATTATTGTCATTAACGTATTATTATTATTATTTATAGTAACCGCTGTAGCTCAGTCGGTGGTCGGCCTCCGTGGAGGAGTGGTTAGCATAGTGGTCCCGGGTTCGAATCCCGGCTAGGACTTGGATGTTTGTGTTGTCCGTAAATTTAGAAAACCGAGAATATAGAGAAAAACTGATATGTACGAATGTTGAGAAAATGTGTGTGAATGACGGGGGATACCACCGAATAGGGGTATTTCTTTATTTTATATATATCAAAAAGTCGGTATGGCGTCTGACTACCATGCGAGAGGCCCGGGTTCGATCCCCGGCTGAGAGAACCGGGAATTTTTCCACCTGTTTATGCGGCTCCGGCGCTCGCCCAGTGTTGTATAAAGTGCATACCTGGAGAAAACTCTGGGAGGTAAATGCGGCCAGCGGCGTGGTGCTGATCACATCACTCCAAGCTTCGGCCGAGATACGCCTTCATGGCGTGGTGCAAAGCACAGGGAAGCACTTTACCTTTTTTATTATAGTATGGATCACATAAATGATACATCATGAACAATATCTATGTAAAATATGATCTCTCGTTGTCAAGAGCTATTAATTTTTATAATCTCGGTATGACTACTATGCCAGAAGTATTTTGCAGAAGGACCAATCTTCTTGAGAACAACTTTATTCTTTACTAACCGTTAATAAAGCTCCCCGAAAAAGTTGCATCACATATTAATATCTAACACAAAACGCGGGATTTGACATTTGAATTTCCGCCAAGACACAGAAACTCATTCTTTTTAAGAATCTCTCAAATTTAGACTTGATTTTCAAGCTAATTCCTAGACTTTTAAAAAACGGGACAAATATTGTTTTTTGTATAATATCGACGGGACAACTGGGACACGCCTATGAAACGGGACTCTCCCGGTCAAAACGAGACGAATGGTCACCCTATCATAAAGAAACGATTTTATTTCGAGCAAAGTGAAACAAAAATTATTTGAATTTCACGTTATTCAGTTCATTTTCATTTCTTGTGCGGCGAGGTCGAGTAAAGATTGTTGCAGTCAAGAAATGATTGTTGCGCCGGTGCATGGAATTCGCCGCCCCCAGTTTGTACTTCAGTTATGAGTTATTATTTTTTTCTTTTTCTTAGGCCAATCGGGACTAGACCTACAGTTTAAAGTGGGATCCGAACCACTTGTAGCTCCACCGGGTATCGAACCCGGAACCACTTGATTACAAGCCGACGGCGCTACCACTGCGCCATCGGGGAGGCCCACACACTGTACTCGTTATTTCAAAAGTGGTAATGGAAATTTCCACAAGCGAAGTTGAAATATTTTTTAAAAAACGTTTTTTGAGAACTGAATTTGAAAATTCAGGCGCCAGTTGAAAATGCCTACATTTTACATTCCCAATTTCGCCTTCAAATAAACACTCAAAGAATCTGTTAATTGCATAGAAAAGACAACCCTACTTTCGAATAAAAGATTCCGAAGAACTTTGCGGTGGCCATCCCATCTCTTCACCCCACCCCTAACAGCGGTGCTTGGAAGGGAACCAGCGAAAAAGAAAGCCCTTGCCATTGGGATACAAGAGATCTGACCAATAAGGACGTTTGAAACCCACGTGACTGTCACCGAAAGAGCTCCCCCCCCCAATCTGTGCTGGAAACAGCAAAAGAAGACGGCCGCGCCATCTACTGGCCACCGATGGAAATGCAATTTCAAAGCGCAGCGAGGTTTAAATGTAGCTTCCACTTCTATTACCTATGGTTATATTATCACAGTTTTCCTCGTCACTTCGCTACGCCTCCTTGCGTCAGTCTTTTGTTATGGATAGTTGGTTGAATCTCCGCTAGAGGCCCTCAGTTGCATCACTTGGTTTCCACGTAGACGGAAGTCGCCAGTTTTGAAGTACAGTCTCGACCTGAAGGAACATTGGACGCGTTGGCCAAGATATACGTACCTCCTCCTCCTCCTCCTCCGATTCTACCTTCGAGAGCATTGCCTGTCTTTAACTCTCGGAACTTGGCAAGAAGTTCTTTCCAGACTGTATGGTGAATAATATCCGAGAGAGTTATTGCTGGAGAGATGGAAGCAAAGTAGTGGTGGGACTATACGAAGTGTTTTGACTGTTGCCCATTTTGATTCCTGTTTCTTCTTGGTCGAAGTTGTGTATGCACGATGACGATGTTCGATTAAAAGATACAAGCTGCCTTCCAGGAAGTTTGGACGTGTTTGGATAACGGCGTTTAGGAAGACGACGTTTGACTTCGTATGTTACAATCATCAAGAAACCAAGCAGTCGAATCGATTCGTCGCCGAGGTATGTACTTTTGTTGCCAGTTGATAGTGAATAACGAAGTGTCATCGGGGGAATGTACATAATTATGGCGGATTATATTGCAAGTGCGAATTATAAGAAATAATGTAAAGAGTGCAAACGAAAGGGCTACATTTTTTCCTTCGCAACTTTCAAGACAAACGCCACAATTGCCCCAGAGTAACGTGGCGTGACGTTTTGTTCCCTTTCTTGTTTATGTACGGTTAATTTCACGAAGTACGTATATACAGCATTATCGCAGTGTTGCGCTGTATAATTATCAAGGAACTTGACCCCTGTGAAGTTGGCACGACCCATTCGCGTTGCCCACTTCAAAACTAGTCAGGACGTTAGTTCTTCGTTAGTTCTCGATAGTTCTCATAAAATTTTCGTTAGTTCCGAAAATACATAGAAACTATTAAGGAAATAAATGGGTCGGGCCAACTTCATACATAGAAACTATTGAGGAAATAAATAGGTTGGGCCAACTTCACACTTTTTCGACCCGTATTCAACTTCAAACCGAAAACCATCCCGATCGATTGATTTTCGTTAGTTCCCGTTAGTTTTCATAAAATTTTCGTTAGTTCTCAAAATTTATCCAATTCATTCGCCGAACAAAAAATGGAGGTAATTTGCAGTTTTCCAGTTTTCACATGGAAATTACATCAAAAAATGGTCCGTATTGGAAGAATGTAGAGAGTATGAGTCAATTTTGTTGAAACTTTAGTCATTTTATCAAATTCATCATCATTTATTCACTGAATAAATGCTTAGACGAAATGTGTTGTCCTGAACGGCCAAATTTCGTTGCCCACCTCAAACCTAGTCAGGACGTTAGTTCTTCGTTAGTCCTCGATAGTTCTTGTAAAATTTTCGTTAGTTCTCAAAATTTATCAAATTTATTCGCCGATTAGAAAATGGAAGCAATTTGAAATTTCCCAAACTTGTCACGGAATTTTTCTC
>NC_139249.1:58813221-58855721 GCF_977018435.1 Lepisma saccharinum
TCCATGCTCAGCTCTGTGTCTGTGTGGTGATTTGTACCTAATAACATCAGTACAGCATAGCTCTGTTAGAGACATTTAATTCTTCACATTTATATCCATAAGAGCTCTGTGTCTGTGTGAGGCAAGCACAGCTCTGTTAGAGATAGGGATATTGAGTTTTGAAACATCTAGAAATTATTTCATTCTTCACAAACAAATCTCATCTAACAATTCCATGCTCAGCTCTGTGTCTGTGTGGGGATTTGTACCTAATAACATCACAACAACACAGCTCTGTTAGAGACAGAATATTCAATTCTTCACAATTCCATAACAGTTCATGCTCAGCTCTGTGTCTATGTAGAGCAAAACAGCACAGCTCTGTTAGAGATATGGATATTAAGTATAAATTTAAAAATTATTTCATTCTTCACAAACAAATCTCATCTAACAATTCCATAACAGTTCCATGCTCAGCTCTGTGTCTGTGTGAGGCAAGCACAGCTCTGTTAAAGATCTTCACAAAGAAATCTCATTTAACAATTCCATAACAGTTCCATGCTCAGCTCTGTGTCTGTGTGGGGATTTGTACCTAATAACATCAAAACAACACAGCTCTGTTAGAGACAGAATATTCAATTCTTCACATCCATATCCATAACATCTCTGTGTAATTCCATAACAGTTCCATGCTCAGCTCTGTGTCTGTGTGAGGCAAGCACAGCTCTGTTAAAGATCTTCACAAACAAATCTCATCTAACAATTCCACAACAGTTCCATGCTCAGCTCTGTGTCTGTGTGGGGATTTGTACCTAATAACATCAAAACAACACAGCTCTGTTAGAGACAGAATATTAAATTCTTCACATCCATATCCATAACATCTCTGTGTAATTCCATAACAGTTCCATGCTCAGCTCTGTGTCTGTGTGAGGCAAGCACAGCTCTGTTACATGATAGGAATATTAAGTATAGATTTAAATTTTATTCTTCACAAACAAATCTCATCTAACAATTCCATAACAGTTCCATCCTCAGCTCTGTGTCTGTGTGAGGCAAGCACAGCTCTGTTAAATATAGGAATATTAAGTATAGATTTAAATTTCATTCTTCACAAACAAATCTCATCTAACAATTCCATAACAGTTCTATGCTCAGCTCTGTGTCTGTGTGGGATTTGTACAGCAACATAGCTTTGTTAGAGACAGAGTAGATGGGTATAAATATTATTTCATTCAATTCTTCACCTCCATATCCATAACAGCTCTGTGAAATTTATTCTTCACATCTAACAATTCCCATAACAGTTTCATGCTCAGCAAGGCTCTGTGTCTGTGTAGATAGGGATATTAATATTTTTTTCCTTCATAACAGTTCCTGTGTCTGTGTGGGATTTGTACAGAGCACAGCTCTGAGATAGGTACTAACAGTTAGGGTATAATTAATTCTTCACATCTATTGAGTGTCTAGATGTTATTTCATCCCTATGCCATGACAGTTTCAATTCTGTATTTGTATGGAATTTAAAACTTGTCTGAAAAGTGGCAATCAATGCCTATTGTTTCTATATAAACGTTTCAACATATGTTGAACATAGCTGAGCATGGAATTGTTAGGAAGAATACTTTCTAGATGTTTCAATAATAATATAATTAAATCTATACTCTAACAGAGCTGTGCTGTACTGATGTTATTAGGTACAAATCCCTGCACAGACACAGAGCTGAAAAGATGAGCAACAGAGCTTTGCTGTACTGATGTTTATCCCCGCACAGACACAGAGCTGAGCGGAACTGTTATAGAATTGTTAGACGAGATTGTTTGTGAAGAGATGTTTCAATAATAATATAAATCTATACTCTAACAGAGCAATGCTGTACTGATGTTATTAAGTACAAATCCCTGCACAGACACAGAAAATTGTTCTAGATATAATAATTCTATACTCAATAATAGCTATACTTAGGTACAAATCCCCGCACAGACACATGTTTCAATAGATATTAATTAACAGAGCTGTACTGTACTGATGTTGCTCAGACACATAGGAGCATAGAACTGTTATGAATAAGATTGAAGAATAAAATAATTTCTATATCAATAGTCTATACTTATTATCCCTATCCCTGTGCTACTGTAATTAGGTACAAATCCTTAATATTTGTTAGATGCGATCCTAACTGAGCTGTGCTGATATTATTAGGCACTATGAAAATTCTCACAGAGCTGTACAGGAACAGGTTTCAAATCTCACAGACACAGAGTTGTACAGCTTGGAACTGATTGGGAACAAGGTTTCAAATCTCACAGACACAGAGCCTTGCTGATATTTCTACAACATGGAACTGTTATGGGCAGGAATTGTTAGATGCACTCAATATTCCTATCTATTATAAACACAGAGCTGTTATGGATATGGAGGTGAAGAATTGAATGAATCTCTAACAAAGCTATGTTGCTGTACAAATCCCACAAAAACACAGAGCTGAGCATGGAACTGTTATGGAATTGTTAGATGAGATTTGTTTGTGAAGAATGAAATAATTTTTAAATTTATACTTAATATCCCTATCTCTAACAGAGCTGTGCTTGCCTCACACAGACACAGAGCTGAGCATGGAACTATTATAGAATTATTAGATGAGATTTATTTGTGAAGAATAAAATAATTTTTAAATTTATATAATATACCTATCTCTAACAGAGCTGTGCTGTTTTGCTCTACATAGACACAGAGCTGAGCATGGAACTGTTATGGAATTACACAGAGATGTTATAGATATGGAATTGAATATTCTGTCTCTAACAGAGCTGTGTTGTTTTGATGTTATTAGGTACAAATCCCCACACAGACACAGAGCTGAGCTTGAGAAGAATGAAATAATTTCTAGATGTTTCAATACTCAATATCCCTATCTCTAACAGAGCTGTGCTTGCCTCATACAGACACAGAGCTGAGCATGGAACTGTTATGGAATTTAGATGAGATTTGTTTGTGAAGAATGAAATAATTTTTAAATTTATATAATATCCCTATCTCTAACAGAGTTGTGCTGTACTGATGTTATTAGGTACAAATTCCCGCACAGACACAGAGCTGAGCATGGAATTGTTATGGAATTGTTAGATGAGATTTGTTTGAAGAATAATTTCTAGATGTTTCAATAATAATATAAATCTATACTCTAACAGAGCTGTGCTGTACTGATGTTATTAAGTACAAATCCCCGCACAAAGTTTATAAAGAAGATATAATAATTCTATACTCAATAATAGCTATATATATCAATAGTCCATACTTATTATCCCTTTCCCTGTGCTACTGTAATTAGGTACAAATCCTTGCTGATATTATTAGGCACACACCGATGTAAAGAATTGATTTTTGCTGAAAATTCTCACAGAGCTGTGCTGCTATTATACACAGACACAGAGCTGTACTGGAAGATTGGGAACAAGGTTTCAAATCTCACAGACACAGAGCCTTGTTGATATTTCTACAAGCTTCAAATCTACCTATACCGGGAACAAGCCTGAAATCTCACACAAACACAGGGCCATGCTGAGATTTTTTGCTATGCTCAATTATTTCTTTACACAAACATGTTGAATTTATTGGGAGAATTTTTTTACTATAATATCTTGGACAAGCTTTAAATCCCACACAAATACAGAGTTGAAACTGTCATGGCATAGGGATGAGGAATTGTTAGATGTGAAGAATTAATTATACCCTAACTGTTAGTCACTATCTCAGAGCTGTGCTCTGTACAAATCCCACACAGACACAGGAACTGTTATGAAGGAATAAAATATTAATATCCCTATCTACACAGACACAGAGCTTTGCTGAGCATGAAACTGTTATGGGAATTGTTAGATGTGAAGAATTGATATGGAGGTGAAGAATTGAATAAACTCTAACAAAGCTATGTTCCTATACAAATCCCACACAGACACAGAACTGAGCATGGAATTGTTATGGAATTGTTAGATGAGAAGAATGAAATAATTTTTAAATTTATACTTAATATCCCTGCTCTACATAGACACAGAGCTGAGCATGGAACTGTTATGGATGTTATGGATATGGATGTGAAGAATTGAATATTCTGTCTCTAACAGAGCTGTGTTGTTTTGATGTTATTAGGTACAAATCCCCACACAGATACAGATACAGAGCATGGAATTGTTAGATGAGATTTATTTGTGAAGAATATTTCTAGATACTCAATATCCCTATCTCTAACAGAGCTGTGCTGTACCACAGACACAGAGATGTTATGGATATAAATGTGAAGAATTAAATAAAATAATATTTATACCTATATGCTCTGTCTCTAACAGAGCTGTGCTGTAGGTACAAATCCTCGCACAGACACAGAGCTGAGCATGGAACTGTTATGGAATTGTTAGATGAGATTTGTTTGAAGAATAATTTCTAGATGTTTCAATAATAATATAATTAAATCTATACTCAATATCCCTATCTCTAACAGAGCTGTGCTGGACCGGAAGTAGGCAAACCGGAAGTGGACCGGAAGTGGACCGTAAGTGAACCGGAAGTGGACCGGAAGTGGACCGGAAGTGAACCGGAAGTGGACCGGAAGTGGACCGGAAGTAAATATGTGTGGGTGTGGGTGTATGTGGGTGGGTGTGGGTGGGTGTGGGTGGGTGTGGGTGGGTGCGGGTGGGTAGCTTTTTGGCCTAGTTTTAAGTGTATCCAAAAAAAATATCAAGAGGGGCATATTTTTAACAAATTTATGGACAACAATCTGACAGAAGTGCCTTTTGTAAGTGTAGACAAATCAATCTGAGGGGGTCATACTTTCTCAGGAAATTCCCGAGGGCATTTTTACAAAAATCTTGGATTAGACGGGGTTCCACACTTGAGCAAAAAACTCATATGGGCATGTTGAGCAAGTTTTAAGTGTAGCCAAATCTGCATGAGGGGGGGTTCATACTTTCTCAAAATGGTGGTAGCATGAAACACACTACTCATGATGGAGGCGAGAAAACAAAGAACTGTCACAAGAAGACTGTTCGTCATAGCGGATCCACCAGAAACATTGTCTACCACCTGGTGTGTACTCCTCTGGCTGCAAGAAGGTCTTGAACACACTGTGGCATAATGAGGATGAGACGATCAAGGTGATCTTGCAATAAGCGATCACATTCGTCCTGTGCCGCAAGAAGAACTTCACGGAGATTGGTGGGAGCCACAAAACAGTTTGCAATGGCATTTTTTAGCATTGCCCATACATGTTCGATGCAATTCATGTCGGGACTTTGCGCTGGCCAGAGCATGCGACGGATATTCGCCGCCTGCACCATCTGTGCGCGGTGTGGACGGACATTGTCATCCACCAAGACAAATTCGTCACCAAGTTCCTGATGATACGGTTCCACAGTCGCCTGGAGAATGTCCCTGACATAACGAACAGCTGTTTGTGTCCCTCGAATTGGAATTAGGGGCGTTCGACGTCCGAGCATGATCCCTGCCCACACCATGATTCCTCCTCCTTGGTATGGATGGACCCCCTGCGGCTCCTGCAGTCCAGGACACCCGTCCTCTTCGTGAATCTGGTCATAGACAGAGCCTACATTCATCCGTGAAGAGCACATGATCCCAATTACCGGGTCCCCAATTTCAATGTGCACGGGCCCAATGTAAGACGGTCGCGCCGATGTCGTGGCAAGAGGTACTGGCACCGGAGAGGTCTTCTGGAACGTAAACCACTTTCACGGAGTCTGTTACGGACAGTTTGGTTTGACACACGCACACCAGAGGCTGTCTAGAGGGCATGAGTGATGTTCCTTGCCGTCATGGTATTCTGTTGCCGAGTTGAGAGTCGTACATAGCGGTCTTGTGCTGGTGTTGTGACCCGTGGACGACCTGGCCGTTGATGATCTGCTACTGTTCCTGTGTCTGTATACCGCCTCCAGGTCCTACAGACATCGATTTGCGCCACTCCAACAGCCCTAGCTACAGCCCGTTGTGACATGCCAGTCTGCAGTAGAATGATGATCCTGGTCCAATCAAACTGCACTATCGTACGCCTAGGCATGCCTTGCACACAGCTGCACTCACTCGCCTTCGCTAACTGGACACAAGGACCACCTAACTAACCTTTGCCGACTACCGTGGTGCTACGCTCGAACACACGCATGCGCTTGCCGACTCCGGTAGTCGTCTATGGTGATCGGTATTGCACGTCGACCACGTTACTTCGCACAATGAGCTCTGCTTCGTCGTTTCTTGTCCGCTTCGGCATGTTGCGGACGCTATTTTCATCACTCATCACTTCTGGGGTGATGCAAAACTTTATTGATAGTGTTTATTTGAGACTTTTGGAAAAACAACGTCATTGTTCACGGAATTAGCTGCCTTGCTCTACTACTGAACACTGTGCAATGTGTCTCATTAGTAGAAACTACCACCTCAACTTTCGAAGTGGTATGTACTAATGAAACTCCAATTTTGGAAGAGTAAGTTGTAGATGATTTGTTTTATTTTAAGTCATCTTTCTGCTATTTTGATAATGACGACGATAAGGTTCAATGGTGATTACATGAAAGTGGCGAAGGCGTAAAAGCAAACACGCGCGAACACTCAAAATACAAACCCCCATAAATTATTACTTCGACTGTGGTTCCAGGTGCCAGGGACTCGTTGCCCTGCAAGAATAAAGTTTGCAGGGTATGCTGTACAGGACAGAGGTTGACATTCTAGTGCGTTCAAAATGGTCATGCCATACAACTCAAGTCATCTATGAAAAATATATGGATTATTCCTGGTACGGTGATCAACTTCGATGTATTCCTTGTGTCCTAAATCATTTTGTTACCTCAAAAAATATGGTCATGTAACCATGCATGTATTGCTTCTCCCGCATGAGTAACATGACTTAGTTCAGAAAACGAATATCCACTTAGCTAATAATCTCTTCAATTCTGAACAGATTTTTCAATCTTACCTGTTTATTTCTTATGGGTGATATTTTGTCAAAATAGCCTTTCATTAGCCTAGGAATACTTCATGGATAATGAACAAAGAATTGGTTTTCCGTGTGTGTTAATGTTCAGGAACATTCATTTAAATTACGAGAAACATCACGATTGTCTGTCTACCTTCGCACTTTCTATCACTGTCGCCGATTAAATAACATCAAGTATATGCCTTGTATTTTTTTGTTCTCGAAGGGCAAAATGCCATGCAACACAAGCTTAAACCTAATTCACATTTATTTCCTTATATTAACATGTATGAAAAAATGTAACAGTGAATGTATGGCTGCGCATGGAGAAACACTTCGTTGAAATAATTGTGTCCATCAAGAGACAACGCGAAAGGAAATGGAACAAGTTGCGAGAATAGATTAGAAAAGAATAAAGAGGAAAACAAGAAAAGGAAAGGGAAAAGAAGCAAGAAGAAAATCGGGAGTGTAAGAGAGAGGGGGGGGGATACATATACGTCTTACGTGCACATATTTATATTCATTCATTCATTCATTGTTTTCTGCCTAATTGGCAGGTTTTTCACTGCAATCTCCAGCTTTCCCTGTTCTCTGCCTTACGCTTCGTAATAGCATACGACCCAGTTAATTTAATATCATCCATAAGCTGATATCTCTTTCTTCCACGGACTTTTCTTCCTTCAACCATTCCCTCCAAGGTATCTCTTAGCAGGCAGTTTCTTCTTAGACAGTGTCCTAACCAGTTTCTTTTCCTCTTCTTGATGGTCTCCAGTATAGATCTTTTTTCACCAACTATTTTCAGTACGGCTTCGTTTCTTACCTTGTCCGTCCATTTTACACGCTCCATTTTTCGCCATGTCCACATTTCAAAAGCTTCGAGTCGTTTCTCTTCATTTCTTCTCAACGTCCAGGTTTCTGCACCATATAGTGCTACACTCCACACAAAACATTTCACTAATCTCTTCCTTAGACCTATGTCCATGGGTCCACAAAAAACATTTTTTCTTCTATTGAAAGCTTCTTTTGCTATTGCGATTCTCATTTTCACTTCTTGGTTGCAGGGACGTAGCTAGGTTGATCAGTTCGGGGGGGCCAAATCTGAAATTTGTTCCTATGTAAATATTTCCAGACAGTAAAGGTAAAAAACTCTGTGTGTGTAATGTACACACACACACACACACACACACACACACACACACCACAGATATATATATATATAATATTATATTACATTATAATATTGCTACATATATAGTGCATTGGTATATTAAACTACTAAGAAGTGTATATAATATACGTATATGTGAATACTGGAGGTCAAATAAAAATTAGAGTTCAACAATTTTCAGTAAGCAAATCAATTTATGTAATTACTATTAAACTATTACTTTACAGTTTTCCTTCATGTATTTTACTTTCTGCTTGTCTCAATGACAACCTCTTCTTTTTTATCGAAACTATATCCTCTGTGGAAGTGCTAAACTGATAAATTATTCTGTGTAGGAACTTTCCTATTCATTCTGGAGGATACCGGGATTTTTTTTCACCTGTTCGAGCGGCTCCGGTGCCCACCCAGCGTCGTGCGTATAAAGTGGGTACATGGAGGAAACTCTGGCAGGTAAACGAGGCCAGGGACGTGGTGCTGATTGATCACATCACCTCCACCTTAGGCCGTGATCAAGAAAGTGTGGAGCCCGAACTACACACCCCTATACGCTTTCATGGCATAGCGAAAAGCACAGGGGAGCACATTACTTTACTTTTTTCATTATTTGGTATCCAGTACGTCATCATTAACAAATCATATTACACACACGCACACATATACACAGTTTTTTGGGGGTAACAATTATAACTTGTTACTTATGAGAAACGCTTATATTGAAAGCGAAGCGAACAAGAAAAATATTACTAATTTCATACCTTTAATTCTTTCAAACAGGCAATAACAAATACTTTCACGAGTCATCATGTAAGTAAACTGCTACATTTTCTTCGTCCTCTTGCATCTGCCCCTCCTCCCTCCCCAAGCCCTCCTACCTCCTCACTAAAGTTATTGCTTGCTCGAAGGCAGCGAGGTCATTGGACTGTTCTGGAACTTGGCACCCTGGATAGAAGCAAAATCTAGCAGAATGAACAAAATGAATCGAAAACAAAGGTTTACTGGGAAAGGGAAAATTTAACCGTATTTGCGTATTGCCTTACAGAAACGGTGCACTGAAACAGCAGGGGTACAATAACTCAACCCAGGGATAAGTCTTCCCTGCCATTTGAATGCCATTTCCTTCCCTTAATCCCTTAAAGCAAGAAAGACCGCTTCCTGCAATTTGTCAGGTTCGACACAAAGGGGTCTAGTCATACAGTGACGACCACAGATTAGAAATAGGTCTCGCAGGAACATTTTATGACGGGCAGTTCAGAGAGTATTTGGGACGCAGTGCCGCCTTTGGTTGTCCGCAACCATCTCGCCAACATTTGTTGAACAAGCTTGTTGTATTGTCTCCATTCAAGCTTTGTGCTGGTCTTAGGGCCGCCTGTCAAGATGTTGCTTTCCTGAAGTAAGAAGATCGCGTTTTATTCTAATTTCTGGGCCTTCCCGATGGCGCAGTGGTACCGTCGTTCCCTTGTAATTAAGGGGTCCCGGGTTCGATACCAGGTGGAGGCACATAGTGGTTCGGATCCCACTTGAAACTGTAGGTCCAGTCCCGATTAACCTTACTGTGCACAAAGTGGACTTAAAACAACTCAATCAATCAATCAATCTTATTTCTGGCTGTGAATTTAGGCAGGGACGTAATTATAACAATAATAGGACGTTATAAAAACATTAATAATAATAATAATGACGCTTTTAACATTGAAATTATTGTCAAATTTAAATTCTAGCACATTTAGTAGTATTCCAGCGCAAACAGCACTTTAAATTATGCGAGTGATTTGTAACTCTCCTCTAGACACTAACGTGTGCAGGTTTTTTTTCAGAGGGGAGGGGAGAGACAGTATAACATATTTCATAATTAACCACTTTTAAGCTTCCTTTTGAAAGTTGCTCAAAGACAGAAATTTCGGGAGAGTTCTAGCCGCATCAGCTCCCCCATGTGTACACCAGTGCCTCGAGATGTAGTAGGAAAAATAGATCCATGCCACTTTTTTTGCGGCAATTTAGATTAGATTTATTTTCTTTTTGTGCGAGCCATAGGCTGTACGCACTACATATTTTTGATTTTTCTACACTATTTTGTTACATTTAGTTTTCGTTTAAGCTGTCTCTTACTTTGTCCCCTATATACACATTCTTCCCCTCCCTCGACAGTTCTTCTTCCAGTCTTTCTCCTCACTTCTCTTTTCCTGCACTCTCACCAAAACACGCATACATTTTGCTTTACACACACTACACACACTTACACTATAAAGATGGCTCGTCTGGAGCATGATCACTCATTTCGTTGCCTTCTCTAATAGCTTTCCCCCGCCGTTCTCTTACTTCCCCCAGGTATTTCCCCACTTGCTGCCCCGCTTCTTTTATCTTTATTCTGTCGTCTACCACTTCTATCACCTCCCTCCCTGTTAAGTTTTTCATCCATTTGTCCCTTAGGTCACGTGTAGAAGGGCAGTTCAGTAGGATATGCTTGTCCGTCTCCTCCCCATCGCACAAAGGACATATCGTTTCCCCTGCTTCGTTTCTCTTTCTTAGTTGTTTCCATCCCCCTAATCTGAACCATGCCAGTGCGCCTCTTTCGTTTTTTCCCACCACCTGGATATATTTCGCTTTCCCCCATTCTCTTACTCTTATCTGTTCCCTGATTGAGGTCTTTGTTTGGCAGTCTGCTATTATTTCTTGTCTGTCTATGTCGAGTAACCTGTCCCTGATTTGATTTTCTGTTGAGATGCCCCCCCTTCCTCCCTCTTCCCATACCCAACCCATTCCGCTATTATATAAGAGATTTTTCACTTCCAGGCCCCAGCTGTAAACGTTATCCTCACTTGTCTGTATTTCCAAACATTGTCCCCTCATCGTAGTTTGGCCCTCTTGTGATAATCGCATCCAATATTTAACAACCCTCATCCGTGCTTGTACCGCGTCTCTGTTCAGGCCCAATTCCTTAAGAATCCCGCAGTTAGCCGTGCCTCTGCTTACGCCCATTACTCTCTTATAAAATTCTGTTTGTATGCCAATTATTGTGTTGTCCCCCCTTAACCCCCACAGTTCTATTCCATAGTTTAATGTACCTAACACTATTGATGAATAGAGGTTTTGAATGACCGGGAAAGGCATTTGGGGTGCCTTATTTATTGTCCTTATGACTTGTTCTACTGCAAATTTTGTTTTAGTTTTTCTTGCCCTTATGTGGTGTGTCCAACTCCCTGTCATGGAGAGTGTTGCCCCCAGGTATGTGAAATTTTTAACCCGCTCGATTAACTCTCCCCCGTATGTCCATGTCTCTTGTCTGCTAAATATGTAGCCATTTTTGAAAGCAATAATTTTTGTTTTTTTAATGTTTACCTTCATTTTATATTTGATGCACCCCTCATATATGCTATCTATGCCCCTTTGAAGACCCTCTATTGTCTCGGACAAGATGACTATGTCGTCTGCATACATAAGGACTGGTATACTTTGCACTCCTATACATGGGATAGAATCCTGGTCCATTTTAGTTTCATGCGCTACCCAATCTATGAAAAGTGAAAATAGCACTGGTGAAAGGATGCATCCTTGTTCGAAAATTGTGCACCTCTTAACTTGCACCCTGCATTCTCCCAAAACAACGTTGATGGTTTGTGCAAGTATCATGCACAAAGACACTGAAGTAGGTGTTTTCACACTTGTTTATTTCTGTCTTGAGTTCGTGTTATCAGTAGGGAGTGGGTTTATAATAGCCACAAAGCATGCTAAATAGACAGGTAAATTGGCGCCAAAAATGACAAAATTTGACAACTTCAAAAAGCACAAAAAATAGGTAGTAAATATCAACTTGTTATTACCTTTCTTTTTCAGTTTCACACCTATTTTTTTTTATTCTACGTATATTATATTTTTTTAAATGTTGTGCCGCTTTTCTGTTACTTTTAGTTAATCGCAATGTTGACGATCATGAATGGCAATTAATGAAGGAAAACTCACAAATCGCCATCACAATTATGATATGTAATATGCAGAATATTATTGGCGACTCAAATGTTCTGTTTCTTGTTGTTGTTGTTTTTTAACATTTTTAACAATAAATTCATGTTTTTGCTTTATATTGCATATTTATTATAACGTCACGTTCACCACGGCGGACCTCCTCGGTGTGGTTTACCACGTTGCCTTATAACCAAAGAGTGCCAGGTTCAAGTCCCGATGGAGACGCATTGCACAATGGGTCGGAGTCAAATTTAAATTATAAATCCAGTTCCAATTAATCTATTTGAGCATAAAATGGACTTTAAACTATTTTTGATTACGACAACAATGGGATCAGTTATTGTAATAGTGAAAGAAAATAATATCTCCTTCAGGATTCAAACCTCGGACTCAGTTTTACAGAAATTGTAATCTCTAGACCAGTGGTTCCCAAAGTGTGCCCTGGGGCGCCCTGGTAGGCGTACGGGACCGCCGCAAGATGTTCCAATATTTTCACTGAAATTCAGTCATTGATATGATTGTTCCAAATACATGTTCTTATTTAGAACATTTTACATAAAAAATGTTTCGGAATTTGAAAAATATGTTTATTTTTTAACTTAAGGAAAGCAACCTATGCACACTAACAGAGCGTTACAAGTGTTAGATAGGGCCTCCCCGGTGGCTTAGTGTTAGAGTCACCACCTTGTAATAAAGGGGTCACGGGTTCGTTACCCGGTGCAGGCACATAGTGGTTCGGATCCCACTTTAAACTGTAGGTCCAGTTCCGATTAGCCTTATTGTGCATGAAATGGACTTAAAACATCAATTCAATCAATCAATCAATCAAAGCAAGTATTAGATAGGCCTACATTCTGATTTGGATGCCGTGAAAAAATCTTGAAACACTAATGGCGCGGCGAAACGAAAAAGTTTGGAAATTCCTGCTCTACACCATAAAGATTAGCTTTGTTCCTTCGTTCGTCAGTGCTATATATATTTTTTAAAACAATGCAAATATAGGTAAAGATTATTTCTCCGTTGTGTGAGGTATCGGTAGACCGTTAACATCTGCTGGCAATGCCAACAATGCATTAGTGTACATTGTTATTAGATAGGCTTCCACTCTCCCCGACATCCATTCTAAACAATGGCACTACTTATTTAATTTATTCCAGTGTTCGTGGCGGAGTGGTAAGCGTAAAGGGCTACGGAATCAGAGATCCCATGTTCAAACCTCCACCAGCCATTGGTGACTCATCCTGTTTGTCTATGCTCCCATCACCTTTCCATCCGTCCATCATTCATCCATTCACATCGACTTGTAAAAATTAACCTACGAGGTAGGAAAAAAGGTAAAATAGCCAAAATGAAAACCTATTGAATTCTAGCCGCCTCAGTGGCTGAGCACGTTAGCTACCGAATTACGATTTTGTCCCAAATTGATCGAAGTTCGAGTCCGTGAGTTTTTGTATTAAGTCCTCTTCATGCACAGATAGGCCAATAGGGACTGGACGTACAGTTTAAAGTTGGATCCAAACCACTATGTGCGTCCACTAGATATCGAACCCAGGCCAGGACCTCTTAATTATATGGTGACGACATTACCGCTACGCGATGTCCTCGCCTGGAGAGGCAGGCGCTTTTTTTGTTACTGTCCATGCGTTACTTTCTTGTATCACCGTTGCATATCTTTGACATTAGCTAGAAGTGTCAGTAAAGTAATGTAAAATCAGGAAACGAAAATCAAAGTACATCCAGTGTTCAAATTGAAATTTTTAATTTAACTCCTGACCAGGTAAAGAATTTTCCTCTTAAATATTCTCGATCATATTTTGCTATTGCTAAGAATTTGACGTAATCATTTCTTTCAACTTCAAGTAAATATTACATTAATATCAGCATATAAATTGTCAGTTTCTGTACTGAATTTTACATTAAAATTAATACTGCTGTTGGTTTGCATATTACAATATGTATTTGATGAGAAAATATTTCCTGATTAATTTGCCTTCCTCTAAGAAAAATAATTCTGATATGAAATAAAAGTCCACTGAGACGACATCTGTGATTACTGAACTCTTGTACATTAATTGGAAAATTTGTGTTATTTACTTTGAACCATCAGTCCGTATGTTTTAGGTACAAATCTCAAAATTTGAAAAGGGAAGCTGATATGACTTTTCTCCTCAGCATTTTTTCAATTTGAACACTCGATATACAGACATATACATATTTCATTATTTAAGTTAAACTACGAATACACACACACACACACATAATTGTTTTACAAAACTGATTGGTACTCACTTTGTAATTCGCCCACAGTTCCATGTATTTTAGATGATAGGACGTTCCTCGTTTTCCTTATTTTTTTCACATGGTTTCTTCCAGTTGCGAATCCCTATTTTCCTGAAACTTGATTCTGCATATCCTGAATCTGTGCCAAATTTACGGCATGGAAAACAAAAGCATGCGTCAAGTTCCACACTATATTCTAGCCACGGCGCAGATGCAAACCAGTGTTTTTGAAATAATCGCTTTCGCTTTCCGAACGTAGTATTTGGATAGTTTTGCAAAAGTGGTTGCCTAGGATTATCTACCCCAAGATCAGTAATTATTTTCACATTAGTACATTCACTTGTTTTGCCTAACTTTGGAACGTCAGAACTTGGATCAACATCATCTTCATTGTCGTCATGTTCCACATGTTTTGAGATACTTTTAAAATATCCAGTTTTGATAAATTTATCCATTCAAAATGGAAATGCACAACAACGCTAGAACTCTTCCCACACACGAATAAAAACACAGTGACCGTAGCAACCCGATAGCAGACCTTCCTCGCAAGCAAGAACACAAAGCTAATCTGTGGCTCTGAAGCAAGGAGCAATTTTAAATCTCAGAACAATGTCAGTACTGGAGAACTCTCTCCATATGTCGCTCGACCCCCTACTGTTGACCGCTCGGCCTCGGCGGAGTCTTTGATTCCATCTGTATTGGAAGGGTCATTTGCAACAAAAGGCAAAAGGTTTTCACAAACTTAGGGTAGGGCAAGGGTAATAACCTCAAAGCAGGCAGATTTTATGCCTTTGGTTATAAACTGGTAAGCAACGAAAGGGTGGAATTTTGCTGTCCTACATTTGCTTCCGAAGATTTTCTTCGGAACAGTGTTTCCAACTCTGCTACAAATTTACCAGAAAATAATATGTAGTATTAATTTAGGATAATTTTTAATCGATCAAAATTTTGTTTGCGGGGGCCAGAGTTACAACTGCCGGGGCCAAAGCCCCCCCAGGCCCCCCCCTAACGACGTCCCTGCTTGGTTGCAGCTCATGTCACTGCTTATAGTGCATCCGAGGTACTTGAAGCTATCCACTTGCTGGATTCTTTCACTGTTTGCTCTCACATTAATATTCCTTGGTTTCCGTCCTATAACCATTGCCTTTGTCTTCTTTACATTAATCTTCATCCCATACTGCTCACAGCTGCTGTTTAACTCTTCTAACATACTATTTATGGTTATTTCATCCTCAGCGAATAATGCCATGTCATCAGCAAATCTTAAGCAGTTTATTCTTCTTCCTCCTAATTTGACACCTCCTGTGCCCTGGAAACAAGTTTTCACTATATCTTCTAAATAAATATTAAACAAAGTAGGCGATAGGCAGCATCCTTGTCGTACTCCTCTTCCAATTTCACAGCCTTCTGTCATTTCGTCTCCTGTTCTCACTTTAACTCGTTGATTCATGTATAAGTTGCTTAGAAGTCTTCTCTCTTTCCAATCTACACCAATTTTCTTCAGAATTTCTAAAAGTTTAACCCAATTCACTCTATCAAAGGCTTTCTCCAGGTCTACAAATACTACAAACACCTCCTTTCCTTTCTCTAAATATCTTTCCCCAATGGTCCTCAGTAAACCAATTGCATCCCTTGTACCTCTTCCTTTCCTGAAACCAAACTGTTCTTCCTCTAACTCGCCACTGACCTTCGAGTATAGGCGTCTGTTCAGAATTCTTAGAAGAATTTTTGCCGAGTGAGATATCAAACTGATTGTCCTGTACTCAGAACATTTTCTGGCATTGCTTTTCTTCTGCAGAGGTACCAAAACAGTCTCCGTGAAATCTTGTGGCCAATCCCCTTTCTCATAGATTTCATTGCATAAGTGCAGTATTTCTCTTTTTTTCCATCTCCCAGGCATTTGGTGGTCTTAAATTTATACTGCCCACCCTAATCTATCGATATAGAACTTCTGTCCACCCGGTCGAAAATTTCTGGCGCCGCCCCTGTTGAGCAATTTGGGCTGGAGTGGCAAATCGATTCCTTTTTGCCACCTGGACGATGTGCCGATCCTGGCGAGCAGTTGTACAACTTCCACGACCTCCACTATGCATACGCAAAGCTGTTCTTCTGGTACGAGTAGCTTTCTGAAGTCGGGAAATGACACTTTTCGATTCCCCCATAACACGTGCCACTTCGCCCCGACTCCAGCCGACCAATCACTCTGCCCCGTTCGTAATCACGTAAATGTACTCTTCTCGCCATCTTCCTACACGCTTCTTCTGTTGCAAACCAGTATTGCACTGCCAACGGCCTCTACCATGTTTGACTGTCTTCCGTGGGTACCACCTCCTGCCACAGCACTGCAGTCTTTTCCTGATAACGCTGCTCCAAGCGCACACCTTCCTTTCTGAATGGGCGCAACGATTCCTTGCTGCCCTCTACTGGTCTCTTTTTGACAACAAATTGAGACGGAGTTGTGTATGAAAAAAATATGGGTCAATATGCGTTTGTTACTTAGCAATTGTCGACCAGTGTAAAAGTTAATAGAAGTGGAAGAAAATGTTTGTGATTAATAGCGTTTATGAATAAAAGTACAAGATTACATATGTGTACGTGTATGTGATGAAATAGGTTATATTATGTGTGGTGTTTCTGTAGTTTGTTTATGAATAAGAACAAAATGTAGTCATAAACAGAATTACTCTATGTATGTAAATATATGTAATAGAATTTATAATACAGGTTGAGTCAAAAGTCAGGTTACATAGGGATTTACCTTCAATGTGTGCACCTTGAGCATGAATTCATTTACACACGCGACGTTTCCAGTTCTCCAGACCCTTTTGCAGAACGCCTGGCACACATTACACAATGCGTTCCTTCAGATGCTGGATGTTCTGAAGCTTAACTGAACGCCTAGACGAACGCCTTTAAATAACCCCAAAGGAAGAAATTCATTGGTGTCAGATCTGGAGACCGCGTTGGCCAATACAGGAAAATCACCTCCACCCTTTCGCCTTTGGTCAGCATCTCCCTTCACTCACAGTCAGAAACTTTCTGTGTAAGCTGATTTTTTACTCACCCAGAATTTTATATAGTGTGATATTATTTTACCTTTGTGGCATAGGTGTTAGGAATGAAGAAGGGGATGAAAGAGCGACTAGTAATTAATGTACGAGCACTTGCGGGAGAACAGGAAGAGAGAGACTTTCTAGCTGGTATCAGGAACTTAAGCAAGGGCGCTCTTAGAGGGGAGCAAACTTTCCCCGATGCGGTGAAAATCTCGAATTGTACACACTATTGCCCCTTTCTAGGAATTGTTTTTACGGGGAATAAAACTAAATTTCAAGAAATTTCAGACACTTATAGTGCACAAAATATCAAGAATTAACTTATTTAAATAAGAATGATCCTTTGGAATTTTTGGGGTGTTCGGGATTACGAAAAGTCGAGAAAAGTCGTATCAAGGTCAGATCCCGAAGTCGGGATCTGACCTTGATACGCCGTCATATTGAATTATTACCTTTTCTTTACAGTACTCTCCGGCATGTAAAAACATGGATCAGAGGTAGGCTACCATAAAGGATAGTAGATTAAATGCCCTATGTTTGTCAAAAAGTACAAGAAACAACAACATAGAACTGTTCATCAACAAAGCGATACATATTTTTGGAAAGGCAGCAAGGCGATTGCAGGTTCTATCTAAATAGTCGACTCGAGTCTGAATTTGTATACAACGTGAAAGTATTTTCAATTCAATTTCAATTTTATGATTTCTAAAGTAGTAGTTATAATAATAATAATAATAATAATAATAATAGCAATATTATTATAAATAAAATAATAAAAGTTTATATGACTGAAAGGCTTGTCTCCTCTTGAGAAAAAAATCCTATAGGCGTCCTGTTTCGTAGGAGAAATGTGAAGAATTAGTAAGAATGGGTAAGATGAGTATGAAGAGTGATTAGTGACACAGCGTAAGATTTTAGTTTGGAGTTCGGTTGGTTCCTGGGTTGATTCATTTCAATGCAGTCAAAATGATTTTCTCCGAGAAAGTGTAGTGGGCGAATTCTTCTTTCTGCCGCAGCTTGCCGAGCAGCTCCTGGATGTTCCTGTGGGAGGTTCTGCTTCCTTATCCTCTTGTTCATTTGAGTCCGAATGAGGGATATTCTGTTGTTGTTGAGTTCGTTGATCTGCGGGAGGGGGTAGATTGGGATTCTCGAGTTTGGATTCCAATTAAAAATTAAGCAGTAGATCTACATAAAAAACGAGCGATGTCCGTTGAACAGTGGAAACTGCGTGCTGTCGCAGTTACTCTTATGACCGATGTACCAATTACCTTTTACCAATACCATCGGTCTTTATCCGCGCTCCCCCAAGATCTCATTTTTCTGCTCTCTGAGAAAAGGACAGGCGTCTCAAATGAACCAGCATTCTTTCCCATGAAGGCCTGCATATATCACCGCACCTACTTCGAGAGAAAGAAGCCAGTGTGTTCCCGCAATAAACTCTGATATCCATCCAGTCCACATTCGGCTCATGTCACCATCAATTAATGTTCGGCTTGATGGTTGGAATTTAGGGAAGCGGCGGGGCAACAGTGAGATGCAGTTAATCACGATACTTCAAGCAATTTAAAATTTTAAACCCCCAAGGAGACTCTCGCCCTTGTCCTGAACAACGACCCTCTGTTCTCAAGGGAGTATGCAGCTGGAATCAAAACAATGGTTTAGCACATAACAAACTCTAGCAGACGACATAATTTCTGCGAGCGCGCCAGCCAGTCTACAGTTTGGACATTTCCTTGTCAATGTGACTGATATGAAAATTTGAACTACAACCCTGCCCGAAAATATCTATTCGCCTCAGTGAAGTTTAGACAGCCACATAACGCATAACTTTAACTAACTTTAACGAACTGTCCACGTAACTTTAACGAAATGTCCGAGCTGTGAGCAGTTGAAATTAATTAGAGCGAGATACTTTACATCCTCCAAATCAACTCCCAAAAAAAGGTGTTATTGTGTTTCTGTGCTACGCGATTATTACTCTTCAGTGTAAACTTTAAGTCACGTGGGGGTGGAGCTATGGTAGACTGACCAATAGCGAAGAAGGAATTCAACCCCGGGAACAGCGTAGCCAGAGAATCAAGAGTGAAACCAATATACATCAACAACAGTTCCAATACATCGCTCCAACCCTCGAGGAGGAAAGACTTTGCTTGAACAGTTTTTTCGGTACATCACTTGAACCCATAAGAAGCTTCAACACAATACTCCAGAAAGAGACTTTCATCTTCACTTCAGTGCGAACAGTCGTGTGCTCTCTGATCTACATTCAGACTTTATCGTTTACTAAGAAGTGCGTCAATATTAGTGTTTATCTGTACGGAACGTCGCAAGTGCGACTCGTGACCATCTCTTGTTTTCACCCAGTGCATGATGGGCCTGTCGACTCACTTCGGCAGTCAGCTGTTATGGTAATGTATGTAGTGTGATGTGACGATGTAAGTATTTGGGCAGTCCATTAAATATTTTTTTTCATATGTCTCAGTGTCCTAATTTCTCGTAACAGATAACAATAACTGTCATTTCTAAACTTTGCTTGGCTTCTCCGCTGGCCGAATTACTGGCCGTTAACAAACCATAAAACACACGTATTTCGTTCTTGAACACATGTCGGGTGTTGTGTTTAATTTTCAGGTTCTACTTTTAATCAAAGCAAACATCCATACCAACTAAAGATTCGAACCTACTTGCCATTTCTTGTTTATACTCTGTTGAATAAAAATCCGTATAAATACGATTTCGCAATGTGAATTGACAATGATAATGGATTTAAAATACGGATACAAATACTAAGAAAAGTTGCTTCGCGAAATTGACAAGAACTGCTCTTTTTACAAAGTTAAAAATCTGAACATTTAATAATTGTGTTTTAAACCTTTCTGCCTGCACCATACTTAAATTTCATCACGATCGGACCACCCGTCTTTTATTTATAGAATATCAAAAGAGCGATCGTTTGCAAAACTAAAAAACGGCACTTTTTTGTTCTCACCACGATAAAAATAGAAGGCATACTCGAAACAAATGGATAGCATAGATTAACGCAGAATTGAATAAGCTAAATTTTTATGTAACTCGTTTCAATGTAGGTTAATCCAAACTCAAGTATCTATAATTTTTATCCGACAGAAGATGGTGTTGTCGAATTTGAAAGGGGAAAAGTTCCTCTTTCCAAGCTTGGTAAGTCGTGTAATATTCTGAGGTACTCAGGATTGCTTATTAACTGGCACGTTACGGTACGGATAAAAAAATCTACTCAGCTCTGCAAAGTGAGTGAATGGCCCTTGCTACCGGCGAGTGCACCTCCGTTGGGTAGATTCCACATCGCCCCCTGAAGGTAGAAAGTCTAGGACAGTTGGACGAAATAAATACCCTAGGAATACAAGAGAAGAGGAGATCGCCAAGAGACACCAAGGAGATCAGGTGGCAGGGGCGGTAGGAAGGGGTGCTTCAGCACCCCTTAATTTTCTTCCGCAACACCTTCAGCACTTCTCAAAACGTATTTTCAACCGAAAACACTATTAACTCTTGCAGAGACATCTTGTCATGTCGTCATATTACAGCCTCTTCGTAACTTACAATGTAACTTGGAAGATTACGCTCCATGACCACTTTCTTGGTGTGTAGCACACAATAAGTGTCACTGAAGTGCCTTCAAAAAGCTGTTGCTTTCAAATTTCCAAACTTAAGGAAAAACGACGTAAAATAACATAATCCAAAGAAACATGTGGTTGTTGTGGTAAAATGTAGCAAAAATTAAGCATTAAGCAATTAACTACAGTCGGGACGCGCTAGCAATCGGCGTGGAACCACGCGCTCTGGTAGTGACGCGCCGTTACCGGATTAACCTACTTCAGGATTTTCGCGAGCCCACAGAAACACGTGTAGGATTAAACATCTGGTTAAACAGTCAACAACGGGACCCTTCCATTGTTCTCATTCCGACTTTGTTCATATTTGAAGGAACAACGTTAACTACTTCTGTTCTTTCATTCATCTTTTATGTTTTTACATACAGGTAACTCGAAGCATTAATAACACATGTACCAAATGTATCATTAATGTTACGAAAATCGAGCAATTGTCAAGCGTTTCGTTGTAATTTATTGAACTCTGTATTGCCAGAGCCTATATTCTCATGCAGCTTCCCAAATTATCTCACTTCACACACCCACATGTGCCTCCCCAATGGTACAGTGGTAGGGTAAGCGTCGTCGCCTTGTAATCAAGTAGTCCTGGGTTCGATACCCTGTCGAGGCACGTACTGGTTCGAATCCCACTTCTAACTGTAGGTCCATTCCAGATTAGCCGTAGTGTGCATAAAGTGGACTTTAAAACACCAATTCAATCAATCAATTCACACACAATTGATTTGTTCTTGATAAATTCTTCTCCGTAATACAGTAACTCAGTTCTGTGAAATTCTGTTTTAGAGGTGAATTTTCGTAGGTTCCGCAAAATATAATTTAAAAACGTGTTAACGAAACGAAGTTGTACGTAATTTGTTTATACGTAATTCACCATAATTTTCAAGAAGTACATTTCATTTGTACGTTCTGAAGCTTCAACAATGTTACAGAAGTATAAATTCCATGTCTTTACAAAATAAAGGGCGAGTTTCGTATACAAAAACAATAGGCGGGTATAGCTGCGGTCGGTATCGAGTTGCGAAAAAGACGAACGTCGCGGCGTGGCAAAGAAGGAAAAGAGAGGCGGCATGAAATCAAAGGAGAACGATTTTCCACAGTTGTTCATAACAAAAGACGCATTTTCTTTTGTTGGTAATTGTGATACGACGCAACACAAGTAAAAAGATGCCGGTAGCTGATGCTTGCAATGCACCATAATAAAAACACAACAAAGGTTCTTTCATTGAAGGTTTTCGGTTGCTGTGTAGAGCAGGAAGAGAAAATTCTTCATGCTTGCCAGAAAGTAAAATTCACGCGGGAAGTTAACGTTAACCTACAAGAAACTCCAGATTCAAACTTCTAGATTCGTTAATTTCTCACTTTACGACGGAAATAACATATATTAGCATACTGATACGTACGTACTTAATTTCGCGTGACGTTTTATTTTTTCCCGAGCTTGCCAACAGAACAGCTGATTAGCCTGTCTGCCGTTTTGCGTTCTGATTGCACACCGCTTCTTATCGCGGCCCGACTGTAGTATTCTTCAGTTTTATTGGCATATACGTTTTACTACAGATGCCTGCTAAAAGTTCATTGGTATTGATGTGGCTTAACGTTGCATGTATGTTTCATTTTCCTTTATTTTCAACATCGCACCCCCTAAATTTAATTCCGCACCACCTCAGCACTCCTACATGATGAATCCTGGCTCCGTCGCTTTCAGAAGGCTACATCAAGAGGCGGCAGTTTATGGTTGAGAAGCATCAGGAGGTCCGGTCTCACAGGCAGAAAAGGGGCTAACAACACTGATGTAGGACATCTACGAGTAAACAACGATTGTCTCCATTCTTCGTGTTGACACATCGGCGTATTCAAAGGGGTTTAGGGTTCAAGCCCCCACAGGAATTTCTAGCATGTTGGATTAATAGAAATTCAGAAACCAAAATTTGTAATCCATTTTAAAAAATTTATTCGAAGCTTCAAAAAAATTCAACAGGGAGACAATGCTAGAACAATCGAGTTAGAATTTGCCTGAAACTTAAGTGAAAACTTTTCCTCCCTGGAAAAGGCATCGTTTATTGCAAGTTACAAAATAGCAGAACGTTTGTCACTTTTTATTGTTAATAACAGAAATAAAGTTCTTCTAGTTAGTATTAAAACAGAGTAATGAAATAAAAACTGCATTAAGACTGAAAAATTATGGTTACAGTACAAGCACCAGGTCATGTTTTTTTTTCTTTTTAATATTCTACCATTTAATCCAAAGAATAACTAGTTCCACAGTTTTCAAAATTCAAAAATATAACTTTCATTAGACAGGTCAAACAACATAAACTTTATGACTGAAATTTTCCCCTAACTTTTAAGGCTTTTTCTTGAAGGTATCTAAATATTTAATGACAAAATATTATAACTATGCATTTCAGTACACACTGCATGAAACGTTAAAAAACGAAAAAGTTGTGCCGCATATTCACTCATCTGATGGATCGAGTAGAAAATTATCCTTAAAAATATAATAAAAGCAATAATAATAATAAATTTTGGAATATTTTTTTTATTATGAAATTTTAATTATTATTATTATTATTACACATTTCACACATGCGCGGAACGATATCCTTTAAAGACACATGCTCTGTCTTATGCAGTAACATGGTGAAAAAATAAATTTTCTAGCCTTGCTTATGGTGTTTAAGAAATAATATCTTTCACCTATGAGTGTCATTTTTTTTTCAATAGTCCTTTTCCCTTGTTAGTGAAAATTCGATAACTTTAATTGCGTCAGATGGTCTAAAGTGCTTATAGGCACAAATTATCGACATGATTGAAGGATAAGAATACAGTACTTTCTTTCTTCCCTGTTGTTTGCATTATCTACAGTAGACTATGTAAACTTTAAGTGTTTTATTTTTCAATAACGAAATTTATTTTTCTGAAATGTAGCTATAAGAGGTGCTCTGGTTACAAAAATAACATCATTTATTTTTTCTGAAAACATATCCGTACATTTTTGGCATGTACATGATCTAATCTGAATCTACCACACAGTGAAACAATATATAGGATACTTACCTTCAGTGTCGTCAGCTATTCCCGCCATCATTGCTATAGTGGAACCACAAGCAAAAAAACCTGCGCAGAAGCACATCGCGCCGGCGGGTGCGGGAAAGGGCAGGGGGGAGGAACATTCAGCGCGGCTCACATCAGCGTTGCCAGGCCAATTAATTTCTCGGGAGAATTCCTTAATAAACTATTGCTATGGAACCTCCAACGGCCAGCTCAAAAACACGTTTCCTGCTTATCTTACTTGAACGTGGAGGGGAGATGTAGAGTGAGACTCCACTCAGCCGTGAAAAGTGCTGTTTGAACTGTGAAATTATGTCAAACGCTACTCAATTGTGCTAGGACATTATTTTATTACTTTTACTACATTACTATTTTTAGATGGCTGTATTTTATCCTACCCCAAACTCTATTTCTATTTTAGTTATTTTACGTCGCTTTTGTGCCTCTACGGGTAAGTACGACAACAAGGATGAATGAAGAAGTGATGACATGGATGAAGTGACACAAACACAGTGAAACGTCCATGCCTTGCTAGGTAGAACCTCTGACTTCGTAGCGTGGGCAAATTATGTTATACATTATTTATATATATATGTATATATATATATATATATATATATATATATATATATATATATATATATATATATCAGGAGCGTATATTCTGGGCTAGCTAGGCTATCTGCGAAGCCTGAAGTCCAGAGAATAAAATACGGGAGAAAAATCGATCAGAAATTATAAATAATATTATTCATATCAGTGAGATGATGATGCTGATTCTGGAGTTGGCAACCTGATTTCTTATGAGTTGGCAACCTGATTTCTTATGAGTTGGTAACCTGATTTCTTATGAGTTGGCAGCCTGATTTCTTATGAGTTGGTAACCTGATTTACTATGAGTTGGTAAACTTATTTCTGTTCATAGCCTAGGACCACGTGACATAGTGAGATAGCCCAGATCTTGGACTCAGTATACGCCACTGATATATATATATATATGTGTGTGTGTGTGGGGGGGGGTGTGGGTGTGTGTGTGTGTGTGTGTGTGTGTGTGTGATTGTGTGTGTGGGGTGTTTATTTATAGCAGATGCGAAGGATAGGTGAACCCTAGCATACGCGTTGTGATCTTCAATTATTGAGGAAGACATGCTGAATAATTCACCAATATATTTCACATACGTAATTCATTTTCTCATTATGGTGCAGGACGCGTGCCAACCCCTAACGATACCTGTACACCGAACACCAGCAGAAGGCAAATTAATTTGTTATTGTTAGCATTCGACTTGAAAGATTGTGGAAAATCCCCGACAACGAAGGGCGGCACGTTAGCTTCATTTGTGAACACAACTTTCTACGATTTAATGTCCGAAAATAGAGACATGGCAGACCGCTTGTGTCGGTGCTGAGAAAGGGTAAACTTGCGGGTGTTTTCCGTGCACCCTCTTAGATTTTACCATCGAAAGATGCGGAAGAGATGAAAGACATTGGTCGGGTCCCTTGGATGGTTTACTTTATTTTGTTTGTAACACGTTCACTCCTGAAATGGAGATGTTCGCTTTCTTTTCGCCGCACATAGTGCTGGGTTTAGCACCATTGTTACAAAAATATCTGTGACGTTTACACCTTAAACAACGCGCGCCACTGCAACAGGGCGCTTTTATTGTGACTCTTTGCTTGGCGACTCTAGGTTATTCACAACCTATATCATAGAAAAGTTGCCTATATCGTTCCCTTCCCTTCTGGAAAATGAATGTTGACATAAAAGTACTTATTATTTCAGACGAGTCACAGTAATTTACATTCATTATTATAATAGGAACGTGGAAATTTCAAACTCAAGTGGTGTTTTCTGAGAGGGCAACGGTATTACGGGTTAATGTGCCTAGTTTACCCGCCTGATAAAAAAAATCATTGTTTCCCCCTAGCTGAAAAAATCTGCGGACGTTCCCTTGCCCCCAAGTGCGCACGCCTATGCCCCCCCCCCCCAAAACGTCGTTTATCCGCTACTGTTAGATCATTGGATTTTGTAGCAGATCTTCTGGTTTCTCATGGAAAAATCTCCTGATTTTTTCAAGTCTGACCTGGCAACACTGCCCCGAGCACCCACAACGGCAGGGAAGATGCGCGAACGCTTTTGACGGAAGGTTTTTTTCCTTGTGGTCGAACTATAGTTACTCTCTACTTTCTGTCGGTAATACCAGGTGGCAGTAGCTTAGCGATTTCTCAGCAGACGAAATGTACAAAATCATGCGGAAACAGAATCGAATGCCGAAAGATTCGCCATCACGCATTAAAAAAATAATAAAAGTTATGTACATGATCATGTACAAAGGGTCTGAAGGGGTTTTAAGCAATGTAATCTTCGTGTAGATTACGCGTATAAACGCATATAGACGTAAACTTATAGTCTACCTACAGCACATCACTGGCTACCACCGAGGAGCAAAGATCCCTCCGATGCATACAATCAGTTTCTCCACTGATGGACCCACTCCGAGGCATCGAATTGTTACCAGACCACACCGCAGCTAAAGACCAGGGACCACATCTAGCAAGGTGAGAGCGACAAAGCCGACAGCATCGCTTCCCAAATTTCATCACTTTTAGCTATAATCAGAGCAGCTACCCCCTTGTGACTAGATCTCACTACCAAAACCCAACGTCGTGCTGCAATATACACAGTATATACAGGGTGTACCAGAAGTGATAACGCAAACTGAAACTGTGAAAAGTACACGATAGTAGAAACAAAAGAATCTCAGTAAAAATGGGGTCGCAAACGAACCGCTTGCGAGATGATTCCCAATGTATATATACGATTCGCCACTGACTTGATTGTTTGTACACATCGTACGCTTGTCTCCTTGCGGACTCAGGAGTTTCTTCTTTAAAACTGAACACTGCCGAAAGGGGGCGTTGTAAACAAACCATACGTCCTGTACAGGGCGGAAGGCATAACAGGCACGTCACTTGTAAGGTGACAAGCGTACGATGTGTACAAACAATCAAGTAAGTGGCAGATCGTAACCATACATTCGCAATTATCTCGCAAACGTTTCGTTTGTAACACCAGGTTTACTGAGACTTTTTTGCATCTACTATCGTGTACTTTTCACAGTTTCAGTTTGAGCTATCACTTCTGATACACCCTGTATAACGAATTGTAGATATGAGTCTAGTAGCACGGAATAGACGCCTGTCCTAGTTATGATCAAAATTCTATTCGGTTTGTTATAATGTACATAGTTGTGGGAGGCTTGTCTGATGGTACTGTATGTGGCTAGGCACATGAAGCTCTGCAGAAAATCTGCCTGCTTATACACTTTTTATTCAACAAGCATAATAATATAAAAATCATATTTTAAAATGTAGAGAAAATATTTATTTCATCTTCGTACTTTCAATTCAGACTTTTTAGATTATTTTATGAATATTATTATTTGTTAGATAAACTTCGTGCCTCTTGGATAGAAGAAATGCTAACGATTACAATTTTATTTGCAAATTAATTAATGGAGAACTTCAAGTACACTATTTATTATCTAAAATTTCTCTAAAGACTCGTCACTCGGAAATATCTGCTCTGCAATTTATGTCATATCCCATTTTAGAAATAATAGGTATTTTAATATTCTTATATCGTAATACGGTCATAATCCACTGGAGTCTAATGACCTTTTATTATGAAACTAACATGTGTAATTGTGCTTTAGTCTAAGTGATCGTAGTGTATTTTTTTTAATTGTAATTGTTTTATTTCAACGTAAATTGGTCTTCTTAGTATGTTTTATCATGTAAAGGGTGGCTCAAAAGTCATCATCCTATTTGAACTGACCTTCATTTTGACATCTTGTTGTTTATGTCAGTAGTGTTTTGTCAGTTAAATAGAAGATACTCACGAAATCTATTGTGTGCGAAATTAAATAAGTATACCCCACAAGAACGTGGACAAATTGTGACAATTTTGCGTGACAATTTTCCGGGCAGAGTAATATCTCGTTTTGGTGAATTGCCATGGCCGGCCAGGTCCCCCGATTTACCCGCTGCAGATTTTTTTGCTTTGGGGATATTTGAAGTCAATGGTTTATGTGAATAAGCCAGAGAAGTTACAGCAACTAAGGACAATATTCAGCATGAAATTGAAAACATTTCCCCGCAGATTTCCAACACCATGGAAAACGCAATGAAAAGAGCCCAATTTTGCATCAATTCGAATGGTGGTAATTATTGGATGTTATCTTTAAAAATTGAGGACATAAAACTTACAAGATTCAATAAAAGTTTAACACAAAAAAACTACTTTGTTTAATTTAAAACCCAAACTTTTGGCTAAGAAAATCAGGTGATGGCTTTTGGGCCACCTTGTAGTACACTTATTTATTTTTCTATTATATATATTGTGTATATGTTATTTATCTATTGTAATAAATTGCTGTACAAGGCTTGTGTGCTGTTTTTCAGTAGTACAATCCAATACTTAAATAAATAAATACAATTGATAAGACATCCAATTTTTACATTGGAATGTATTTCGCTACTATACAATTTTGACATTTGCAGTATACTTCATTGCCCCCATAAATTATAACGAGTCAGAGTATATATTCCGGAAGCAAGACAGGTGGCGTAGCGACTTTAGTTCGAATCCGTGGCGACTTCCTTGTAGTCCATCTCGAGCGCTGCCAGGTCCTCCCTCGACTCCAAGAACTCTGCTTCCTCCATGCCCTCGCCCACGTACCAGTGGACGAACGCCCTTTTGGCAAACATCAGGTCGAATTTGTGATTCAGGCGAGACCAAGCTTCAACGATTGCTGTCGTGTTGCTGAGCATGCAAACTGCACGAGTTACATGCGCTAGGTCGCCGCCAGGAATCACAGTTGGAGGTTGGTAGTTGATGCCCAGCTGCAAGAAGGGAAGGAAGGAAAAAGTTACGAGGGTAAATCAAAAAGTAAGTTACACTCCCTGTATAGGACAAACAAAACACATTCAAAAGCAAATAAAGTATTGTATAAAAACGTATGAACATTCAAATTTTTCGACACAGTCACCAAGTTATTCCAAGCACTTTTCGTATCGTGTGACCAGTTTTGTGATTCCTTGTGTGTAAGAATTTCGTCCAGTTTGTTTCCAGCACTTCGACACTGCTTCGTGCTCTTCCTCATCTGACGCGAAACGCTCATCCCCTAGGTCTTGTTTGAGAGGGCCGAAAAGTTCAGGGTTCGGTTCGCTTGTAATCTTTAATTTTCACGCGGCTGTTGTTGGCAGCAATGATTTCATTCACGCGCACGTCGTTGTCAATAGTGTTCATAGTCTCAGGCTGCCCGACATGCGCTTCGTCGTTCACGTTCGTTCTTCCCCCTTCGAACATCGGCCACCATTTCGCGATCATGGGGAGTGACATTGCATTCTCACCATACACCTCGACAATTTGCCGATGGATTTCACTCCGATTATGCTTTTGTGGTCATAAAATTAGGACGACGGAGCGAGCGCACCTCAAAGTTGGACGCCACTTCAATATACGCGTCATACTCACACAGTGACTACTCGCATACTAAACAAGCTGCAGCACGGCTGCTTCGGATGCGGTAAGAAAACATTCCGGACAGTGTTGCCACCAAGCGTGACTATTTTATCTCTGTTAGTACATGAACACGGCTCGGGTGTAACTTACTTTTTTATTTTCCCTCGTAGGAGAAGGTCGGGAGGTATCAGACAGCGGCTAGTATCGGACAAGAGTAGTTTCAAGTAGTTGCTGCTTGAGGCAGAACTTGTCATGCAACTGACATGTTCACTGAATTATGAGAGGTGGGACCTTGCCATGTGGGAAGTAAAAGCCTTATCGTTTGTGTTTCTTGCTGCACGGAGATAAATTCAACGACTAGTAACTTCATCTGATGTAAGTGAAACTAGGTTTCTAGTTCACTATTGCAAACATTATCCATTACGCTGTAATTCCTCTTATTTTACTAATGCTCGTTTTGTTGTTGATTTTTGATGGCGTGTCGTTCGGGGGGTATCGGACAAAGAGATGGCGGGTGGTATCGGACAATCTTTATGATCAGTGAGATGTGGATTCTTATGATTGTGTTTGTTTTAGATAACTATGGAAAAATATTCGAGGAAAATGGGAAGAGAGCAGCGTGAAAGAAGCTATGCAAAAAGTAATGACTAAGGAAACGACAATTAGGGAAGCAAGTGAGAGTCTGTTCCGAAATGTACACTAGGGAATACATTTAAACATGTGGAAGCAGGGCAAGAAATCCGAATAAAATCATGTACAGTCAATAGTGGGACCTTCCAGAGAACCTTCTCCGATGCTTCTCTCACAAATAAATTGTGTTTATCAAGTAATAAACAAGTTTTTACTTACATACTGTTTCTGTCCGATACAACCCTCCAAATATCAAAAGTACAAAAAAAAAACGACTTTGGAAACCGCAAAATAAATTAACTGTTTATATTTTTAGAACAATGTGTTTTAAGGAATGAAGTTTCATACAATGTGTAATTTAATTAATTTTATCTGTCCAAAAAAATTAAATCTTGAAAAAAGCTGTGTCCGATACCACCGACCTTCCACTACGTCTATCTAATTCATGCACGTAAAAAAACTCACGGTAAAAAGCAAATAAAAAAGTACGCGGCTCACTCGCATCACCTATGGAGCTGTCAAGGAGGTGTGGTTCTTTTCTCAGCTGGAACCCAACATCGTCTCTTGCTGTTTACTGTATTCCTTGCCTGTTGCTTTAAAAGTAGTCGTTTTGTCTTCCACCAATTCGCTCGATTGCATACAATAACTCACAAGGAAGAATTCATAACGTACGAAACAACACAATACATGCCAAACACACAGAGCGTACGAGATGATTAATCTAAATAACGGATGTCCCAAATAAAAGTATACCCAACCCAAATGAAAGCTGATTTGATTTGTGATAATAATTTATAAGGTAGGTGAACCAAAGGTAGACAGTGTTCTCAAGCTGGCTCACTTTACAAACATCATATTAGTGTCTAACACATAAAAAATAGCACTACATTAATGTATCCAAGTAGATGTTGACCCAGCCAAGCTCGGTCGCTATTTAATATTCGCAGTTTATTTGCAAGGGTGTTAATTAATTTGCACGTACTTATAACTAATTTGCACGTACTTAGAACTAATTAGCATGTACTTAGAATACTTTACATTTATGTATTTGCTTAATTATAACTTTTATGAATATATAATTATTTATTTTATGAAAAATATGTATATAGAAGGTAATTAGAGGTACTAAACGCTATGCATATGGTTTTATATTCATTACTGCAAAGTATGTAATGTATCAATCGATAATATTAATGTTTATAATATTGAAAATAAGTTTTCTATGGTTTATGAACCGCTATGAACGGTGGTAATGGTACGAAAGAAGACGGTCCCGGTACTCGAACCCGCGATATGTAACGGTAATAAATGGTTTTAGTGTACAATGTATATAATAATGTATGTTATTATGGTATGAAAGACGATGGTACGACACGCTAGACAGAATACTGTCTCCGAATTTCGACTCCGCTCTGATGCCAGACAGAGAGAATGAATTAATATTCCGCGCAGGTAGAGGAGAAAGGGATTTGGGGAGTGTGCGTTCAAGGTCAAATGACGTCACAACGTCAGAACAAAGAAGGAACCCGATTGACCAATCAGAGATCGCGTGGGTAGGTTTTCAGAACCGGTTTTTTTTTCCAAGGTTAACCAGTACGCAAGAACAGGGGAAAGCTATGCAATACTGTAGGGCAGGGGAGGGATTCAACCAGACAACAAAGGATGTCTGGAATGCGCAGCAATGGTCAAATTCTGAAGCTATGCGTTGCTTGTAGAACCGGTTTCCGCCGCCAATTAATATTCCGCTCAGGGTTGCCCCAAGGCACAGGACGCTTTAGCGAGGGTTTTAGGGTAGAAAGCTTGCATGTTAGAACAGGTTTCTGTCAAAGTAGCCCAATGTTACCGAGAACACAAGAAAGAAGGATTTTTGGATACCCAATTAGATTGGAGCGAGAATTTTATTTTGAACAAGGAGAACGAAGCGTAAGGGTTTATTATCTGTACTAGGAAGAAGGGAGAGCTCTCAGGGACTGGACCTACAGTTTTCACTATTTGCTTTTATCACGGGGTATCGAACCTAGGACCCATTGATTATTGACTTAGGTAGTAAATTTATGTTACTGTGTGCTATTTAACATAATATTGAGTTTATTTTTTACCAAACTTTGACTTTATGTCAAACATTTTCCCAGCTTATCCTTATTTCTTCTCAAATAACACAATTTAAACGATTCTAGCAAGAGTTTTTATTATATTTTCAACACACAAACTGTGTTCTTCAATTTTTAATTGTTTATTTTTCAAGTTTTGGACACACAAAGTGTGTCTTGGCAACTTTTAACTAATTATTTTACAACTTTGTTAGGCAACATTTTTTTTATTAAATTTTGGACTCACAAAGACATTTTTTTCAACTTTTAACTTATTATTTTACAACTTTATGTTAATTTTTACCAAAATAACACTATTTATACTATTCAGGCAACATTTTTTCATTAAAATCTGGATTCACAAAGACATTTTTTTCAACTTTTAACTTATTATTTTACGATTTTATGTTAATTTTTTTACCAAAATAACACTATTTATACTATTCAGGCAACATTTTTTCATTAAAGTTTGGACTCACAAAGACATTTTTTTCAACTTTTAACTTATTATTTTACAATTTTATGTTAATTTTTTTATCAAAATAACACTATTTATAATATTCAGGCAATATTTTTTATTATATTTTGGACTCACAAAGATATATTTACAACTTTTTAATTTATTATTTTACAATTTTATACCTATTTTTACCAAAATAACACTATTTATACTATTCAGGCAACATTTTTTCATTAATTTTGGATTCACAAAGACATTTTTTTCAACTTTTAACTTATTATTTTACAACTTTATGTTAATTTTTACCAAAATAATACTATTTATACTATTCAGGCAACATTTTTTCATTAAATTTTGGATTCACAAAGACATTTTTTTCAACTTTTAACTTATTATTTTACAACTTTATGTTAATTTTTTACCAAAATAACACTATTTATACTATTCAGGCAACATTTTTTATTAAATTTTGGACTCACAAAGTGTGTGTTCTCAACTTCTATCTGTTTATTTCACAAGTTTAGGCTTATTATTACCAAAATAATACAATTCAATCTGTTCAGGAAAGACTTTTAGTGAAATTTTCGACACACAAAGTGTGTATTCTCAACTTCTATCTGTTTATTTCACAAGTTTAGGCTTATTATTACCAAAATAACACAATTCAATCTGTTCAGGAAAAATAGTTATATTTTCGACACACAAAGTGTGTTCTCAACTTTTATTTGTTTATTTCACAAGTTTAGCCTAATATTTACTCAAATAACACGATTTGAACGTGTTTTTTTATTACATTTTGGACACACACGTACTCACACCCACACATCCACACACACACACACACACACACACACCCACACACACACACCCACACACACACACAGAGAGAGAGAGCAGAGAGCAGAGAAAGAGAGAGAGAGAGAGAGAGAGAGATTTTTCCAAGTTTACAGGATTATTCTCCAAGTTTACTCAAATAACACAATTTAGATGTGTTGTGAATTAAATTTTGTACACGTGAAGTGTGTTTCGTCAAGTTTTACCCTTTTATTTTACAAGTTTAGGCTTAATATTACTCAAATAACACAATTTAATCCAGTCAGGAAGGATTTGTTATTATATTTTGGATGCACAAAGAGATGTTTTCAACTTTTTTACTGATTTTTGCAGGGTATGTATTAATTTGTATTTATTTTGTTTTGTATCATATATACATTTACAAATTTTTAACTTAGAGTTTAGTATTTATTTAAATCTTTTCAAAAACACTAAAGAAAAAGTACTTTTAGCTAAAATGTAAGCCACAGAATATATTATTATTATTATTATTATTATTAGGGTTTACTGATTTCCACTATGCTATTTTTGGTTCTGTATTTCTATATGTATTTATTTAGGTCAGGTTACGCCTGCTACGTAGGAAAGTTTGTTTATTTTAGAGTTTGCTGAGTATTTTGTTACTTTTATACTAGGTAAAGTTTTCTAAATATATCAGGTAGAGCTCCATCCATATACTTTTGTTTTTGCTGTTTGGAGATGATGTGATCAGCATCACTCTCCATCTGCTTTTTATTTTATGTACCCAATATTATTTTGAGGCTTAGTGAATTCTAGAGCCTATTTATGCAGGAGAGAGGGCTTGAAAATTTTGATCTCAGATAACCCACAACTATTTGTCAGAGTATTTTAAAGGATATTTTATATTTATTATGTGCCACTAGAATATCAAAGCTTGCTTAATTTATATGTCTGTAACGCTGTTATTGTATTTCTAGCTAAGGCTTACTGGATAAAGTACACGAAATGTTTATCATTTCGACTATTTACCTTTATACGAGGCCCAATTTTTAGTGTAACGAAAATTATTGTGTGTCTATAAAGACTGAAATTCCTTTACCGATGGGTCCATAACTGGACGCTTACCAACATTGTTCCTTTTTTTTTTTTAAAAAAAAAATATATAACCATTTATCAATATATTGACAATTCACAGGATAAGACGAAGTTCACAGACGACTGACTATATGGACCATAGGTCCACTTGCTAAACTTTTTTCTATGCTAGAAGAATAATTTAGCCTTATAGCCTTTTTCAAAGTATTTTTGAAGTATTACTGGTTTTTTGGGTGCATCAACACTTGGGTTATTTCCATTTGGTTTATTATACGAGGCTACAATCACTATCTGAACACTGAAATTCTCTGATTGAAACTTAAAGCTTAGGCTGTAACTAGGGACTTAGTATGTATAGCGACAATTTATAGGACAACACGAACCTTACAAAGGATTATAGGTTACGTAGGACCACACGCCAGAGCTTTGTTAATCTGCAAGAAGCACTTACAGCTAATATTACGAGGAAATTAGCTTGATTTTTACTGTTTCACGAGAATGCTACCTTTTATGCACCCAATATTTGCTTTTTCAAGTAACTACATGTACCAGAAGCACTTACAGGCCAACTCTAACTAGACTTCGACTTATATAAATTTATAAAGAACTATATTTCTGAGGAAGTACGCAAAAGCAGATCACCCGATTAAAGTATCTGAAAAACAGACTTTTCTATGCAACTATATTTTTATTGACAGGATTATTTAACAGATCAAACAGGAAGACTGCAAAATTTATTAAATGTAGTTCTATAGTAAAGGTGGTTTCAGAGATATAAAAAGAACAAACATAAGATTTTGCTGTTTTTTCTTCTGAGGCTAATCGCGACGCTAAGGGTAAATGGCGAGGAAATGTAACGGAGGAGAAACAGTCCCAAAAGTTATGGGCTGCATTTAAGTTAATACCACAGAGATATTACAGTAGGTGTAGTTTCTACCAGGCACGTATCCAGAGGGGGGGCTTAGGGGGCTCGAGCCCCCCCCGAAAGTTTTAGGTTTACACTAGATAAAATGAGGTTTTTGGTTTCTTGTGATGTGAAATAAAATAATGTGACAATAATTTAAGGAGAGAAATAATTATCGAGGCACGGAGAATGTTCCGTAACCCTGTTATTGATAATAGCACGTATCCAAGATGGGACACAGGGGGCTCGACCCTCTCCCCAGAAAATTTTTCAGTTTACGTTAGATAAAATTAGTTTTTTGGCTTCTTGAATAATGTGATAATAATGTAAGGAGAGAAATAATTATCGAGGCAAGATGAAGCATTTTTTATACCCCTGTTATTGTTAATAGCACGTATCCAAGGTGGGGATGAGGTGACTCGAGCCCCACCCCCTCAGGAAATTTTTAATTTACACTAGATAAAATTCGATTTTGGCGTCTTGAATAATATGAAGATAATAAATTTATAAATCTGAGAGAAATAATTATCGAAACAAGACGGAGAGTGTTCTATAACCTTATTATTGTCAATAGCACGCATCCAAGGTGGGAATCAGGAGGCTCGAGCCCCCCTTCAGGATTTTTTCTGTTTACACTAGATAAAACTAGGATTTTGGCTTCTTGAATAATGTGATGATAATTTGGGAGAAATAATTTTCGAGACAAGACGGAGAATGGTCTATAACCCTGTTATTGTTAATAGCACGTATCCAAGGTGAGGTTGAGGTTGCTCGAGCCCCCCCCCCCCACGGAAATTTTTTATTTTACACTAGATAAATTTAGGTTTTTGGCTTTTTGTGACAATGATTTAAGGAGATATAGGCAATTATCGAGGCAAGACGGAGAATGTTCTATAACCCTGTTGTTGATAATATTGCACGTAAACTTTTCTTGCACTTTCGGTGTTGTCGCAGTGCACTTGAGCACTATGTAGAAACTTGTCAGCATTTGGAAGTTGCACAACAAAGGTAGCGCCACACGTAGGGAGATTCGTTGTACTTTCTAATCTCTGAAAGGCGGGAGAGGGTACTTTCTTGAATGAGAGAATGAGTCAACTACTGGCAATATTAACGAATCGTTTTATCTGCGGAACGTTCTAGAATATAATGAGGATATAAATACGCGGATTCAATTTTTCTGTTGATCTGTACAAAGAATTGGTTAATGAGATTTCAGAGGTAAGTGTGACAATTCATACAGTCGATTAGTGATCAGTCAGCGTTCTCTGGTTGCTTTATAAGATATAGTGATTCGAAAATGAAGACATTGACGACAGCAGAACTTCCGAGGCCTCAGTGTAGTGCTAGTTCGGGTCGAGGGCCGAAGAGATCAAGGACCTTCCCCCCTCCCCCCTCTCTCTCTCTCTCCCCTCTCTCTCTCTCAAGTGAATATTTCAGCAGTACCGGATATTGGAGTGGTTTATTAAAACAGAAATAAGCTGCATAGATCAACTGAAAATCAAAGTTTTGAGTGATTATTTAGTTTATCCAGAACTAAATTTCGTATATGCAGTCCGAGAATTTCATGGTATAAAAAAATACTTTTGTTTAAGCCTACTGGGTTCGAAACACATTCAAACACTTAACTACCATAAAGAGACATCCGAAAATTTTATGAATGTCGAGAAGAGAAAGCAAGATGTTGCATATGCAGACATTTTAGGTGGAAATTACAGGCTCTACCAGGACCCAAATCAGGGCTCTACCAACTGAGCCACCTAGCCATCCTTGACTTCAACCGATTTTTCGTTAAAATGTCTACATAGTACATGTCCTGTATATATCAAATCGTAAGGTGTTGCCTGTATAGTGAACAAGCACAGAAAATATAGGAGAGAGAAGAAAACTGAGGAGCATTCCCACCGGTTGACCACCTGTGGTCAACAAGAGCTACTACTTCGAGGTGACAATGAAAGTGGCCTAATAAGGGAGATTTCACACCGTGTTGCCTGAAGATTAGGTTTGTGCTGCCATTTGTGTCGCTACGGTGTGAAACGTTGCTGTTGATTGGCCCATTCCAATCGACATGTATCGCTTGTCCCTTTGGTCTGAAACCTTCCCAAGTCTTGAAAATCCAAGTCACAAGGATGGAAAATTAGGACCTTGTTAAGGTTAGGTGTGAAGGCAGGCAGACAGCACCCTAAAGGATCATATCCAAACCTGCAGGAAGAACACATGTTACTTCAATCTCCAATACGGAATGATAAAAACTTCTGGTGAGTTGATTTTTAAAAAATGTGTCCGAGATAAAGAGAGGCGTGCCCAGAATTTTCGGAAGGGAGAGGGGTTACGCATACTATTTTTGGTGGTCAGTCCTGATTTTACCAATTTTCTCCTGTCTTTGACATTCCTCTTTCTTTTTTTTTTTTTAAAAAAAAAGGAATACTGGGTCAAATGGGGTTATGACCTCACCAACCCTCCCTTGGGTAAGCATTTGATCATACTGGGAGACGAAACATTAGATGTGTTGGGAAGGGAAGGGTTTTCACTGTGATCCACCTGTATTCGAGAAGACTTCCTTTGTTTCGTGCCGATGTATGACAAGACAGCGGAAGCTGTGACAGGCATTTTTGAACACTTGTGAGTGCTAAGGCCTGAATCTGAACAATTTGGTGGGTTTCGGCTTTTATAAGAGCTGCAAACATGGGAGGACAAGACACGTTAGTGGTGTTCAGGCTCGAATCAGAGAGAAATATTCGAGAGCTGTCTGCGTCCAGTTCGCAGCCCACAATTTGAATCTCGCGTTGTCGAGTGGATTGTCCATCCCGTGCATGTGTAACAGCTTCGTAAAAACACTCAAAGACACCATAGACGTTCTTATGCCTGATTAGAAGAAATGGACAAACACACATACTGAGATGGTTCCGGCACACAATGTTAATGCATGGAAACAGAGGAGTCGAGTGGTAAAAAATGTTCCGATTTCACGTTCTGATTAAAATGACAGCCTTACATTAGCGACGATTTAGGGGATAGTTGCTCCCCATTTTTTATTTTCTTGTCTCAACATTATGGCCTCTTAATGTTAAGCCATGTCTACCAAGAGAAAGTAAACTTTGCTTGCAACGCCCTCCGCACCCCCCCCCCCCCCGTTTTGGAACCCAATTGTCATCACTGGTCTTGAACATACAATTGTGAGGTTCTTACATCCCTTAAAAAAATTGTGTTGAGCCCCCCCCGAAAGGAAATCCTGGATACGTGCCTGGTTTCTACCACCAGAATTTTTCTATCATAATAATACTGGTTATGCTGTACTGTTAGCTAAAGATGCTGATATTTGAGAAACTTAAAAGCTTATTTGCAAAATTTTAGATAAATAATAATCTGTTAGACTGTAAACATATTTTATATCCATTCTGCAAAAGATCCGATGACAAAATTTAAAAATTGTTATCGTCCAGACAGGGACTCGAACCCTGGACAGATAGGTTAAAAGCCTAACGCTATACCAACTAAGCTATCTGGGCACAAGGTATTTTTTTTCTTGAAAAGTTAGTTATGTTAAGAAATATATTGAAACATTTGAGAACACTCTTGGTCTGGTTCGACAGAGAAGGAGACAACATTTCCAAATTTTTACAGACTGGGTGTATTTTTCTTACTATTGATTTCTCTTTCTGGATGCCATGTGTTTACATAAAAAAATTCAAAGTACATTGTTAAAGTCAAAGTGTGTTAAAATTCAATTTTTCAAAGTTAAAGTTTTAAAAATACAATTTTCTAAAATTAAAAATTATAATAGTATATTTTTGTTAGTAGAAGTTTTTATACTAGGGCAAATTACTTTGTTGTTAATGTAAAATTTGTTAGTTAATGTAAAATTAAAGTAACTAACAATCAATTTTTCAAATTTAAAGTTTTAAAAATACAATTTCCTAAAATTAAAAGTTATAATAGTACATTTTTGTTAGTAGAAGTTTTTATACTAGAGTAAATTCTTTTGTTGTTAAAGTAAAATTTGTTAGTTAATGTAAAATTAAAGTAACTAAAATTAAAAAAAATAAAAAATACTGAACAAATAAACAAATAAAGATCTAAGAAAAGAAGCAAACAACCTACGTCAAATTCAAGCAGCAAGAGGATTACACAGAAACCAACATGGCATCCAGAAAGAGAAATCAATAGTCACACCCATAGCACAGTTTAAAAAACTACATAGCTGAAACCTTTGAGAAACATAAAACTGCAAACACAATATATCCAGATTCTTCCAAGGCATAGGATAGAGTAAAAACATGGCTTGCTTATGGACAAACTCAACAACATAGGAATAAAATAGACAAGCAATTCTTTTTTCAGTAGAAAATTCCAATTACTCAAGTAAGCTACATCATACGTAGTACATAAGAAGAGCAAATTAACATCATCAGCAGTAAACCATCATGCAACTTCTACCTGCTGAAACAACTAAGTGAGTATAATGTATCAGAAAAATGCCTACATTTCAGCCTAATTTACCTCTACATTAATAATACTACCAGAATACTAAGACTTCAAAAGTGAACACTAAGAATAATGTTCAGACTAAAGTATAGAGCATCTTGCAAAGGATTATTACTCCCTACATCTACAAGTCAATAACAATTATTCTAAATACTACGAACTTGGACAAAATATAGTCAAATACACAACACAAGAAGGAAAATAATTACAAGTAAAACAGCAGACACTCAATATCTCAAAACAATCATGTAAAAATATTCTACAACAAACTGCCTCATAACATAAAACTGCTAAGTCCCAAAAACATATACAAATACAATCAATAAAAACTACTTGAAAAGGGAAAACTGACTACAGTCTCACAGACTTGATGTAAAATAACAGCAAAACTTAGAAGCATGCACAGTCAATTGTGCTCAATTTGCATCCAGTTCACATGCAAACTATCATGAAAAGGTTCAAAACAGTCTCCCAGCTCAGTTCTCATCTATACTTGGACAACAAAATCCTGCAACAAATTCTCAGAAATCCTACCTTTCCTACCCTTGCTTAAATAGCTAAAGTGCAATCTTCATATTAAAATATTGAAAAAAGGCATATCTATTTACATAAACGTGTGTACACATGTGTTTGTCTGCGTGTACTCTTAGATAAATTGATAAAAAAAGCAATATAGTTATAAATCAAAGACTATACCTAATAATATTAATTTCAAAATAAGCTGATAGAAAAAGATATAATAACTACAGTATAAGCTTTTAATTTTTGTTAATTACAAAAAAATAAAAGTTAAATACAGTAAATAAACTTGGTCCCTTACATTGAAAAAGGAACATAAATTGAAAGTATTTGAACATAAGATCCTTAGGAAAAGATTTGGGCCTAAAACAGATGAGGAGACAGATGAGTGGAGAAGGTTACATAATTTAGAAGTACATAATTTGTATTCATGTCCAGATATTTTTAGAATGATTAAATCAAGAAGACTTAGGTGTGTAGATCATGTGGTACGAATGGGAGAGGAAAGAAGAGTATACAGGATTCTTGTTGGGAAACCTGATGGTAAAAGACCAAAACAAAGATGGAGGGATAATGTAGAGATGGACCTAAAGGAAATTGGTAGGGAAGGAAAGGAGTATATAGATCTTGCTCAGGACAGGGACAGCTGAAAGGCATGTGTTGCTGTAGCCATGAACATTCGGGTTTAAGAAGGCTAGAGAGTTAGTTACTTATACATTAAATAAGCATAATATTTGGATTGTAAGTAGTGAATATAACAAATGTACAATGCATTGTGCGAAAACTGTCAACTTTGCATTATAAGCAGAAAATTAAACCAGTTTGCCCTAGAAATACATTTCAAGAATAGCCCAAAATAGCATGCGTAATAGAAAATTAAGAAAACTTTCTGATGCATAAAAGTACTGACTACTGCTGAATGAATCAATTACTGTAAAATATTCTTCTTTGATTCAAGTAATTTAACTGTAAACATTATCTTTTGTGTGTAAAATATAATTGTAAGTTGAACTGATAAGTACAAATATTAACTTTATACGCCTTCATACACTCTAAATAACATAACTTTGATATATAAATTAGTAACAATTTGTTAAAATTAAGTTAAACTGTAGAATTGTTTTCTTAAATAAATATAAAAATACTAAACAAATAATTCCTTCTTTTCCTATTTAAAGGATGCCAAACAGTGTAAACCAGTTGTTAGTGGCTAAATAACATAACATTTGAAGGCAGTAACAATATTTTTAAAAAATACTGTTTCTTACCTAACTTTGTGAATTAAATACTAGTACATTTTGTCAAATTATAAATAAAATATACCTATTTCTTTGGTATTTGTACTAAAGTGAAGAAAATGTTACTAAAACTTGGCTAGTACAGTAAATCTGAGAGTTTTAGCTTTATTTGTCCGTAACTGGATATAATTGTAACTTGTTAATCTCGCCAAACAAAATCTTTACCTCAATTTTGGAAGCTAGCTGAACTTTAGCGTTTCGAATTACATATAGTGAAGGCCTCTATAGTGGAAAAATACACCCAGTCTGTAAAAATTTGGAAATGTTGTCTCCTTCTCTGTCGAACCAGACCAAGAGTGTTCTCAAATGTTTCAATATATTTCTTAACATAACTAACTTTTCAAGAAAAAAAATACCTTGTGCCCAGATAGCTTAGTTGGTATAGCGTTAGGCTTTTAACCTATCTGTCCAGGGTTCGAGTCCCTGTCTGGACGATAACAATTTTTAAATTTTGTCATCGGATCTTTTGCAGAATGGATATAAAATATGTTTACAGTCTAACAGATTATTATTTATCTAAAATTTTGCAAATAAGCTTTTAAGTTTCTCAAATATCAGCATCTTTAGCTAACAGTACAGCATAAC